>NC_083596.1:52246899-52549399 GCF_027579695.1 Neoarius graeffei
CGACAACCAATCACTGCTCACCTTCGCGCTTGACGACAACCAATCACCGCTCACCGTCACTCTCTACCACAACCGGTGATTGGTAAGCGATGATTGGTTGTCATAGACAGCAATGGTGAGCGGTGATTTGTTGTTGTGGAGAGCGACAGTGAGCTGTGATTCGTTGTCGTGCTGAGCAGTGATTGGTTGTCGTGGAGAGCGATGGTGAGCGGTGGTTGGTCATCGTAGAGAGCGACGGTGAGCGTTGATTGGTTGTCATGGAGAGCGGTCACCGTCGTGAGAGGTGATTGGTTGTCATTCAGAGCGACGGTGAGCGGTGATTGGTTGTTGTGGAGAGCGTTGATTGGTTGTCGTAGAGAGCAACAGTGAGCAGTGATTGGTGAGTGGTGATTGGTTGTTGTGGAGTGTGGTGATTGGTTGTCATAGAGAGCGACGGTGAGTGGTGATTGGTTGTTGTGGAGTGTGGTGATTGGTTGTCATAGAGAACGACGGTGAGCGGTGATTGGTTGTCGTCAAGCACGACGGTGAGCAATGATTGGTTGTCATAGAGAGCGACAGTGAGCAGTGATTGGTTATCATTGAGAGCAGTGATTGGTTGTCATAGAGAGCGATGGTGAGCGGTGATTGGTTGTCATGGTGAGCGGTGATTGGTTGTCGTGGAGAGCAGTGATTGGTTGTCATTGAGAGCAACAGTGAGCAGTGATTGGTTGTTGTGGTGAGTGGTGATTGCTTGTCGTAGAGAGCGACGGTGAGCTGTGATTGTTGTTGAGAGTGACAGTGATTGGTTATCATTGAGAGTGATGGTGAGCGGTGATTGGCTGTTGTCTTTACACAATGGTGGTGAGTGAAATGAATCTGCTGTCTCAGCAGCTGTGATGTGAGCTGGAGAGCCGTATCGAGTGTAGGATGGTCACTAGCATCTGCTCAAAAAGTCGCCACAGGCTTGATCATTGGGGGTAGATTACGAATAAAACTAGCTCATGTCTTAAGTCATTCAAATTCTGTAAAGCTGCTTTGGGACAATGTCTATTGTTAAAAGCGCTATACAAAAAAAAAGTCTTTCGATTTATCGCTCGACTCTGAGAAGGTGTCTTGTATGTAAGTGTCTTGAAGTGGGCGGAGTCAGAAGGACAGCCTGCTGACGTGAGATGGCAGTGGTTTGGTTAAAAGTAAACTTTATCCAGGAACGTGTCTACTTTAATGAACTCACGTTGAAGGAAACTGCTAAATGACTCAGGCCCTAGCTAGGCAGCCTACATTCTGAGGGGTTGTGATCATGTGCCCTTCAGGTGCCCTTGTTTTGTAAATTTTTTTCTGTTCTTCTGTCTGGAAAATTCAGCATTGAGGTTTGGATGGAAACAGAACAGACGTGAGTGATGTGCTTTTACTGAGCGTGCTCCATATGGCCCCTGAGCCTTGAGTGCACTACTGAGTGATCACTAATGAGGGATCATACACATCAAACAGGTGGAGAGAGAGAGAGAGAGAGAGAGAGAGAGAGAGAATTTGCCTGAGTTTAATAGCACAGTTGTTAACAGCTGCATCTGTTTAAAGCTCAAGCCAACGCACAGATGTGTGTGTGTGTGTGTGTGTGTGTGTGTGTGTGTGTGTGTGTGTGTGTGTGTGTGTCAGCACAAGAGAAAGTGCGTGTTTGAGGACATGATGTAGAAAGAAATTTGGGATTGATATCAGAGATGATGGAGGAATGAACAAGTGAAATGCTCACACACACAAACACAGGTCTTTACAAAATTCATTTCCTTTCAGTCTTTCAAAGATTCTGTCCAAGCTAAAGTTGTCCATCTGCCTAAAAGCAGGCTTCAGCTTGGTGTTAAAAGGTCACAGCTGGGTCAGAGGTCACATGGACTTCCTGCTGCACAGCTGACGTTAATGCTGTGGCGTTCGATTGCACTTTAGCCACGCTCGGAGCACAGCGATACTCCTCAGCAGTCTGGCAGTCTTTCTTCAGCCGAAAAGAGTTCTGTAGCTGAGAAACTTTATCAAGCAGGAAAAACATCAGCTAACAGTCACCCAGCCGCTAAATCTGAACTCACAAACACGCTAGCTAGCATTAGTGCTCCTAAAATCAGCATCTAATTTTTGTTCCAGCACAGTGGTGATGATGGTGATGCAAAACTACTAAACTACAAGTCACCGAATCACCGAATCTGCTGTATTTGTGTCATTGAACCAGATAGTGTATATTTTGATTCATGACTCAGAGTAGCTGCCATGGCAACCGCCAACAGTGGGTCACTAGAGAGTTCAGAAGTACAGGTGTTAGCGTGCTAGCTTTAAAACACTGTTCAGAGTGAGAGAATGATGTGATGCAAGTTCAGTTGTTCTTGTGATTTGCCACAAAGATCGTTCAGAATAAAGAAACGGTTCGTGAATCATTTGTCAGTACTGAACTTCTAGAGGCAGCATGGTGGTGTAGTGGTCAGCACTGACGCCTCACAGCAAGAAGGTTCTGGGTTCGAGCCCAGTGAAGTTTGCATGTTCTCCCCGTGTCCGCGTGGGTTTCCTCCGGGTGCTCCGGTTTCCCCCACAGTCCAAAGACATGCAGGTTAGGTTAACTGGTGACTCTAAATTGAGCGTAGGTGTGAATGTGAGTGTGAATGGTTGTCTGTGTCTATGTGTCAGCCCTGTGATGACCTGGCGACTTGTCCAGGGTGAACCCCGCCTTTCGCCCGTAGTCAGCTGGGATAGGCTCCAGCTCGCCTGCGACCCTGTAGAACAGGATAAAGCGGCTCGGACTTTTCTTTCTAATTTCGTTTTGGAGAGGCGTTCAACAGACGTGTGTGTGCGCGCGCGCGCACGTGTGTGTGTGTGTGTGTGTGTGTGTGTGTGTGTGTGTGTGTGTGGAGATAGTGTTTGTAAAAGTGTGTCTTTTGGAGAACAAGTCATTCTCCATGGTTATTTGAGTCCTTTTGTGTTTATATGTGTTGTATTTGGCAGGACTAACAAAAGGACTGGTGAACTGTGTGTGGTGTGTGTGTGTGTGTGTGTGTGTGTGTGTGTGTGTGTGTGTGATATCTTCTTTCCTTTAGATAACTCAAGTGAGTTTGTGAAGTATTTGTGATGGTCCTCTGAGAATCATATCGAGTCGAACTCTAATTGATTCCATGTGCTGCAGCAAAACTCTGTGTGTGTGTGTGTGTGTGTGTGTGTGTGTGTGTGTGTGTGTGTGTGAAAGAGAGAGACCTGTGTGCAATCCTGTCTGTATTGCCATCACTTAGATTTTGAGGAGTGTGTGGTGTGTGGCATCTCTTTTCAAACACACACACACACACACACACACACACACACACACACACACACACAGAAGTAAGATGACCTGTTTGGACTGAGAGGAAGTGTGATGAGGCTGATAAACAAACTAATCTGAGGATCTGTGTGTGTGTGTGTGTGTGTGTGTGTGTGTGTGTGTGTGTGTGTGTTCGTACTAATCTGTGATACACACTGCAGAGTGAGTTTGTTTGTGTAAAGTCAAACAAACCATAGAGGAGCTGGAAATTGTCACACTCGTACACACTCACACTGCAGGAATGTCATTTTTCACCATAGTCCACATGACACAATATTTATTCTGCTAAAAAAATTATCTTTTTACTTTTAAATCAAAAGTGATTTTTCACCTCGACTTCAGTGACGCGAGTCTTATAACAGGACTGCTCTCGTTGTCAGACACTCCGCCCACAGTGTTCACAGCTTCTCGCTTCTCTCGTGTACACGTTTCTGGCAGTGAGCTTCAGAATGTTCTCTAGCGTTCTTCTGCATATACACACGTGCATGCGCTGGTGTCCAGCAGGAACACAAACAAGTACACGTCTTATAAAAAGGTAATGACATTTAATTTCTCTTTCTGAAAAGAAAAAGAAAAATTTTCAGCAGCATGTTGTGCAGTGTGTAGCATCGTCTCCTCAAAGCATCGCAGCTCCCGGTTCGGTCCTGAAGGTCATGTGGGTTTCCTCCAGTTTCCTCCCACTTCCAGGATCAATTCCTGCCTCATACTTGGTGTTCCTGTGATAGACACCGGATCCATCACCTCCCTGACCCAGGTAAAGAGCACGCAGACAGGGAGTCGGACTGCGGCAGAACCAGATCGTGTTTGTTTGAGCTTCTCAAGTGGCAGCTGCAGCTCATCAGTCCCATAAACATGATGATGCTGTCAAATGAAGCACAGTTTCCTGTTGGCTTAGAGAGAGTCAGAACCAGCCCTGAAACACAGACGTCCGCGGACAGCATCACTGAAGTGGATCATTGCATTCCCATGGTAACCTCATCTCCATGCAGCGCAGAGGGTCAGCCTCGTCACATCAGTATACGGTACAGTCACCGATTGATGTCCTGATGACGGCGTGCAGCAGGTGTCGTTCTGATGGTAGATGATGAGGTGCAGCACTTTGACAACTGGAATATGAAGACGAGAAGAGTTCTGAATTAGATTCCTGCTGCAACAGGAAGCCAGTGAAGTGACCTCAGTAGGAGAGGAACATTCCAGAGAACTTCAGGAGGTGATGAACCAGGTGGGACCAGTGGGAAGGAGGAAATTGCAGCAGGACCTGTTGGTTGGTGTGATGAGACGAGCTGAGGGCGATGATGGCTGTGGAGTTCAGTGTAGGAGAGGTTTTGATCAGCTTTGTCATGTCAAAGTTGAAATTATGTGGTTCCATCAGAAGGAGATATCTGGGGTCGATTTAGGTTTGATATAAAGGGAGAACAAGACAGGACCTGGTACTGAACCATGGGTATCTCCTGTAGTTCAAAGGAATGTAACAGAAGTTCTCGGCTACATAGTCGCACTATGCACCAGTCCTGTAGATCTGATGATGATGATGATGATGATGATGAAGCTGTAGTTACCATCAATCAAAGATTGAGAATGCCTGGAAGATGCAGGAGGAGGAGTTTGTGGTGCTCAGGGTGGCAAAAGCATCCAGGATCCTCAAGAGTTTTTCAGCTTGTCCCTCTGGAGGAACCCCTAAACGTTCTCTGGAGAACCCTACAACAGCGAGTCTTTCGATCAGAGAAGAGTCCAAGTAGAAACTCTTGAGATAAGGGAAGAAGTGTCCAAATAATTTTGGGTAGACTTTTAGGAGTTTGGGGACTCAGGTTCTCTCCTCTTATATCTATTGGTACATGACTTGGGTATGCACAGAGGCCACGCCCCCTGTATAATAATGGGGGCGTGGCATCTGAAAGCGTCAGGCCCAGTATATTCCATATGGACGACACATGGCATGGTATAAAAACAATAATAATAAAAATATATTTATTTGAAAAAGTGTTAGTGATGCCTCAAGAGACTTGATATTGAAAGTGTGTGTGTGTGTGTGTGTGTGTGTGTGTGTGTGTGTGTGTGTGCTTGTAGTCATTTGTGTGTTTGTGTTGGCTTGCGTTCTAAGGCTGATATTAAAAGAAAATGAGTGATGGTGTGTATGTGTGTGTGTGTGTGTGTGTGTGTGTGTGTGTGTGTGTAGGTTGTTATGGTTGAATGGTTTCAATTAGAGAATGTTCTCAGGGTTTTACATGATTCTCTCTCTCTCTCTCTCTCTCTCTCTGTGATGGATGGATGGATGGATGTGTTTGAGTGTGTGTTAGTCAGGCTGTTAAACAGATGTGTAAACTCACTCTCTCTCTCTGTGTTTGATGTGGGTTTTGTGGTTTGTCCCAAATTGGCGTTGTGCTGCAGCTCTCGGCACCGGGCAACCGAGCGAGGGAGTGAGGGAAAACAATGAAAAACAGAGAAGAGAGAAAAGAACGCAGGAGCAGGTGGAGGAGAGAAGGTGCCAAATTACAGTCAGGTGTGAGACGCTTTCTCTCAGAGTCCCCTCTCTCAGCCTGACAAAACACTCATCAACTCTCTCTGTTTCTCCAACGCTCTCTTGCGCTCTCTCTCTCTCTCTCTAACTTGAGGTGTTTCACCTCATCTCTCTCTCTCTCTCTCTCTCTCTCTCTATATATATATATATATATATATATATATATATATATATATATATATATATATATATATAATATCCCTTTTTTCTTTGTTTCTCTCTGACCTTTTTAATGAGGTCATTGAATCCCGTCTGTGATTGTTAAGCACTCTGTGTGTGTGTGTGTGTGTGTGTGTGTGTGTGTGTGTGTGTGTGTGTGTGTGTGTTGTAAAAACTTTACAGCAGGTTTTGTCCTTTCGCCCTCATTTGTTCGGAATCTGCACCTTCAAAAGAACGACAGAGTCAGAGAGAGGAGTGTAATGAAGCCATTAAAAACATCAGGAGAAAGAGATCCCTCAGCTGTCCTTGAACACCTTCCAGCAGAGTGTGTGTGTGTGTGTGTGTGTGTGTGTGTGTGTGTGTGTGTGTGGTGCTCTGTTCATGAAAGACCCAGATGGTGTGTGTGTTTCAGGTTTGTTCTTTAAAGCCAGATTGAGGAATGCAACTACGGTGTGAAATTACTGGGAACCAAAGCAGCCAAAAAGTGTGTGTGTGTGTGTGTGTGTGTGTGTTACAGCTTTTGCAAGAAAACGCAGATCTGTAAACATAATGTACAGCAAATATCAGTTAACCAATCACACCAATCATTAACATCATCCAATCACCCCAGGGCGGGGCATGTCCCCCAGGCAGGCGGGGCGTGTCCCCCAGGCAGGCGGGGCATGTCCCCCAGGGAACTGACCCTTGGTTTGTCAGTATTCCATGGGATTCATTAATATGAGTAACATACAGGCATCACAGATGTGGAGTGAGTGTCCAGGAGTCTCCACAGTGGGACAGAGTTTAGGGGAGAGACAGGTGAGTTGCTCAGGGTGGAGCAGAGAGACAGACAGAAAGACAGACAGATGCCTGGTGTCTCTTCTGACAGAGTGGCTCAGTTCACTTCATATTTTATTTGTCTTCCCAAAGACACTCTTGCAGCTCCAGGTGCTTCTGCAGAAACAGTAATGTTTAGAGGTTCGCACTGAACCACAGGTGAGACTCTGAGCTACTGATCAGAAGGTTGTGAGTAAAATCCCCTGGTCTCAGTACGTCAGACAGGTCACCTTCATCTCCTCGGCTCGGCTCATCAATTAGTAAATCTGTTTAAGAACACACCCAGGGGGTTTATTCTGGGGTTGTATCCCTTCGGATTTTAGGGGGAATCCCTGGATATAATGTCCCGTCTTGACAGAACCTCCCCTGTTCTCCTGCCTTAATCATTTCCAGTCTCAGTCCTGGAGTAACCCTACTCTCAATATTTTACTGTTTTACCGACTTTAATACACCTGATTCAACCAATCAGCTAATTATCCAGCATTCTCCCAGTTCACTGTGTGTGAGAGAGGATCTCGTCCCGTCGCTGTGAGTTTATGAGGGAGAAATTCCATGAGCGCATCTTGCTGTGTCTAGAATGTCCTGAGTGAAGATATCCTCCACTACATGGAGGAGAGTAATGGGATCTGAACCCCAGGTTTAGTTAAGAAGCGTTGACGAGCTCACAGTGAGGGCAGCGATGGATCAGTGCTGGAGTTAAAGGTTCATTTTATGGGGTGTGTGAGAGAGATTCACGCAAGACCAGATTTGCTCCTGTGATGTTTTACATAATTTCAGGCCTTGCTGGAATAGATACACAACTCTCTAATTCCTTTAAAGACCTGTGTGTGTGTGTGTGTGTGTGTGTGTGTGTGTGTGTGTGTGTGTAGACCTGGTGACTCACTGTGAAAATATGACAGAAAAGGTCCAAGTGAAACAGAGAGAGGAAGAAAAAGATAAAGATGTGAAAGGGAGAAAGAGAGATATGAAGAATTAAACTGAGACATGGATGGAGAGAGAGAGAGACAGAGTCAAAGAAAGAAAGAAAGAAAGAAAGAGTGTTGTTAACGGAGAGAGAGACGGAATGAGGAGTAGGAGGGAGGGAACCCCAGTCCTGAGCGGTACATTCTGTCTGAAAATCGTTTGCTAAACATGCCAAGAGTTTCTGTTTGAAGTCGTCTCGGTTTGCATCCTATGCACGCACGCGTGTACACAAACACACACACACATATACAGAGTTATGGAAGTTCTGAAATCCGAAGAACATGTTGCAGAGTGGTGTGTTTCCATGCAGATTTCTGGGTAACATGAACAAATATACAAACACAGAGCCCAAACAGCACGCCTGAGCTCATCGAGTTCTTACACCCCGCTTAAAGATGACAGAAAGGTCGTTTCAGTGATTGACACACAGTGTGCTTTGGATAAACATGTTGCTTTTCATTTATTTAATACAGTGTGTGATGGGAGGTAGGGGTCATGGTGTCTTTATTTTTTATTTTCCAAAGACATAACATGAGCGCTGAAAGCTCTGTGCTGGAAATGGAAGGGATTACACAGACCACTGGTGAACTGAGGGTACAGTGGGAAGATTGAACCTTAAAAACATGCCAGAGTCTGAAAAAGAGGGAGTTCTAAAAATGATGAAAACAACAGAATACCGGGAACAACAAAAACAAGGGAAGACCAGAAGCCAGGGAATGCTGTATACACTGGCAACGATCCATAGAAGAAGAAAACCTATATTTCACAGGGAAGTTCTTGACATGTATTCCAGTTTTTTTGGGATCTGTGGTCAGGCCTGATGTGGCCCCTGGAGCAGAGAGGGTTAAGGGCCCAAGGAACCCAGAGACTATTGAAGTAATGAAGCACTGGCAAGGGCAGAAACCAGGGTGCACTGGGTTTAGGACCATCAGGAGAAGGAGAATATGAAAAGAAGGGCAACAGTGGAGAACCTTAAAACAAGGTAACATGGAGAACCAAGAGAACAGTGAGATCATGGGAAATGAAAAGGAGCAGATTTGTTTTGTAAACAATCAACAGAAGGCAACAATGAAGGTCCTGAAAGTGAGGGAATGTTGAGAAGATGAGAAACCAGGAAATGGTGGTAAGGATAAATCACTGGGGATCATCAGAATCCTGAACTTTTCATTAGGCATACATTTATACATTTAACATTTTGATATCCTGAATTTAGAGAGTTCTGTAAAGCTGCTTTGTGATGAGATCTATTGTTATAAGTACTATACAAATTTAAAACACACACAAGCTGGAAAACACTGGGAAGACTGGAAATGAGAATACACTTCGACTGGAAGCAACTCTGGGCTGGGATCTCTGGAAAATAGGGAACACTGGAGAACCTTAAAACAAGGAACACTGGGAATGGTGGAAACACTGGGAATGTGGGAAATGCCCATGATGGCTGAGAAAGTTCTTGTGGTGGATGTGCTCCTGATCAGAACCGGCCATGTTTGGGTCAAACAATTATCATAATGCTGATTCAGACAGGAGGCTAATCAGAGTTCAGCAGGATTAGCATATGTAACGTGTGTGTGTGTGTGTGTCTGGTCCAGGGTCGAACTCCACATGTGCTCCATGTGTGTGGATGAGAGACCGCAGTCCCAGCTGTCCGAGTGTGTGTGTTGCGTGATGAGGTGAGAACGTGCTGAAACCGATGTCAAACACACTCTCCAACCGTGGCGTTGTGGAGTCGATCTCACGTCACACTAATCGCTGGATCTTTTATCGTGTTTTATTGTAACGGCTCCATAAGGACCTGCAGCTGCTCCTGTTGGTCAGCGTACGAGATCAGTGACTCTCGGTTGCATCTCGTCTGGGACTGGGCTTCATCGCTGCCAGTGTGCTGTGTTAGCGTAACGTTTGTTTACTCACAGTCACTCGCTCACGTCTCTGATTAAACACAAACACGGCTCAGTTTTTCAAACAGAGCGACAGTGAAGCCGTTTTCCATGAGGGAGAGCAAACACATCATATACTCACTGTTCAGGTCCTGACAATGCTGTTGCTAGGCAACTAGGAAATATGGACGCTGAAAAACGCCCTGCTATTCCTGGAAATGAGCGGGTGATAGAGCAGTGAAGTTTATATATATATATATATATATAAGACATAGTAATCATGGAAACGAGACAGAAACCTCCAGAACGTCAACATTTACCTCAGATTTATTGGGAAACCACTGAAAAAAACCCCAAACATCACATTGTTATTACATTTAGCAGAAACCACTAACACAGCAAATATTTGGCCTTATTGGGAAATGTCAACATGATCACGAAATACGGTGTCTGTCTGTCTGTCTGTCTGTCTGTCTACTGAAATATTATTATAAATTATTATTGCCAAAGCTGTATGATTTGCTCTGTGTGTGTGTGTGTGTGTGTGTTTATGACTGCCCTGTATGTCTGTAGTATTTCTCTTCTCTGGACCAATCAGCTGCGAGTGTGTGGTCAGGGTGCTGCATTGTGGTTGGTCCAGATTTGTTAAACTATCATTAACACACTAATCAGTGTTGACACTGTTTACTCCAACATTCTGGAACATTCTGTGTTTATCACTGGGAGTCTGACAGTGCGCTGGTGTGACCTTGGTGTTTGTGTTTCAGGAACAAGCGTCTGTACGTTTTCTTAGTGTCTTAATCACTTTCGGAAATCCAGCCAAAAGCTTGATCTTTGAACTTCCACAAATTAGGATTAATGTTTCTCAAATGCTAACGGTTATAGCTAGTTTATTTTACAGAGAGTTGTTAGCTAACTTTCCATCCATTCATTATCTGTAGCTGCTTATCCTGTGCAGGGTCACATGCTGGATCCTATCCCAGCTGACTACGGGTGAAAGGCGGGGTTCACCCTGGACAAGTCGCCAGGTCATCACAGGGCTGACACATAGACACAGACAACCATTCACACTCACATTCACACCTACGCTCAATTTAGAGTCACCAGTTAACCTAACCTGCATGTCTTTGGACTGTGGGGGAAACCGGAGCACCCGGAGGAAACCCACGCGGACACGGGGAGAACATGCAAACTCCACACAGAAAGGCCCTCGCCGGCTGCTGGGCTGTAACCCAGAACCTTCTTGCTGTGAGGCGGCAGTGCTAACCACCGTGCCGCCCAGTATAATTATTGAAAAGATAATTTAAGTCAAGTTTATTTGTATTGCGCTTTGAACAACAGACATTGTCGCATGATGATGATGTAATTATATTTATCATTAACTGCGAACACAACTAACATTCCGCTATAGTGAAAAACATTGTCATGACAGATTGTCTGTCTGTATAGTACACCTGTCTGTCTGTCTGACACACACACACACACACACACACACACACTCCTGTATCACCCTTTCTAACCTATCATCTGTCCATCTCTACAGATCAGAGTGGAGAGAGACACAGAGGAGAAAATCATCCTGCGCTCCAAGCGCTCAGGTATTGTGTGTGTGTGTGTGTGTGTGTGTGAGAAAGAGAGAGTGTGTGTGTATCTGGTAGCTTATCTGATAAAAACAAATGAGTGCAATCCATCTTCTTCTGAAAACAACACCACACACACATACACACGCACGCACGCACACACACACACAGCTTGTGTTACTGTCTTTGCATTCCTGAGCTGTGATTGGCTGCTCTCCTGCTGAACCGTGGCATCTGATAGGCAGATCTTGGGTTTGGCTGGTGTGTGATGATTGGCTCAGATAGCGAGATCTACAATTTCACCCTCACACCTGGGTGTGTAATGTGCCAAAGCAAACAACAATACAGCACACACACACACACACACACCTGCAGGTATACACACAGGAAGTAACATGACCTCATTAGTGTGTGTTCTGCAGTGTAAAAAGACAGAATTGAAAACATTTCTGTGGTAAACTAAGCTGATCACTGCTCCTGTGTCACCACATAAATCTTTTCAGTTCTGTTCTGTTTTGCACACACACACACACACACACACACACACACACACACACACACACACACCTCACATCTCCGAGTGGAGTGTGGTGAAGCAGCTTTAGACTCGGACGTCTTCTACATGACTCAGTGGCTCGATTCAGACAATACTGACTTGCTGAAAGGAACAGTTCAGCTAAATGTCCACCGTTTTACTCTGTGTTCAGGGCAGGGACAGATGGGGATGTGGACAGGGCGGGAACAGATGGGGATGTGGACAGGGCGGGGACGGATGGGAATGTGGACAAGGTGGAGACAGATGGGGATGTGGACAGGGCGGGGATGGATGGGGATGTGGACAAGGTGGGGACAGATGGGGATGTGGACAGGGCGGAACGGATGGGGATGTGGACAAGGCGGGGACTGATGGGGAAGTGGACAAGGCGGGGACGGATGGGGAAGTGGACAGGGTGGAGACGGATGGGGATGTGGACAGGGCGGGATGGATGGGGATGTGGACAGGGCGGGACGGATGGGGATGTGGACAGGGCGGGACGGATGGGGATGTGGACAAGGCGGGGACGGATGGGGAAGTGGACAAGGCTGGGACGGATGGGGATGTGGACAGGGTGGAGACGGATGGGGATGTGGACAAGGTGGGGACGGATAGGGATGTGGACAGGGCGGGGACGGATGGGGATGTGGACAAGGTGGAGACAGATGGGGATGTGGACAGGGCGGGGATGGATGGGGATGTGGACAAGGTGAGGACAGATGGGGATGTGGACAGGGTGGGACGGATGGGGATGTGGACAAGGCGGGGATGGATGGGGAAGTGGACAAGGCGGGGACGGATGGGGATGTGGACAGGGTGGAGACGGATGGGGATGTGGACAAGGTGGGGACGGATAGGGATGTGGACAGGGCGGGGACGGATGGGGACAGGGCAGGGACTGGTGGGGATGTGGACACGGCGGGGACTGATGAGCATGTGGATGGGTGGGGACTGACAGGATGTGGACAGGGTGGGGACTGACGGGGATGTGGACAGGGCAGGGACGGATAGGGATGTGGACAGGGCGGAGACAGATGGGGATGGAGATGTGGACCAGGCAGATGGGAATTATGTGGGGACAGAGATGGTAATTGAGCATGAATGGAGAGAGGGATACAGTTGGGGACAGGGATGGGGACTGGGACAGGACAGATATGGGAAGTGATAGTAATTCTGTGGGGATAGTGATGGGGTTTAAGCTTGAATGGAGATGAGGATTGACAGGGACGGACATGGAGTTTTGTGTAGGACAGTGATGGGACCGGGGCGGAGACAGATCGGGAAGAGGAGGTGTAGAGGGCTGATGAATTTGGGTTACAGATGGAGACAGGGTGGGGACAGAGATGGGGAGATGTCAAGGGCAAATGGGGACAGAGATTGGGACATGCAGAATGGTGATAAACTTGGTATGAAGATAAAATCTCTCAGTGATGTGATACACACCTGTACCTGCATCACGGGGACGAAGGACACAGGAAGTGAGATCATGTGTTAAACCTCTGAGTGCAGTCCAGTGCCTCATGCTCATCAGAAACACTGTGTGTGTGTGTGTGTGTGTGTGTGTGTGTGTGTGTGTGTGTGTGTGTGTGTGGTATCTTAAATATATTTGTACTGTATCTGCCACTGTTGGTTTCACAAACACACACAGGTAATTAGCATTGTGCGGTGATTGTGCTAGTATTGTGGTGTGTGTGTGTGTGTGTGTGTATCACGTAGCACAGTAATATAACAAAGTGATAAACAGTGTAAGGAATCTGTAATAGCGTGTGAACTGAACACCAGATGAAAGCGAGCTGTAAAGACACACTTCTGGCACCAATGCTTACACACACACACACACACACACACACACACACACACACACACCTACCTAGCATACCTCAGTCTCATCACCACAATATGCAGATTACAGGGTAAAGAGCCACAGGTTCGCATGGTGTGTGTGAATGACCTCATGCTCACTGGATGTTATTACTCGCTTCGATTACATTACAGGCATTTAGCAGATGGTCATGAGTACAGCACATCCAGAGCAGCCTGGGGGCAGGTGGGGGTTCGGTGCCTTGCTCAAGGGCACTTCAGCCATTCCTGCTGATCTAGGGAATCAAACTGACGACCCTTTGGTCCTAAAGCTGCTTCTCTAACCTTTAGGCCATAGCTTCCACTCAGTGTTAGCAGTGTTAGCATTGTGACTGAACCATTACAGGTTAACAAACAGACTGAAAAGTTTAATAAAACTGATGAAAAGAAAAGCGGAATGCAGAAGGAAGAATGAGGGCATGATCTCAGGAAGAAGGATGTCGAGAAGCTAAAAGAAGGAACGAAGGGAGAACGAAAGAATCAAGGAAGAAAGACGGTGTGATTGTAACGAGCGTTTCTGAGGACTGTGATGAGTGAGAGTGGAAGCGAGGCTGCAGATTGGCTGGCTGTTGTAACACCCACTATGACATCATCCTGGAGGTTGGAATTCAAATGTTGCAGTCAGTGTGTTTCAGTCTCCCTGTGAGCAAACAGCTGTGCTCTTACTTTACAGTGCTGAAGGTGTAAAGTGTGTGTTACAGTGCGTGGAAGACCTCACTGCTGTGAACATTTACATTTTTCTAAGTGTTTGTACCGTCAGAAGAACCTGGGCTGTGTGTGTGTGTGTGTGTGTGTGTGTGTGTGTGTGTGTGTGTGTGTGTGTGTGTGTGTCAGAGAGATCAGGTTGTGTAATTCATTTACTCTAGTTATAAGTAAACATGTAAATAAAGTATCATTCAAAAGTTTGCACACCCCTACTCAACTCATTGGTAGGTGTTTCTCTATTGTGACTGTTTTTTACACTGTAGAACAAAACTGAATACATCAAAACTATGAAATAACATCTGGAACATATCTGGAATTATGTGGTAAACAAAAATGTGTTAAAAACAGTCTGATATTTTAGATTCTTAAGCATATCCAGCATTTCCTTTGATGATGGTAAACGCCATTGTCATTGTCTTAACCAGCTTCATGAGGGAGTCACCTGGAATGCTTTTCAGTTAGCAGGAGTGCCTCATCAAAAGTTAATTAGTGGACGAGTTTCCTACCTTTTTAATGCGTTTGAGATCAAACAGTAAATAGTAAATTAAAGCCGCAAGCGGCCTCGACGGGCCCTCGCGCCAGCGGCCAAGGGGGGCGGGGGCATGCGTCCCCGCGAAAAACCTTCCACAGCTTCTTCGGCAAGAGACATTACTCCCACAATGGCGACAAAGCACAGAATTGGACACAGAGTACACGGTGCGCTGAGATGTTGTCATGGACAGAACATTTTATGCCATGGCTTCCCAACCAAATTAATGTATTTACCTCATCAGTCACCAAGCTATAGCTACATAGGATTGTCTTCTGTTAGACATCTATTAGTCTGTATGTAACGCTACAACACTTGCTCCCGACTGCCTACCCATCCCCCACAAGTCATGTGTGTTTAAGGCAACCAAAACAACATACTCCTGGTGCCTCATGATTGTAAACACCTCTCCTGCAACTGCTACAGCGCAATGAGCGCCCCCAGTGGTGAAAGTTCACCAAATTTGGTACACATGTCAAGGGACGTATGAAGAGTTGTTGTGTCAAGTTTGATCAAGTTTGACCAATCAGAAGCCGAGATATAAATTGTTGCCTGAAAACAGCGCCCCCAGTGGCAAAAGGTCACAAAATTTGGGAGATATGTCAGGTGACCTGTTAAGAGTGTGCGTATCAAGTTTGATCAAGATTGAGTAAATAGAAGATGAGATATTGATTTTTGAAGAATAAATGTTTTGTTTTTTCCCATGTCAGTAGGTGGCGCTATGCTGTACATGAGCGATTATGAGTTGGAAAAATAAGTGTCTACAACAGCAACGTACTATCACAAGGTAGTGGTGTGAAGGAAAAGCATTATGGAATTATTTACCAAAAACCCGTTTTGGAGCAATTGCGTCGGCCAAAAACAGCGCCCCCCATGGACGAAAATTCCCAAAATGTGGTATACATGACATGGGAGGTAGTAAGAGGGTAGCCGTGAAGTTTGACCAAAATTGAGGAAAGATTGGATTTTTTGCCCAAAAATAGCGCCCCCAGTGGCGAAATATCACAGAAATTGGGTAGCATGTCAGAAGCCCAATGAGTGATTTGCGTGTGAAGTATGAGCAGTTTTGAGCAATTAGAAGATTTGTTATGAATTTTTAAGCATGTAAAATTTTGCATTGAAAATTGATTGACGTATAACTTCTGAACGGTTTATCCTACGTGAAACGTATTTAGGAACTTTTGTCAGCCATGTCTGTAGATGATGTCTATCAATTTTGGTGACATTCCTATGAACGGCCTAGGAGGAGTTGCGCCGTCTTCGTGGACATGCATTTCGCACAAAAGTGAAATTACCTCACTTCCTGTTGGGCGTGGCTAATGCATTGGCATTACATTTTTGTCCGGCGTAGTGAGATACATATGCCTACCAAATGGCATGCCACTACTACAAACTACATGGCAACCAGGCACCTTTATGCGGGAGGCCAAAATCACAACGACTTAGGGGGCGCTATAGAGGCCTTGAGGCCCGCCTGGATCTGGGCTTCTGGTTCTCAGTAGCGGTGGCAGTCTAAGAAAAAGGAGCCAAATTTCGTGCGTTGTCGACCATGGCAAGCGCCCCAATAAGGGTCTTGTAAAGAGTTTGCTTGCCAAGTTTGACAAATCAGAAGCTGCAATATCATTTGTGCCATAACCAGCACCCCCAGGGGCGAAAGTGCACAAAATTTGGCGTATATGTCAGGTGAGCTATGAAGAGTTTGCGTATGAAGTTTGATGACAATTGAGTAAATAGAAGATGAGATATAGATTTTTGAAGAATAAATTTTTTGGTTTTTCCCATGTCAGTAGGTGGCGCTATGCTGTACATGAGCGATTATGAGTTGGAAAAATAAGTGTCTACAACAGCAACGTACTATCACAAGGTAGTGGTGTGAAGGGAAAGCATTATGGAATTATTGACCAAAAACCCGTTTTGGAGCAATTGCGTGGGCCAAAAACAGCGCCCCCCATGGACGAAAATTCCCAAAATGTGGTACACATGACATGGGGGGTAGTAAGAGGGTGGCCGTGAAGTTTGACCAAATTTGAGGAAAGATTGGATTTTTTGCCCAAAAATAGCGCCCCCAGTGGCGAAAAATCACAGAAATTGGGTAACATGTCAGAAGCCCAATGATTGATTTGCGTGTGAAGTATGAGCAGTTTTGAGCAATCAGAAGATTTGTTATGAATTTTTAAGCATGTAAAATTTTGCATCGAAAATTGATTGACGTATAACTTCTGAACGGTTTATCCTACGTGAAACGTATTTAGTAACTTTTGTCAGCCATGTCTGTAGATGATGTGTATCAATTTTGGTGACATTCCTATGAACGGTCTAGGAGGAGTTGCGCCGTCTTCGTGGCCATGCATTTCGCACAAAAGTGAAATTACCTCACTTCCTGTTGGGCGTGGCTAATGCATTGGCATTACATTTTTGTCCGGATTAGTGAGATACATAAGCCTACCAAATGGCATGCCACTACTACAAACTACATGGCACCCAGGCACCTTAATGCGGGAGGCCAAAATCACAACGACTTAGGGGGCGCTATAGAGGCCCTGAGCCCCGGCCAAGTTTGGGCTTTTGGTTCTGAGTAGCGGTGGCAATTCTCGGAACTGGTGCCAAATTTCGTGCGTTTTCGCCCATGGCAAGTGCCCCGAAAATGGCCCAACAGCGGAGAAAAATAAAGAAGAAGACGGAAGAAGAATTAAAGCCGCAAGCGGCCTCGACGGGCCCTCGCACCAGCGGCCAAGGGGGGCGGGGGCATGCGTCCCTGCGAACTACCTCCCACAGCTTCTGCGGCAAGAGACATTACTCCCACAATGGCGACAAAGCACAGAATTGGACACAAGGCAACAATAGGGTCTCGCACTTCGTGCGTTGTCGACCATGGCAAGCGCCTCAATAAGGGTCTTGAAAAGAGTTTGCTTGCCAAGTTTGACAAATCAGAAGCTGCAATATCATTGTTGCCATAACCAGCACCCCCAGGGGCGAAAGTGCACAAAATTTGGCGTATATGTCAAGTGAGCTATGAAGAGTTTGCGTATGAAGTTTGATGACAATTGAGTAAATAGAAGATGAGATATAGATTTTTGAAGAATAAATTTTTTGGTTTTGCCCATGTCAGTAGATGGCGCTATGCTGCACATGAGTGATTATGAGTTGGAAAAATAAGTGTCTACAACAGCAACGTACAATCACAAGGTAGTGGTGTGAAGGAAAAGCATTATGGAATTATTTACCAAAAACCCGTTTTGGAGCAATTGCGTGGGCCAAAAACAGCGCCCCCCATGGACGAAAATTCCCAAAATGTGGTATACATGACATGGGAGGTAGTAAGAGGGTGGCCGTGAAGTTTGACCAAATATGAGTAAAGATTGGATTTTTTGCCCAAAAATAGCGCCCCCAGTGGCGAAACATCACAGAAATTGGGTCACATGTCAGAAGCCCAATGAGTGATTTGCCTGTGAAGTATGAGCAGTTTTGAGCAATTAGAAGATTTGTTATGAATTTTTAAGCATGTAAAATTCTGCATTGAAAAATGATTGACGTATAACTTCTGAATGGTTAACCCTACGTGAAACATATTTAGCAAGCTTTGTCAGGCATGTCTTTAGATGATGTGTATCAATTTTGGTGACGTTCCTATGAACGGTCTAGGAGGAGTTGCGCCGTCTTCGTGGCCATGCATTTCGCACAAAAGTGAAATTACCTCACTTCCTGTAGGGCGTGGCTAATGCATTGGCATTACATTTTTGTCTGGCTTGGTGAGATACATATGCGTACCAAAGGGCATGCCACTAATACAAACTACATGGCAACCAGGCACCTTAATGCGAGAGGCAAAAATCACAACACGTTAGGGGGCGCTATAGAGGCCCTGAGGCCCGCCTGGATCTTGGCTTCTGGTTCTCAGTAGCGGTGGCAGTCTAAGAAAAAGGAGCCAAATTTCGAGCGTTGTCGACCATGGCAAGCGCCCCAATAAGGGTCTTGTAAAGAGTTTGCTTGCCAAGGTTGACAAATCAGAAGCTGCAATATCATTTCTGCCATAACCAGCACCCCCAGGGGCGAAAGTGCACAAAATTTGGCGTATATGTCAGGTGAGTTATGAAGAGTTTGCATATGAAGTTTGATGACAATTGAGTAAATAGAAGATGAGATATAGATTTTTGAAGAATAAATGTTTTGGTTTTTCCCATGTCAGTAGGTGGCGCTATGCTGTACATGAGCGATTATGAGTTGGAAAAATAAGTGTCTACAACAGCAACGTACTATCACAAGGTAGTGGTGTGAAGGAAAAGCATTATGGAATTATTTACCAAAAACCCGTTTTGGAGCAATAGCGTCGGCCAAAAACAGCACCCCCCATGGACGAAAATTCCCAAAATGTGGTATACATGACATGGGAGGTAGTAAGAGGGTGGCCGTGACGTTTGACCAAATCTGAGGAAAGATTGGGTTTTTTGCCCAAAAATAGCGCCCCCAGTGGCGAAATATCACAGAAATTGGGTAACATGTCAGAAGCCCAATGAGCGATTTGCATGTGAAGTATGAGCAGTTTTGAGCAATCAGAAGATTTGTTATGAATTTTTAAGCATGTAAAATTTTGCATCGAAAATTGATTGACGTATAACTTCTGAACGGTTAATCCTACGTGAAACGTATTTAGTAACTTTTGTCAGCCATGTCTGTAGATGATGTGTATCAATTTTGGTGACATTCCTATGAACGGTCTAGGAGGAGTTGCGCCGTCTTCGTGGCCATGCATTTCGCACAAAAGTGAAATTACCTCACTTCCTGCTGGGCGTGGCTAATGCATTGGCATTACGTTTTTTTCCGGCTTAGTGAGATACATATGCGTACCAAATGGCATGCCACTACTACAAACTACATGGCACCCAGGCACCTTAATGCGGGAGGCCAAAATCACAACGACTTAGGGGGCGCTATAGAGGCCCTGAGCCCCGGCCAAGTTTGGGCTTCTGGTTCTGAGTAGCGGTGGCAATTCTCGGAACTGGTGCCAAATTTCGTGCGTTTTCGCCCATGGCAAGCGCCCCGAAAATGGCCCAACAGCGGAGAAAAATAAAGAAGAAGAAGAAGACGGAAGAAGAAGAAGAAGAAGAAGAAGAAGAAGAAGACGGAAGAATAATAATAGTGAACTCTTACAAGAACAATAGGGCCTTCGCCCATAGGGCTCGGGCCCTAATAATAATAGTGAACTCTTACAAGAACAATAGGGCCTTCGCCCTATAGGGCTCGGGCCCTAATAATAAATACAGTAAATAGCCCTATTCCATAACTGTTGTAATCCATATTATGTCAAGAACTGAACAACTAAGCAAAGATAAACGACATCCATCATTACTTTAAAGGTCCCATGGCATGGTGATTTGTTGATGCTTTAAACGGGCTCGTGGAGGTTTCCGGATGTTATATCCGCAGCCTTTCTCGAAATGAACCCTCGGCACGTAGATATAGCCTCCTGGGAGAAAGCCCCATTTCAGCGCTTTTCCCAGTGCGTCGTTTTGCTAATGAGAAGCAGGAGGCGGGGAAGGGTAGAGGGTGGGGGCAGGTCTTATCATTAATATTCATGACATGTAAACGTGTTACCTCTGATTGGCTAACAGCACTGTGACGCTACCTCCAGTGGGTCAGAACAAGCGGATGTGGGTGTCTTACTATGACGAGAGAGAAGGAACAAACCGCAAAGTGAAAAATACCGCGCGCTGACGTCATTAAGGTGCGACGCGAGGAAATAAAATAAATTCAACAAATGTTTGGGTTTTTACTGAACAAACAAACAAATAAAATGAACGAGTGACTTAAAAAAAAGAATGTGGGTGTCTTTGTAAAAACTGTTTTGATTGGCTATTATAACAGAGCATGCTGCATGCTTTTTGGTTTTGTAGCGCAGAGTACCTGGCTAACTGCAGGAAGCGGTTAGCTGCACAGCTAATGTAGCCATTGCAAGGCTAACGTGGCACCAATTTTAAAACACGGCAAAACGACTTAACAGTTATACACTTACTTGTTCGGTGTTTGTTGCTGATGCGGCAGGGATGCTTGGTACGGACCCAGGCTTCAGTGACAGTTGATGTGCAAAACCTGCCCTGTACTGTCCCAAGTTGTGGAAACATTCCTCAGGAAAATGCTTCCGACAAACATACACCGTCTTAGGTAGACTCGACGGCGTATTATTGGAGTAAATAAAATTAAGCCACTGCGTCTTCAGGGGCTCTCCTGTCGGCAGTAAAAACAGACTCCTTCCTGTGTTGTCACATCCATGTACAGCGCAACTTCCATGTTTAGTGGCAACTTTTGAGCTGGGCGGGCAATCCATACAGTGGGTGGGAATCCAGAGGGGGGGCGTGGGGATCATCTCCCTTGCTGACGTAGGCAAGGGAAGAGTTTATCAACGCGCCGTTTTGACGCGCCATTCTCAAATGTTGGGCATAGTTTGGTTTACACATTATGAAATTTCTAGCCACTGGGGTGACTTAAGAAGGTCAGAGGAACTAATTTTAACGTTAAAAAACCTCAGAAAGTGAAAATTTCATGCCATGGGACCTTTAAGACATGAAGTGACTTTTAATACATAAAAATAAAGAAAAAAACCCACTGAATTAGAAGGGGTGTACAAACTTTTGACTGGTACTGTATGTGCAGTATGCCACACAGTAAAGACTACAGTGCACATGCTTGTAGGATTGTTTCATTATCCAAACCTTTATAATGGTGTGTGTGTGTGTGTGTGTGTGTGTGTGTGTGTGTGTGTGTGTAATATGGTTTTAATGTGTCCCTCTTTGATGTTAATGTGTTCCAGTGATTAAACCTTTCTTTGTTTTTTTTTCCTTTCTCTTTATGACATCACGGTCTATCTACAGAGCGATCATGTCATTACATCTGTCTGATAAATCACACACACACTCTTTGTGTTGTCTTTGTTGATTAGTATTTATTAGGATTTTCTCACCCTTTAACCAGTGGCACCTGTTGATACTGAACACACACACACACACACACATATGGGAATGGACACAGTGTCAGATTAAAGAGTTGCAGCTCATTTAAAGTGTAAAAGCATTCACAGACAGGACAGTCTCTCTCTCTCACTTGTACATGTACACACACACACACACACACACACACACACACGGAGTGAGAGATACACAGACAGATGGACAAAAAGAGCAGTAGGGAGTGTTTAGTTTATTGCTAACCAATGGCTGTTAACTTTTATTCAGGATTAGTTACAAAATCTGTGCGTGTGTGTGTGTGTGTGTGTGTGTCTGTGTGTGTGTGTGTGTGTGTGTGTGTGTGTGAGGTCTCTGACCATCTCAGCCACGCAACAGCATAAATAAACAGGAGAGGATTTAGAAGCTGGACGTAGTTGTTTGACATGTGAAGAGTGTGGTGCTTGGATCACATCTCTCTCTCTCTCTCACACACACACACACACACACACACAATGCAGCATGTGTGTTATTGTTAATGTCATTATAATGACTTGATGTATATTTACACCATGTCTGTGATGTTGACCTTTTACACACAAACATACACTCTGTAACTTTCTGCTTCAGACTTGTGTGTGTGTGTGTGTGTGTGTGTGTGTGTGTGTGTGTGTGTGTGTGTGTGTCCGTCCTCACTTCAGCATCATTTTCATCAGTGTAGCCAATCAAAACAGTTTGTTCTTTTTAGCAACACACGTCCTATAATTTTCATGTTGATGTAAAGACAAGACCAAATATTTACACCAGCTGCCAACTGACTGCTGCACTGCACTACAACACACACACACACACACACACACACACACACACACACTCTCTCTCTCTCTCTCTCTCTCTCTCTTACTTTCTCTCACATAATCACAGGGACTCAGTTCTTTCTTGTATTCAGGTGGCACAAATAGTTTCTTACTCTCTGTCCCTCTACTGCAGAATTTAAACTCCAACTGACACTGATGATGTCATAGTGGGTGTTACAGCAACCGGCCAATCAGCAGCTTCGCTTCTCACTCTCCAGTTGAACTGCACATTCATTTATAATCAAATCAAATCAAGTTTATTTCTATAGTGCTTTTAACAATAAACATTGTCGCAAAGCAGCTTTACAGAATTTGAACGACTTAAAACATGAGCTAATTTTATCCCTAATCTATCCCCAATGATGAAGCCTGTGGCGACGGTGGCAAGGAAAAACTCCCTCAGACGACATGAGGAAGAAACCTCGAGAGGAACCAGACTCAAAAGGGAACCCATCCTCATTTGGGCAACAACAGACAGCCTGACTATAATATTAACAGTTTTAACAGGTATAACCCTCAACTGTCCTCATGGGGCCGTCCTTCACAGGAGCGGTCCGATAAAACTCCGACCAGACACAGGGCACCAGGATGGATCAAGCAGGTCCGAGGGGCAGAAGAGGCCAGCATCTCATTTATAATCACACACTCATTATGATGCAACAATATAATTGATTACAGTGTCCATGTGGGCGGAGTCTGCATGTATGCAGTGTTACCGTCCTCGCTGTGCTGTTGTGTTTTGGGGTTTTTTTCTTAAAACATGGTGGATTGCATGACACACACACACACACACACACACACACACACACACACACATACACAAAGCCAATGCTAACAACATGACAACCTCAAAAATGTTCATACAAAACCAGAGAGAGATGGAGAGTGTGTGTGGGTGGGTGTAAATTTGTGAAAAGCTGATTTCATTAGTCATTTTCTATTGCATTTATTTACCTCACGCATGGTTAGTGTCTCTCTCTCACACACACATAGAGTCAGTCAAGGCAACATTTCTAAACATCATGAGATGAAGCCCCTCAGGACTAAAATTTAAATCATATGAAACTTGAGTTACTTGGCTGGCTGGCTGGCTGACTCCCTGCCTGTTTACTCATTTGCCTGTCTGTCTACATTTCTATCCATCTGTCCACTCTTCCGCCTGCCTGTTTGTCCACTTGCTTTCCTGTCTGTCTACTTCTTCTTCCACCCAACTGCTCAACTGTCTTTGTCCTCATCCACTGCTCTGTCTACCCCTCTGTCTACTTGTCTACTCCTCTGTCTACTTGTCTACCCCCTGTCTACTTGTATGTCTCTGTCTACCACTCTGTCTACCTCCTGTCTACTTGTCTACCCCTCTATCTACTCCTCTGTCTACTTGTATGTCTCTGTTTTCCCCTCTGTCTACTTGTCTACCCCTCTGTCTACTCGTGTGTCTCTGTCTACCCGTCTGTCTACTTGTCTACCCCTGTCTACTTGTGTGTCTCTGTCTACCCCTCTGTCTACTTGTCTACTCCTCTGTCTACTTGTCTACCGCCTGTCTACTTGTGTGTCTCTGTTTACCTCTCTGTCTACCTCCTGTCTACTTGTCTACCCCACTGTCTACTTGTCTACCCCTTGTCTACCCCTCTGTCTTCATGTGTCTCTGTATACCCCTCCGTCTAACCCTCTGTCTACTTGTGTACCCCCTGTCTACTTGTATGTCTCTGTCTACCACTCTGTCTACCTCCTGTCTACTTGTCTACCCCTCTATCTACCCCTCTGTCTACTCGTGTGTCTCTGTCTACCCGTCTGTCTACTTGTCTACCCCTCTGTCTACTTGTGTGTCTCTGTTTACCTCTCTGTCTACCTCCTGTCTACTTGTCTACCCCACTGTCTACTTGTCTACCCCTTCTCTACCCCTCTGTCTATGTGTGTCTCTGTATACCCCTCCGTCTACCCCTCTGTCTACTTGTCTACTCCTCTGTCTACTTGTGTACCCCCTGTCTACTTGTATGTCTCTGTCTACCACTCTGGCCCAATCCCAATTCTAATTTCTACCCCTACCCCTACCCCTTCCCCTCCCCTTCCCCTTGGCCCTTCCCCTTGAAACTGAGCTATAAGGGATAGGGCTTGAAATTCAACCCCTACGTATTGGGATAGCCCTTCAACGATCGCATACGTCATCGCGTACCTCCGTCAGCGTTTACGTTAGCAAAACGCGACCAAATGCGTCACTGGCGGCGACCAGCCGCTACAGTCAGAGCCAGAGGCAGAACCAGAAATCTCTGCTGGCAGGGTGTGATTTGTTAACTAACACCACTGAATGGGATATCTTTGGCGCTTCGTGCACCACATCCGACAGAATGAGGTGTCAGAACACTCATGTAAACAATAAAAGCGAGAATAACAGAACAAAACTTACGCAGTCAAGCAACCGAAAACAATACTCACTCCCAAAGCTTTTTAGCAGCAGCTTGGATTTCAGAAATCGCTGCTCATTCTCAGCTCGAAAGCGAATCAAGCGGCGTGTTTCCTCTGGATAACGACTTGAAACACGTAAATAATGGAGAAAATACATTTATGACAATCTTTCGCCGCGGGAACCGCCATCTTTCTGAAATCCGCATGAAATCTCACTGAAATCCGCATGGCATTGTGGGAAATCACTCAAACCCCTTCGTTCGGAGTCAGCTCCAGGAAAATCTCCGTTTGGAGGGGTACAGAAGCCCTACCCCTTCCCCTACCCCTCCGCGTTAACTGGGATTGGGATACCCCTACCCCTTCACGTGAACGTGCAAAATGGAGGGGAAGGGCCAAGGGGTATGTCCAAGGGGTGAAATGGGATTCGGCCTTAGTCTACCTCCTGTCTACTTGTCTACCTCTCTATCTACTCCTCTGTCTACTTGTATGTCTCTGTTTTCCCCTCTGTCTACTTGTCTACCCCTATGTCTACTTGTGTGTCTCTGTCTACTCCTCTGTCTATTTGTCTACCCCCTTTCTACTTGTCTACCTCTCTGTCTACTTGTGTGTCTCTGTCTACCCCTCTGTCTACTTGCCTACTCCTCTGTCTACTTGTCTACCCCCTGTCTACTTGTGTGTCTCTGTTTACCTCTCTGTCTACCTCCTGTCTACTTGTCTACTCCACTGTCTACTTGTCTACCCCTCTGTCTACATGTGTCTCTGTATACCCCTCCGTCTACCCCTCTGTCTACTTGTCTACTCCTCTGTCTACAACCCCGATTCCAAAAACATTGGGACAAAGTACAAATTGTAAATAAAAACAGAATGCAATAATTTACAAATTTCAAAAACTGATGTTGTATTCACAATAAAACATAGACAACATATCAAATGTCGAAAGTGAGATATTTTGAAATTTCATGCCAAATATTGGCTCATTTGAAATTTCATGACAGCAACGCATCTCAAAAAAGTTGAGACAGGGGCAATAAGAGGCTGGAAAAGTTAAAGGTACAAAAAAGGAACAGCTGGAGGACCAAATTGCAACTCATTAGGTCAATTGGGGTCATTAACATGACTGGGTATAAAAAGAGCATCTTTGAGTGGCAGCGGCTCTCAGAAGTAAAGATGGGAAGAGGATCACCAATCCCCCTAATTCTGCACCGACAAATAGTGGAGCAATATCAGAAAGGAGTTCGACAGTGTACAATTGCAAAGAGTTTGAACATATCATCATCTACAGTGCATAATATCATCAAAAGATTCAGAGAATCTGGAAGAATCTCTGTGCGTAAGGGTCAAGGCCGGAAAACCATACTGGGTGCCCGTGATCTTCGGGCCCTTAGACGGCACTGTATCACATACAGGCATGCTTCTGTATTGGAAATCACAAAATGGGCTCAGGAATATTTCCAGAGAACATTATCTGTGAACACAATTCACCGTGCCATCCGCCGTTGCCAGCTAAAACTCTATAGTTCAAAGAAGAAGCCATATCTAAACACGATCCAGAAGCGCAGACGTCTTCTCTGGGCCAAGGCTCATTTAAAATGGACTGTGGCAAAGTGGAAAACTGTTCTGTGGTCAGACGAATCAAGATTTGAAGTTCTTTATGGAAATCAGGGATGCCGTGTCATTCGGACTAAAGAGGAGAAGGACGACCCAAGTTGTTATCGGCGCTCAGTTCAGAAGCCTGCATCTCTGATGGTATGGGGTTGCATTAGTGCGTATGGCATGGGCAGCTTACACATCTGGAAAGACACCATCAATGCTGAAAGGTATATCCAGGTTCTAGAGCAACATATGCTCCCATCCAGACGACGTCTCTTTCAGGGAAGACCTTGCATTTTCCAACATGACAATGCCAAACCCGGCACGGTGATGTAGTGGTTAGCGCTGTCGCCTCACAGCAAGAAGGTCCTGGGTTCGAGCCCCGGGGCCGGCGAGGGCCTTTCTGTGTGGAGTTTGCATGTTCTCCCCGTGTCCGCGTGGGTTTCCTCCGGGTGCTCCGGTTTCCCCCACAGTCCAAAGACATGCAAGTTAGGTTAACTGGTGACTCTAAATTGAGCGTAGGTGTGAATGTGAGTGTGAATGGTTGTCTGTGTCTATGTGTCAGCCCTGTGATGACCTGGCGACTTGTCCAGGGTGTACCCTGCCTTTCGCCCATAGTCAGCTGGGATAGGCTCCAGCTTGCCTGCGACCCTGTAGAAGGATAAAGCGGCTAGAGATAATGAGATGAGATGAGACAATGCCAAACCACATCCTGCATCAATTACAGCATCATGGCTGCGTAGAAGAAGGGTCCGGGTACTGAACTGGCCAGCCTGCAGTCCAGATCTTTCACCCATAGAAAACATTTGGTGCATCATAAAACGGAAGATACGACAAAAAAGACCTAAGACAGTTGAGCAACTAGAATCCTACATTAGACAAGAATGGGTTAACATTCCTATCCCTAAACTTGAGCAACTTGTCTCCTCAGTCCCCAGACGTTTACAGACTGTTGTAAAGAGAAAAGGGGATGTCTCACAGTGGTAAACATGGCCTTGTCCCAACTTTTTTGAGATGTGTTGTTGTCATGAAATTTAAAATCACCTAATTTTTCTCTTTAAATGATACATTTTCTCAGTTTAAACATTTGATATGTCATCTTTGTTCTGTTCTGAATAAAATATGGAATTTTGAAACTTCCACATCATTGCATTCCATTTTTATTTACAATTTGTACTTTGTCCCAACTTTTTTGGAATCGGGGTTGTACTTGTGTACCCCCTGTCTACTTGTATGTCTCTGTCTACCACTCTGTCTACCTCCTGTCTACTTGTCTACCCCTCTATCTGCACCTCTGTTTACTTGTATGTCTCTGTTTTCCCCTCTGTCTACTTGTCTACCCCTCTGTCTGCTCGTGTGTCTCTGTCTACCCCTCTGTCTACTTGTCTACCCCTCTGTCTACTTGTGTGTCTCTGTCTACCCCTCTGTCTACTTGTCTACTCCTCTGTCTACTTGTCTACCCCTTCTCTACCCCTCTGTCTACGTGTGTCTCTGTATACCCCTCCATCTACCCCTCTGTCTACTTGTCTACTCCTCTGTCTACTTGTATGTCTCTGTCTACCACTCTGTCTATATCTCCTGTCTACTTGTCTACCCCTCTATCTACTCCTCTGTCTACTTGTATGTCTCTGTTTTCCCCTCTGTCTACTTGTCTACCCCTCTGTCTACTCGTGTGTCTCTGTCTACCCCTCTGTCTACTTGTCTACCCCTCTGTCTACTTGTGTGTCTCTGTCTACTCCTCTGTCTATTTGTCTACCCCCTTTCTACTTGTCTACCCCTCTGTCTACTTGTATGTCTCTGTCTACCTCTCTGTCTACTTTCCTACTGCCGGTCTGCTTGTGTGTCTCTGTCTACTTGTCTACCCCCCTGTCTACTTGTGTGTCTCTGTTTACCTCTCTGTCTACCTCCTGTCTACTTGTCTACCCCTTCTCTACCCCTCTGTCTACGTGTGTCTCTGTATACCCCTCCATCTACCCCTCTGTCTACTTGTCTACTCCTCTGTCTACTTGTGTACCCCCTGTCTACTTGTATGTCTCTGTCTACCACTCTGTCTACCTCCTGTCTACTTGTCTACCCCTCTATCTACTCCTCTGTCTACTTGTATGTCTCTGTTTTGCCCTCTGTCTACTTGTCTACCCCTCTATCTACTCCTCTGTCTACTTGTATGTCTCTGTTTTCCCCTCTGTCTACTTGTCTACCCCTCTGTCTATTCGTGTGTCTCTGTCTACTCCTCTGTCTACTTGTCTACCCCTCTGTCTACTTGTGTGTCTCTGTCTACTCCTCTGTCTATTTGTCTACCCCCTTTCTACTTGTCTACCCCTCTGTCTACTTGTATGTCTCTGTCTACCTCTCTGTCTACTTGCCTACTGCCGGTCTGCTTGTGTGTCTCTGTCTACTTGTCTACCCCATGTCTACTTGTGTGTCTCTGTCTACCCCTCTGTCTACCCCCTGTCTACTTGTCTACCCCTCTGTTTACTCGTGTGTCTCTGTCTACCCCGTCTACTTGTCTACCCCTGTCTACTCCTCTGTCTACTTGGCTATCCCTCTGTCTACTAGTGTGTCTCTGTCTACCCCTCTACCCCATCTACCCCTCTATCTACCCCTCTGTCTAGTCTATCCCTTTGTCTACTTGTGTGTCTCTGTCTACCCACTGTCTACTCCTCTGTCTACTTGTGTGTCTCTGTCTACCTCTCTGTCTACCCCTGTCTACCACTCTTTCTACCCCTCTGTCTACTTGTCTATCCCTCTGTCTACCCTGTCTACTTGTCTAATCCCTGTCTACTTGTCTACCCCTCTATCTACCCCTCTGTCTACTTGTCCACCCCCTGTCTACTTGTGTGTCTGTCTACCCCTCTGTCTACCTCCTGTCTGCTTGTCTACACCTCTGTCTACTTGTCTACCCCTCTGACTACTTGTGTGTCTCTGTCTACCTCTCTGTCTACTCCCTGTCTTCCCCTCTGTCTACTTGTGTGTCTCTGTCTACCCTGTGCCTACCCCTCTGTCTACTTGTCTGCTCCTCTGTCTACTTGTCTAACCCCTGTCTACTTGTGTGTCTGTGTGTACCCCTCTGTCTACTTGTGTGTCTCTGTCTACCCCTGTGCCTACCCCTCTGTCTACTTGTCTAACCCCTGTCTACTTGTGAGTCTCTGTCTACCCCTCTGTCTACTTGTCTACCCCTCTGTCTACTTGTGTGTCTCTGTCTACCCCTGTGCCTACCCCTCTGTCTACTTGTCTAACCCCTGTCTACTTGTGAGTCTCTGTCTACCCCTCTGTCTACTTGTCTACCCCTCTGTCTACTTGTGTGTCTCTGTCTACCCCTGTGCCTACCCCTCTGTCTACTTGTCTACTCCTCTGTCTACTTGTCTAACCCCTGTCTACTTGTGAGTCTCTGTCTACCCCTCTGTCTACTTGTCTACCCGTCTGTCTACTTGTGTGTCTCTGTCTACCCCTGTGCCTACCCCTCTGTCTACTTGTCTACTCCTCTGTCTACTTGTCTAACCCCTGTCTACTTGTGAGTCTCTGTCTACCCCTCTGTCTACTTGTCTACCCGTCTGTCTACTTGTGTGTCTGTGTGTACCCCTCTGTCTACTTGTGTGTCTCTGTCTACCCCTGTGCCTACCCCTCTGTCTACTTGTCTACTCCTCTGTCTACTTGTCTAACCCCTGTCTACTTGTGAGTCTCTGTCTACCCCTCTGTCTACTTGTGTGTCTCAAGGCCTCTGCATGCTCTTGCGACAAGGCTTTCGCAGATAGCTTTTCGCAGACAGTTGTAATTTATTGTTGAGCGGGAGTAATAGGCGTGCGCGATGTTATTCACTGGCACAACGCAAGTGGGCGCGAAGTCGCTAGGAGTAGTTGGTGGGTGTGGTTAGTGGAGTGTTTATCCTCCGGTTACTTATAATGACTAGAACTTTTTTTTTTATAATGACTAGAACTGGAGTTGTATAGATGTCCGTACTTCCTCAATCAACCGCTCTTCATGCTGCTCCATCTTCGCTCGTGTTTTTAAAAATGCCGGTCGTGAAAACAAACCAAACCGGGAAAGTAGGGAAGCGGAAGTGCGTGTACAGCGGATGTAGAGTGGACCAATCAGAGCCCTCTTGTCTGCGGCGCTGTCTGCGAGGCTTCTGCGGTGGTCACAATTTTTGGGAGGTGCGCGCAGAGCGTCTGCGAAGGTGGGGGGGCTACGCAGACACTGTCTGCGACGCTATCTGCGAGGACTGGGTTGTCAGTATAAATTGGCCTTTAGTCTACCCCTCTGTCTACATGTCTACTCCTCTGTCTACCCCTCTTTCTACTTGTGTGTCTTTGTCTACCACTCTGCCTACCCCACTGTCTACTTGTCTACCCCTCTGTCTGCTTGTGTGTAACCCCTGTCTACTTGTGTGTCTCTGTCTACTCCTCTGTCTACTCCTTATCTCCCATCTGTCTACTTTTGTGTCTCTGTCTACCCCATCTACCCCGTCTACTTGTCTACCCCTCTGTGTACTTGTGTGTCTCTGTTTACGTGTCTACTTATGAGTCTCTGTCTATCCCTCTGTCTACCGCTCTGTCTCCTTGTCTACCCCTCTGTCTACTTGTGTGTCTCTGTCTACCCCTCTGTCTACTTGTCTACCCCTTTGTCGACCCCTTTGCCTACCCCATGTACTTGTCTACCCCTCTTTCTACTTGTGTGTCTCTGTCTACCCTCTGTCTACTTGTCCACCCCCGTCTACTTGTGTGTCTCTGTCTACCCCTCTGTCTACCTCCTGTCTACTTGTCTACACCTCTATCTACTTGTCTACTTCTGTCTACTCCCTGTCTACTCCTCTGTCTACTTGTGTGTCTCTGTCTACCCCGTCTACTTGTCTACCCTTCTCTCTACTTGTGTGTCTCTATCTACGCCTCTGTTTACTTGACTACTTATGAGTTTCTGTCTATCCCTCTGTCTACTCCTGTCTTCTTGTCTACTCTGTCTACTGTCTACTTGTTTGTCTCTGTCTACCCCTTTGTTGACCCCTCTGTCTACTTGTCTACCGTTCTGTCTACCGCTTTGTCTACCCCGCCTACTTGTCTACCCCTCTTTCTACTTGTGTGTCTCTGTCTTCTCCTCTGTCTACCCTCTATCTACTTGTCTACCCCTCAATCTACTCCTCTGTCTACCCTCTATCTACTTGTCTACCCCTCAATCTACTCCTCTGTCTACTTTTGTGTCTCTGTCTACCCTCTGCCTACTTGTCTACTTATGAGTCTCTGTCTATCCCTCTGTCTACCACTCTGTCTCCTTGTCTACCCCTCTGTCTACTTGTCTACCGTTCTGTCTACCGCTTTGTCTACCCCGCCTACTTGTCTACCCCTCTTTCTACTTGTGTGTCTCTGTCTTCTCCTCTGTCTACCCTCTATCTACTTGTCTACCCCTCAATCTACTCCTCTGTCTACTTTTGTGTCTCTGTCTACCCTCTGCCTACTTGTCTACTTATGAGTCTCTGTCTATCCCTCTGTCTACCACTCTGTCTCCTTGTCTACCCCTCTGTCTACTTGTCTACCCCTCTGTCTACCCCTTTGTCTACCCCGTCTACTTGTCTACCCCTCTTTCTACTTGTGTGTCTCTGTCTACCCTCTGTCTACTTGTCCACCCCCTGTCTACTTGTGTGTCTCTGTCTACCTCCTGTCTACTTGTCTACACCTCTGTCTACTTGTCTACCCCTCTGACTACTTGTGTGTCTCTGTCTATCTCTCTGTCTGCTCCCTGTCTACTCCTCTGTCTACTTGTGTGTCTCTGTCTACCCCATCTACCCCGTCTACTTGTCTACCCCTCTCTCTACTTGTCTCTATCTATGCCTCTGTTTACTTGTCTACTTATGAGTCTCTGTCTATCCCTCTGTTTACTCCTGTCTTCTTGTCTACTCCTCTGTCTACTTGTTTGTCTCTGTCTACCTCTTTGTTGACCCCTCTGTCTACTTGTCTACCCCTCTGTCTACTTGTCTACCCTTCTGTCTACCGCTTTGTCTAACCCATCTACTTGTCTACCCCTCTTTCTACTTGTGTGTCTCTGTCTACTCCTCTTTCTGCCCTCTATCTACTTGTCTACCCCTCAATCTACTTCTCTGTCTACTTGTGTCTCTGTCTACCCTCTGTCTACTTGTCTTCCCTGTCTGCTTGTCTAGTCCTCTGTCTACTTGTGTGTCTCTGTCTGCCCCTTTGTCTCCCCCTCTGTCTACCCCCTGTCTACTTGTCTACCCCTCTGTCTTCTTGTCTACCCCATGTCTACTTGTGTGTCTCTGCCTACCCCTCTGTCTGCTTGTCTACCCCCTGTCTACTTGTGTGTCTCTGTCTACCTCTCTGTCTACTCCCTGTCTACCCCTCTGTCTACTTGTGTGTCTCTGTCTACCTCCTGTCTACTCATATCTCATACAGCGGCTACAATCTGTCCAGAATTGCGCTGCTCGGCTTGTTTCTTGCAAGCCAAGGTATGCTCATGCCTCACCAATCCTCAGAGAGCTGCACTGGCTGCCAGTGGAACAAGAAATTATCTTTAAAATATTATTATTAGCTTATAAGTTGTAGCAGTTCGTATGGGTGGGTTGAGCACAGAGGGACGGCAGGCCAGAACTGAGTTCACAAAACTCTTTTATTTTCACTTTTCAGAGTCAATTTCACTCTCTCAGCGACACACGCACGCACACACTCCAGTCGTCTGGTTGGGGAGAGAGCTCCCTCTGCTCTCGCTCTCTCTCCTTAAATAGGGCGCGGTCACTGGGGAAGACACACAAACACATTAATTAACCTCAGGTGCAGTGATTCTGCCACTTACCTTCCCTGACTCCGCCCTCCGGTCACAGACCGATGCTTGACCACGCCCCCGCTGCCACATAAGTCTTTAAATAATTTAATTCCTGAATATCTTGGTTATCTATTAAGTCCTTATCAACCTAGTCACAATCTAAGGTCTGCTGGCCAGTGCCTTCTGACCATCCCAAGGTCTAATCAAAGGACCTATGGGGACAGGGCATTTTCAGTTGCTGCACCAAAGCTCTGGAATGCCCTGCCCGTCGACATAAAGAAAAGCAATTCAATAAGATCATTCAAATTAAGACTTAAGACATTTCTTTTTAAGAAAGCTTTTTTGTAATTTTGTTAAGTCTTGTGATAATCTTTTGTTTATGCTTAAACATCAGATTTTTAAACTGTATTATTGTGAAGCACCATAGGGCAGATAGTGTATACGGTGCTATAAAAAGGCTATATTTTTATTATTATTATTTGTCTACCCCCACTGTCTATCCCTTTGTCTACCACTCTGTCTATTTGTGTCTCTGTCTACCCCCTGTCTACCCCTTGTCTACTTGTGTGTCTCTTTCTACCCCTCTGTCTACTTATCTATCCTTGTCTTCTTCTCTACTCCTCTGTCTACTTGTGTGTCTCTGTCTATCTCTCTGTCTGTCTACTTGTCTACCCCTTTGCCTACTTGTGTCTCTGTCTACCCCTTTGTCTACTTGTGTGTCCCTTTGTGTACTTGTGCGTCTCTGTCTATCCCCTGTCTACTTGTCTACCCCCTCTTTCTACTTGTGTGTCTCTGTCTACCCCTCTGTCTACTTGTCTATCCCTGTCTACTTGTCGACACCTCTGTTTACATCTCTGTCTACTTGTCTATCCCCGTCTACTTGTCTAACCCCTGTCTACTTGTGTGTCCCTGTGTGTACTTGTGTGTCTCTGTCTACCCCTCTGTCTACTTGTCTACCCCTCTGTCTCCCCCCTGTCTACTTGTGTGTCTCTGTCTACCCCTGTCTACTTGTCTACGCCTCTGTCTCCTTGTGTGTCTCTCTCTACCCCTCTGTCTCTCCCCTGTCTACTTGTCTACCCCTCTGTCTACTTGTGTGTCTCTGTCTACCCCCTGTCTACTTGTGTGTCCCTCTGTGTACTTGTGTGTCTCTGTCTTCCCCTCTGTCTACTTGTCTACCCCTCTGTCTCCCCCTCTGTCTACTTGTGTGTCTCTGTCTACCCCCTGTCTACTTGTGTGTCTCTGTCTATCCCCTGTGTACTTGTCTACCCCTCTGTCTACTTGTGTGTCTCTCTCTACCCCTCTGTCTACCGCCTGTCTACTTGTATGTCTCTGTCTACCCCTCTGTCTACTTGTGTACCCCCTGTCTACTTGTCGACACCTCTGTCTACATCTCTGTCTACTTGTCTATCCCCGTCTACTTGTCTAACCCTTGTCTACTTGTGTGTCCCTGTGTGTAGTTGTGTGTCTCTGTCTACCCCTCTGTCTACTTGTCTACCCCTCTGTCTCCCCCTCTGTCTACTTGTGTGTCTCTGTCTACCCCCTGTCTACTTGTGTGTCCCTCTGTGTACTTGTGTGTCTCTGTCTACCCCTCTGTCTACTTGTCTACCCCTCTGTCTCTCCCTCTGGCTACTTGTGTGTCTCTGTCTACCCCCTGTCTACTTGTGTGTCCCTCTGTGTACTTGTGTGTCTCTGTCTACCCCTCTGTCTACTTGTCTACCCCTCTGTCTCTCCCTCTGGCTACTTGTGTGTCTCTGTCTACCCCCTGTCTACTTGTGTGTCCCTCTGTGTACTTGTGTGTCTCTGTCTACCCCTCTGTCTACTTGTCTACCCCTCTGTCTCCCTCTGTCTACTTGTGTGTCTCTGTCTACCCCCTGTCTACTTGTGTGTCCCTCTGTGTACTTGTGTGTCTCTGTCTACCCCTCTGTCTACTTGTCTACCCCTCTGTCTCTCCCTCTGTCTACTTGTGTGTCTCTGTCTACCCCCTGTCTACTTGTGTGTCCCTCTGTCTACTTGTGTGTCTCTGTCTACCCCTCTGTCTACTTGTCTACCCCTCTGTCTATCCCCTGTCTACCCCTCTGTGTACTTGTGTGTCTCTGTCTACCCCTCTGTCTACTTGTGTGTCCCTTTCTATCCCTCTGTCTGTCTACTTGTCTACCCCTTTGCCTACTTGTGTCTCTGTCTACCCCCTGTCTACTTGTCTACCCCTCTGTCTACTTGTGTGTCTCTGTCTACCCCTCTGTCTACCCCCTGTCTACTTGTGTCTCTTTCTACCCTTCTGTCTACTTGTCTACTCCTCTGTCTACTTGTCTACCCCATCTATGTGTCTACTCCTCTGTCTCCTTGTGTGTCTCTGTCTATCCCTCCGTCTGTCTACTAGTCTACCCCCTCTGCCTACTTGTGTCTCTGTCTACCCCTCTGTCTACTTGTGTGTCCCTCTGTGTACTTGTGTGTCTCTGTCTATCCCCTGTCTACTTGTCTACCCCTCTGTCTACTTGTGTGTCTCTGTCTACCCCTCTGTCTACCCCCTGTCTACTTGTGTGTCTCTTTCTACCCTTCTGTCTACTTGTCTACTCCTCTGTCTACTTGTCTACCCCGTCTACGTGTCTACTCCTCTGTCTACTTGTGTGTCTCTGTCTATCCCTCCGTCTGTCTACTTGTCTACCCCCTCTGCCTACTCGTGTCTCTGCCTACCCCTCTGTCTGCTTGTGTGTCCCTCTGTGTACTTGTGTGTCTCTGTCTATCCCCTGTCTACTTGTCTACCCCTCTGTCTACTTGTGTGTCTCTGTCTACCCCTCTGTCTACCCCTGTCTACTTGCGTCTCTTTCTACCCTTCTGTCTACTTGTCTACTCCTCTGTCTACTTGTCTACCCCGTCTACGTGTCTACTTCTCTGTCTACTTGTGTGTCTCTGTCTATCCCTCCGTCTGTCTACTTGTCTACCCCCTCTGCCTACTCGTGTCTCTGCCTACCCCTCTGTCTGCTTGTGTGTCCCTCTGTGTACTTGTGTGTCTCTGTCTATCCCCTGTCTACTTGTCTACCCCTCTGTCTACTTGTGTGTCTCTGTCTACCCCTCTGTCTACCCCTGTCTACTTGCGTCTCTTTCTACCCTTCTGTCTACTTGTCTACTCCTCTGTCTACTTGTCTACCCCGTCTACGTGTCTACTCCTCTGTCTACTTGTGTGTCTCTGTCTATCCCTCCGTCTGTCTACTAGTCTACCCCCTCTGCCTACTTGTGTCTCTGTCTACCCCTCTGTCTACTTGTGTGTCCCTCTGTGTACTTGTGTGTCTCTGTCTATCCCCTGTCTACTTGTCTACCCCTCTGTCTACTTGTGTGTCTCTGTCTACCCCTCTGTCTAGCCCTGTCTACTTGTGTCTCTTTCTACCCTTCTGTCTACTTGTCTACTCCTCTGTCTACTTGTCTACCCCATCTATGTGTCTACTCCTCTGTCTCCTTGTGTGTCTCTGTCTATCCCTCCGTCTGTCTACTAGTCTACCCCCTCTGCCTACTTGTGTCTCTGTCTACCCCTCTGTGTACTTGTGTGTCTCTGTCTATCCCCTGTCTACTTGTCTACCCCTCTGTCTACTTGTGTGTCTCTGTCTACCCCTCTGTCTACCCCCTGTCTACTTGTGTGTCTCTTTCTACCCTTCTGTCTACTTGTCTACCCCGTCTACGTGTCTACTCCTCTGTCTACTTGTGTGTCTCTGTCTATCCCTCCGTCTGTCTACTTGTCTACCCCCTCTGCCTACTCGTGTCTCTGCCTACCCCTCTGTCTGCTTGTGTCCCTCTGTGTACTTGTGTGTCTCTGTCTATCCACTGTCTACTTGTCTACCCCTCTGTCTACTTGTGTGTCTATGTCTATCCTTCTGTCTACCCCTCTGTCTACTTGTCTATCCCTGTCTACTTGTCGACACCTCTGTCTACATCTCTACTTGTCTATCCCCTTTGTCTACCCCTATCCACTTGTCTCTTCCTCTGTCTCTTCCTGTCTACCCCTCTGCCTACTCCTCTGTCTACTTGTTTAATCCTACTGTCTGCTTATCTACTCCTGTCTACTTACCTACTCATCAACCCATCTGTCTACTTGTTTATTCATCTGTCTACTTATCTATCCCTCTGTCTGTCTGTCTATTCATCTACCCATCTCATCTGTCTCCTCTTTGACCAGCCTATATACCATTTACACACTGAATAGCTTTTCGCTATAAGATGTGTTTAATATGGTTGACTCTTGTAGAATTGATTCACATAATGAGGCCATGCCCATGATCAGTTGTCACAGAGACAGTATGAATGCTGTTTTGGGGGAGGGGTGATGTTCATGCCTGTCTTTCTTACAGAATCACTTGGAAGTGGAAAGAGGAAGAGTGAGAGGAAGAAAGGTATTTTATTATAATTTATTCTGATGTCATCCTTACCATTCAAAGACCAATTATTAATTAATGATTAACTTACTTGATTTTTTTACCCTTAATTATCAGCTGTGTATGTTGTATTGATATATTTCCACATTCCTGCAGGTAAGAAAGGCCCGCCTGGTGCTCCAGGACCTCCAGGACCTCCTGGCCCTCAGGGGCCCCCGGGAATTCCAGGAATCCCAGGAATTCCAGGAAGCAATGCAATGGGGCCACCAGGACCACCAGGTCCTGCTGGACCTCCAGGACCTCAGGGACCACCTGGAGCGCAGGGAACACCAGGTAACACACATACACACGAAGACAAATGGTGAGAAAATTATACGATAGGTGTTTGGTGGGGCAAGTTGAAATGTGGAACTGTAATACACACTCATTCGTGTGTGTGTGTGTGTGTGTGTGTGTGTGTGTGTGTGTGTGTGTGTGCGTGCGCATGCCCGGGGAGCAGAGCGGTGCATGAGTCTCAGCTCTGTACCGAATTTTGGCAAATTAAAAACTTTAACACCGCACCCGTTGTAACTGCCATCGTTAATGTAGCAGAGGTGATACGTCTCGGATATTTAATACAGCATGTGCCTTGTCACAGTATTACGATCAGCCTTTAAGCAAGCCTTGATCAGTGGCCGCATATACAAACAGCGGCTGCAAACCCACGACCCTGTCCCGCAGCTGTCACTGAATCAGGATATTATCCCTGATTTTAACAACTATCTATCCCAACTACATTAGCATGGATGGGAAAAGTTTGAGAGCTACGAAAGACAGTTCAGGAAAATACTGGACACAAAGCTGCTCCAAGACAGGACTTACTTTGCATGCTCCGGTGATCCAGTGAAATGGAGTAAAGTCGTGTCCATCTTGGTCGGGGTATTCTTCTGTAATGGGACATTCCGATCAACATACCATGACGGGAAAAGCTTTGGATTACCACTGTTGAAATATCTCCTCCGAATCTTGAAAAAGTTTCCCTTGACCCATAAAAATCCAATGGAACAAACATCGGCGTCCATTACTTCCTGGATCGAGCAACAGCTGATCCTCATGAGAGACGTCATCCAGCCATCACTCAGACAACAGGAACGACAACAAAGGGCAGTGAGCAGAGAAAAACTTTCATACCTATGGCAACATCGCAGAGCAAAGGCCATTGACATAATTCTCAATAACTTGATGAGGTTGAGAAAGTTATTACTTACCTGCCAAACAATAAAGCTAGTGGATATGATGGTGTGACATATGAAACATTGAAAGCCACAAAACCTTACAAAAATTCTGACCAATATATTCAACATTTGTTTGATAAACCGAAAAGTGCCAGACTCTTGGAAGGGGGCTCTCATTTATAGAATACCGAAAAAAGAAAATATCCCAAATGACCCCTCTACATGGAGAGATATTTCTCTCCTCCCTACTGTTTACAAGGTATTCATGAAATGCCTACTTGCCCGTATTCTCCCATGGCTCGTGGATGCAGAAATTCTGTCACCTAAACAAAAAGCTTACATAGACAGACAAGGTATGAATGAACATGTGTTCTGCCTGAAGACTGGTATTGATGACTTTAAGCATGAATCATGTAAATTCTACACTGTATTTCTGGACTTTAGAGATGCTTTTGGGACATTATCTCACAGCGTGATGCTCAGTGCGCTGGAGGAAATCTATCTACCTCAGCCCTTTCTGAATGTCATAACAGATGTGTACAAGGGATCCTTCCTTCAAGTCATCTGTGGGAAGCAACTGACAGAGCCAATACCTCTAAAGGTGGGAATTAAAACAGGCTGCCCTTGGAGTGCTGTACATTTCATCTTGGCCATCAACCAGTGGTTGAAATGGCTCTGCCAATGTGCACCCCCCCAATTAAGATCCCCAAACCCTGTGCAGGGGTATGCTGATGATGTTCAGATGTCATCTAGAAATGAGAGGGTAATCACCAATATGCTGGCTCATACTGATGAGTTTCTGCAGTGGTCAAAACTGGAGGTGAAACCCACCAAATGTGCAGCATTTTATGAACGTCGCAGTGGTGGTAACTGCTGGTATAAGTCCAAGGCCGACAAACCCCCCCTGCCTTACGGTCATGGAACAGCTCATCAGAGTGTACTCATGCCATGAAACATACACCTATCTTGGCCACAAGTTTAACATTGCAGGTGAGTGGGGTGAGCAGGTACAGGAGTTGTCCTGGGCCTACAAGAACAGGATCTCCTTGATCGACTCTTCCCCATTGCCTGTAGTTATGAAAATAGAGGCCATTAGAGAATTGGCCCTAGCAAAAATACACCATCTATTTGCCAATGTCCACATTCCGCAAAATGTCCTTAAAGACCTAGACAATACAACAGTGAATGCTGTCAAAAAATGGCTGGGACTAAACTCTCATACCACACGGGACATCATTTATCTGTCCCATAGAGAAGGGGGGCTTGGGGTGCCACATGTTGAGTGGACCTATACTGCAACAAGGCTGGCACACCTCCTCAGCATGTTAAACAACGACAATGCTGTAGTCAGAGAGCTAGCAAGAGTTTCTCTCCTGCTGGACCTCAGGAAAAGAAAAGTTCCCCTAGCCACAGCCAATGAAGACAGCTTCCTGGGATTTAGGAAAAAAAGTAATGGGAAACTGGACACACGGGCCACGGGCTTTGGGGTCCGTTCTGACTGGCCAGAGCTGAACGACCTGTGCAACAGAATGGAGGTCAAGCTGAAATGGACAAGGGAAAACATACTGTCCCAAGCAGGGTCATTTGACACAGTAGTCATAGACCCGTCCATATCTGTGGAAGCCACCATCTGTTACAATGGATCACAATACACATTACAGAATTTAATAGCAAGGAGAACCCTCCTCAACAGCAAGCAGCTATTAATAAAACAGCACTGGACAGGATTGAGAATGCAGGGAAAGTTGGCAGTCCTTGACTTTGCCGACCACACTGTATCACACTCCATTTACAGGAACGCTGCTGTGGGGAAGGACATTCTCTGTTTTATTATTAAGGCTAGACTGCAGGTGTTGCCAACAAAATACAACCTGGCATTGTGGTGTCCTGAACATCATCAGCCACACTGCCTGATGCATGCTGACCATGACGTGCAGTTGGAGTCAGTCGCACATGTTGCGAATGGTTGCAGCATGTATAAACCACTCTATACTGCACGTCATGATCGCATTGTGGACCTCATCGGCAGTGCTGTTGAGCCACTCTTCCCAAGTATGCACAAACATTCACGCTTGATGGTGGAGTGGTTCGGCAGCACTGAGGATGTGCTTGGCAACATCCCCAACACCCCTGACATTGTACTTCAGGACATGGATAGAAAGCAGGCAGTAGTAGTTGAAGTAGGATGTGTTTTTGATGCATATATGGACATGGCCTTTTATGACAAAATGGCCAAATATCAGTCCCTACTTGCAGCTATTACCAGCCTTGGCTATTCCTGTACACTCATTGTCCTGATATTTGGTAGTTTGGGGCACGTACATAAACTAACAGTGAGTGGGTTAAGACTGGCAGGGCTTTCCAGAGTAAAATCTAAACAACTGGTGAAGTTCTGCTCGATATCAGCTGTAATAGGCAGCCTTGCAGTGTGGCGTAGGCAATGCATTTTATACCCTTGATGTAAATCTTGATAATATTTGAATCCTGTATATGTTAATTTTTAATAGTGGGTTCAAATAAAAGTATTCAAATGTGTGTGTGTGTGTGTGTGTGTGTGTGTGTGTGTGTAGGTGGAGGTGAGAGAAGCAGGTTCAGAGACACACAGGTATGAGCTTTGCATTTTTCTTGAGACGAGCTGATGCAGAATTACACTCAGACATTCTGTAACGTGTGTTTGTGTGTGTGTGTATTGTGCACTGGCATGTTTTAAGTGTGTGTGTGTGTGTGTGTGTGTGTGTGTGTATGTTTACAGCCAGCTGTGGTACACTTACAGGGTCAGGAGACAACCATCCAGGTGAAAGAAGGTAAGAGTTAAAACATGAACATCATTCATCAACCTTCTGTTAAAACACACACACACGCTAGCTAGCAAGAGCAACACTTGTCATGTAGCTAGTTAAAGGAGATGCGCAAAGCCATGGCCTCACTTTCGTTTATAAATGCCTTGAGACCTCAAGAACGGCACAGGAATTGTTTTAAGCTTTAACAATAAATCTAATGTAGTGATTTTTACGATTAAAGTGATTTATATAGGTAGCGGTCTGAGTGAATGACCTTGACGTCCGTAACGTCACAGCAGGAAGTCTATCGGTCTCATTGCCATTTCCGCTATACTAAAACACAGAGCTGACTGCAACTCCAATCCTCCATTTTGAGCTAATTTATCGCCATGCCACATAGATGTGTTGCTGGCCGGTGCAGCAACACGACAGAAGGTGGATTTACGTTGCATTCACGGCCCAAGAATGTTCAAACTGCAAAGATTTGGACGTGTTCTGTCGGATTGGGCGCCTCCGAAGCGGTCTCTCCTCTGCTCTGCACATTTTACTGAAGACTTGTACGAGACCTCTGATCTGTTGAGGAGCGTTGGCTATAAGCCCGGATTGAAAGAGGGTGCAGTATCAATAATTAAATAAAACTACAAGAAAAGGAAAGTATTTATTTGATTTTTTTTTTTTAAAAAGGAAAGTAAGTCCAGTTGCACCAGTTCTCCCAGAGTGTGAGCCGAGGATTGTTGCTAAAACCCGGGATGGAATGGGACGTGATGTATCGCTCGGGCAGTGACTTCCCCGCGATTGTGGCTAAAACTGGTGACGTCCCGTCCCGGGTTTTAGTAATTGCCTGAGCCCAGCAGTAATGGCGGAGTACTCAGTATGGAGAAAATGGAGAATGAGTGGAGCAGCCGTCTGATTTCTAAACTGGATATCGCTGCCATCTCGCCTTTACGTGGAAGAAGCGAATGAACGGAGAACTGAATGGACAACTGAAAGTCAGATTGTTTCAAAACAGTCAGCCACAAGGTCGGCCTTCAAGAGCGAGAACACAGACCTGTAAGCTCCGACTCTCATTTGGATAAAAAAACAACAAGAACGACACGCGTTGTTTCCCTGCGTTTAGATTAATCCATGTAATTTGTATTGTGTGTTTAAGTTAGCGGTATAAGATTATTTAATTTGTTTCAGAATGTGATTGTCTCAGTTCATCTGATTATTTAATGAGCCTTTTACGTTTTATCAGTGAAAATGCATGCATGTACTGTATGTTGCATAAGTTATAGCACCCATCCTGTTTTAATGAGAGTCAACCCACAATCAGTGAAGTCAAATCAGTCTCAGTTGAGCGAGTCGATAACGCTATTTCTTACTTTCACCAAAAATTGTTATTTATATGACTTTGGTCTATAGCTGTAAAAGGCCTCGGTCTTAAAACCGGTTCCCGCTGTGACGTCACGCGCTCAGAGCTGGCTGGCTCAGCGGGGCAGCGCCAATCACAACTTTGCAGTCGATTTTAACTCTCAAAAATATATTTTTATTCCCATTTATGCAGCATGCAAGAGTCAAGGATGGAGATACTATCCACTCAGAAACTTATTTAAAAATAAAGGTTCTGCATATCTGCTTTAATGAGTTCAGTTATGCATGCTTGCATATGTATGTGTGTGTGTGTGTGTGTGTTATTCTGCCGGATGGTTGATGAGTGACGACTGTCTCTCTGTGTGAGATCTCTCCGAAGGCGTCCTAAAGAACTGGAAGATGATCGCGATGCACCAGCGTGTGTTTAAGATGCACTCTCGCTCCGGAGAGCTGGAGGTGCTGCAGGATGGGACGTACTTCATCTATAGTCAGGTAGAAGTGAGTACAGTCCCTGGACTAGCTCCATTTCCTCCACACACACACAGTACTCTTGAATTATTGCCAGCTTTCATGAAAGTGACCCAAAAAAAAAAAAACAGCAGGTGCTGTTGTGAAGACTGAAAAGTGAATCATGAAATCTTTTAATTGCCAGGATATTTTTGGCTTAAAAGCTAGAGGTTATGGGGGCGTCGTGGCTCAGTTGGATAAGGCGCTGTACCATAAATCTGGGGACCCGGGTTCGATTCCGACCCGAGGTCATTTCCCGATCCCTCCCCGTCTCTCTCTCCCGCTCATTTTCTGTCTCTACACTGTCCTATCCAATAAAGGTGAAAAAAGCCCAAAAAAATACTTAAAAAAAAAAAAAGCTAGAGGTTATGATTTAGCTGTGAATGGAGTGTTCAAGGAGAAACTTGCATCCAAACCAGCACTTATGACTGTGGAACCCACAGCCAGTGGTTTGTGAAGCTATGACCATCCAGAGTCGAACCCTGTGGTCTGAAGAAGAAATTATTTAATATTGAGAAATATCTTGTGTTCAAATTCAAAAAACTTTGCACTCATCACACGTTATATATTTTATATATCAATGTATGCTCATTTTGATGAAGGGTGCCAATAATTCTGGACTTAATTGTACACATACAATATCATAAATACTCTGTACTTTAGTGATGCTGTATACTCTAATGTGCTCCTGGGCCCTGCTGTGTGTTTCTGCTGTGTGTGTGTGTGCGTGTGTGTAGGTATACTTCCTGAACTTCACGGACATTGCGAGTTATGAGGTGATGATTGATAAGGATCCGTTCCTCCGGTGCACACGCAGCATCGAGACCGGACAACGCAAGTTCAACACATGCTACACAGCCGGTGTGTGTTGGCTCCGTGCCAAACAGAGGATCTCCATCCGCATGGTGTATGATGACACTTCCATCTCCATGACCAATCACACCACTTTCCTCGGGAGCATCCGCCTTGGAGAAGCCCCGCCCACCGGACACAGCTGAGCCAATCAGATTGAGGACAAACTACCTGCAGGATATGCCTGAGCCAGCTTTCAGCTCTCAGTTATCATCCTCAAAAGATGACTGTCAAACTGGCACATAGACTCCGCCCATTGGCTCAATACGTGAGCCAATCGGCTTGCAGATTCCACCCACCAGATATCACCAAATGCAGCTGACTTAATCAGCTCGCTTACTTCCTGAATAGAAAAAAATCCCAGGCCCGTCAGCTCCACATTCACCAAAACCCCACTGAGCAACATCTGCTCTTAAATACCATCTTACTGACTCCGCCCACAGGATACACCTGTACCAATACACCTGTCAGTCAGCTTAATGACTCAGCTTAATGAAGTCTGTCAGTCAGATGTGAGCTGATTGAACAGAATTAATTCAAAATCAAACTCACTTATAAATCAAACTCCTGAGCCACCAAACTCACTTATAAAACACAGAAGCTCTGCCCCTTTTATTACTCCATATCCAATAACTGAGACTCCGCCCACTTCATCAGCTGAAATTAATGACATAGCTTTGTACTGAACTCCTCTCCGGTGGATCCACTTGTGTCTGATATCACATCACTGACTGTCAGATGACCAATCAAGAACCATCAGGGTCAGTGATGAAGGGTCACATGATCAAGCTCACCCTACCACAGGCCTGTTTCAGATCCACTCAGAGAGAGAGAGAGACTCTTGTGGGAGGGACAAAGGAGACATTTTGTTACAGAAACTGAACACACAGAGTAAACACACACACATACAGAATGAACACACACAATGAGCGCACGCACATTTACAGAATGAACACACACACAGTGAACACGCAGAATAAACACACAGACAGTTGGGTTGGGAACCAAAAGTCAGTTCCAAATTAGACCTGAATCCGAAATGCCAGGTAGCCGGTCCCCTTGAAAATAAAATGTAATTTCAGTTCTGTGATACTCCTTTATTTATTTGTTTATCTGTAAGGACATGTGTAGCTCTCTGCCAGGTCCCGTCTACGTGATTACGTCACGCATCAATGCAACAGCGTGTCCGTTTGTTTAGCTACGAGCTAGCACACATGGCTAATGAGAACAGTGTGAATGATGAACTGCGGTATAAACGGTCAAAAGTTATGTTTGTTGTATAAACCACAGCCTTGTTTCATTTGGCCCATGTGAACTGGGGGGATATACCCTGAAATGGTCCGTACAACACGACATTTTCACATGATCCAGAATTCACAGCAGCTCTGTGGTGTAGCGACGGCCACTGTACAGCACACAAGCTTACCTTACAGTGCTGAGCTACAGGGCCGCGATCGTGACATGTGGAAAATACACACACACACATACATACATATACACACACACACACACATATATATACAGTGAGAGTAAAAAGTATTTGATCCCTTGCTGATTTTGTTGGTTTGCCCACTAATAAAGACATGATCATTCTATACTTTTAATAGTAGATGTATTCTAACATGGAGAGACAGAATATCAAAAAGAAAATCCAGAAAATAAATTTAAAGAATATATATTAATTGATTTGTATTTCATTGAGGGAAATAAGTATTTGATCCCCTAGTATGCATTAGGAGTTCTGGCTTTCACAGGCCAGTTAGACACTCCCAATCAACTTGTTACCTGAATTGAAGACACCTGTTCTAACTAATCACCTGTATGAAAGACACCTGTTCACAGAATCAGACAATCAGACAGATTCCAAAACTTTCCAACATGGGTAAGACCAAAGAACTCTCTCAGGACCTCAGAGACAGGATTGTTGACCTGCACAAATCTGGAATGGGCTACAAAAACATTAGCAAGATGCTGGGTATTAAAGTAACAACCATTGGTGCAATTGTGAGAAAATTTAAGAAGTATAACATGACCATCAATAGACCTCGGTCTGGTGCTCCACAGAAGATTTCACTTCGTGGGGTGGCAATGATCATGAGAACTGTGAGAAATCGGCCTGCAACCACACAGCGGGAGTTAGTGAATGACCTCAAGGCAGCTGGGACCACAGTCACCAGGAAAACAATTGGCAACACTTTGCGCCGCAATGGATTAAAATCCTGCAGTGCCCGAAAGGTACCCCTGCTTAAGAAGGCACATGTGGAGGCCCGCCTAAAGTATGCCAATAGTCACCTCAAAGATGTACAAAGTGATTGGGAGAAGGTTCTGTGGTCAGACGAGACCAAAATTGAACTATTTGGCCTAAACTCTACTCGTCATGTGTGGAGGAAGAAAAATGCTGCCTATGACCCCAGGAACACTGTGCCCACCGTCAAGCATGGAGGTGGAAGCATTGTGTTTTGGGGGTGTTTCTCTGCCAAGGGCACAGGGCTACTTCACCGCATCAGTGGGAAGATGGATGGAGCCATGTACCGTGCAGTCCTGAGGGACAACCTCCTTCCCTCTGCCAGGAAGTTGAAAATGGGCCATGGTTGGGTCTTCCAACATGACAACGACCCGAAGCAGACAGCAAAGGCAACAAAGGAGTGGCTCAAGAAGAACCACATTAAGGTCATGGAGTGGCCCAGCCAGTCTCCGGACCTCAGTCCAATCGAAAATCTATGGAGGGAGCTGAAGGTCCGAGTTGCCAAGCGACAGGCCACCAACCTTAATGATTTAGAGAGGATCTGCAAAGAAGAGTGGGCCAAAATTCCCCCTGATATGTGTGCTAACCTTGTGGTTAACTACAAGAAACATCTGTCCGCTGTGCTTGCAAACAAAGGCTTTGCCACCAAGTATTAAGTGCTTTTGGCTAGAGGTATCAAATACTTATTTCCCTCAATGAAATACAAATCAATTAAAATATATTCTTAAAAGTAATTTTCTGGATTTTCATTTTGATATTCTGTCTCTCCATGTTAGAATACATCTACCATTAAAAGTATAGAATGATCATGTCTTTATTAGTGGGCAAATCAACAAAATCAGCAAGGGATCAAATACTTTTTACTCTCACTGTGTGTATATATATATATATATATATATATAAGGCGTATTTTAATAATTCCTTCCTTTGTTTTAAATGTGCCCACAATTTAACAAAAATGAGGGAATGAATAGATATCGTGGGAACAAAATAAAATATGGCCACAATATAATATAATATAATATATATATATATATATATATATATATATATATATATATATATATATATATATATATATATATATATTTCCTTTTCGTGTCATGAGTGGGGCTCCATACTTCATTGACCCCGATGGACAGAAGCCGTTTTCTCCATTTAGTTATTTTATAATTTGAGGCACAACGCACTTTCAAACAATCTTTAACATTTATTCATCTTTCTATATTAATAATATTGACAATTCCACTGAAATGATTAAAATCACAGCTGAATGGAGGTGAAATTACACGCTGAGATGATAAATCCTGATGTACTTTTGTTTTGCAGTGAACTCCAGCAGGCTCCGTCTCCGACTTTCTCCTCAGTCTCTCTGTGATTATTGAGCAGGTATCAGGCGAGCAGCTTACTGCCACAAATGTGTTTATATCCAAAATTAGACAAACCTCTTTCTGATTAGAGCAACTGGTATCCAATAAAACCTCATTATCATTGTTATTATATAAAGGAATGGATTCGTTTAAAAATAAACACTTCTTTATAATCAGTATAATAATGTGATTATCGAACGCTGCAGACACTTTCATCATTTCTGTTGGTTATTTTTCTACAAACATCCAATTCAAATTTCAGAGCCTGGATTATTAGTGTTAGTTGATTATTAAAGAAGTAAAATGCACAGAATAGATTTCATTTTCAGCTCTTCAGAGTCTCAGAAATGCTCATGGGGCCCAGGCACAGTCTGAGTTGGACGCCTCGATCTGAACCTCCGACCTGGAACTGAAACGGGGAGTCAATAAGAACTGGGACTGGAATTGGAATAAGCAGAATCAGGATCAATAAAATTAAAATGATACCCAACCCAAACACACACAAGGAATGAATCAACACAGGTGAAGTGTGTAACCAAGTTACAAATATTGTTTTACATTCTACACAAATAGAGTTGTGTAAATGTGTGTGTGTGAGAGATGTTCATGTCAAAGCCATTGATACTTCAGTTCCCAAACACACCACATTACTGAATGAGTGACCTTCGCTATATTCCAATTTTCAGTGACAAGCTCCACCCTTTTTTCACCCAGTAACACCCAAATCTGATCAGCCAATCAGGAACGAGATCATGTGACCTCATCACTGTGGTTTTTGGAATGTTACCTGGAATGTTGCTCGTGAGCATGACGAGTTGTAGAACATCCTCATCTCATCTCATTATCTGTAGCCGCTTTATCCTGTTCTACAGGGGAGGCGAGCTGGATCCTATCCCAGCTGACTACGGGCGAAAGGCGGGGTTCACCCTGGACAAGTCGCCAGGTCATCACAGGGCTGACACATAGACACAGACAACCATTCACACTCACATTCACACCTACGCTCAATTTAGAGTCACCAGTTAACCTAACCTGCATGTCTTTGGACTGTGGGGGAAACCGGAGCACCCGGAGGAAACCCACGCGGACACGAGGAGAACATGCAAACTCCATACAGAAAGGCCCTCGCCGGCCACGGGGCTCGAACCCGGACCTTGTAGAACATCCTGTAGCTACTTATTAACATTAGCGAAGCCACTCCTCCCCAGAGAGGACTAAAATTTCTATGAAGAAAAAGATTATAATGCAAATAATTTTGCATATAATTAGGACATATTAATTATTATATTATAACTACAAATCATTTTACATTTTTCATCTCATTTTTGCAGTTTATGATTTTAACACATTAATGTTTGTTTTTTGTTTTTTTTTAAATCCAGTGAACCGAATTATGGGATTGTGCTCCAGTCTCGGGGTTATTATATTAACATGCTTATAAATTAAACCCTTTCCCAGTCACCTGTGTGTGTGTGTGTGTGTGTGTGTGTGTGTGTGTGTGTGTGTGTGTGTGTGTGTGTGTGTGTGTGTAAATGTGTGTGTTTATGGTGTTGATGTACATTTGTATACTACACAGTCAGTGTAAATATGTAGATACACAAGTTCTCCTTTTGCTCTGTTTCTGTAAAGTTTTGTATTGAATATTTTTCTCACACAGATATGTTTGTGACTCGCTGTTCTGTTGTTAATGCAATAAATTTGTTAAATCAGATGGTTTTTAATTTTATGGAAAATTACAGAATGAAGAGGATTTTTGTTGTTGTTTAAGAAGTGATAAATTCAAGTCAAGTCAAGTTTATTTGTATCGCGCTTTTAACAATAAACATTGTCGCAAAGCAGCTTTACAGAATTTGAACGACTTAAAACATGAGCTAATTTTATCCCTAATCTATCCCCAATGAGCAAGCCTGTGGCGACGGTGGCAAGGAAAAACTCCCTCAGACGACATGAGGAAGAAACCTCGAGAGGAACCAGACTCAAAAGGGAACCCATCCTCATTTGGGCAACAACAGACAGCCTGACAATAACATTAACAGTTTTAACATGAGGACAGTTTCGTTGATGTTATAAACTCTTCATTGATGGAAACTTGAGTGCAAAACTGTTCATGACAACTGCAGTCCTAAAGTTAGCAAGTCAACTGTAGTCCTCAGCCACAAAAGCATTACTGTAAGAGTCCAGAGCGTCTTCCAGGTATAACCCTCAACTGTCCTCATGGGGCCGTCCTCTACAGGAGCAATGCGATAAAACTCCAACCAGACACAGGGCACCAGGATGGATCAGGCAGGTCTGAGGGGCAGAAGAGGTTCAGCATCTCGATCCCAGGACCAACATGTAACTCAGAGGGACAGATTGGGGGGGGGAGAGAGAGAGAGAGAGAAAGAAAACACAGGTTGTTAGGTATGCCCTAAAAATGACAAGTATTAAATCTGTGTGGTAGGCTCGCAGAGACGAGAGTCTTTACATCAGGCATAACACACAACAATGGCATGTTAATATGGTTAAAAAATATCATGACCTGCTCTGGCTGGATGCTTGATTGGGTGATGGGAGCACACTCCTCAGCAATGATGAGATGCAGATGGGATCCTTAGGGCTGGCCAAGACAATTCAGTTACATTTCACCGGGTCTGGGACATGCGACAGAATGTCTGACGGCCGATTCCCTGCAGGCTACGATAGCCAGTCGAGGTCTCCACCCTCTCCACCAAAAGATTTCCTGTTGACTCCATGTAACTCAGAGGGACAGATTTGGGGGGGGGAAGAAAACACAGGTTGTTAGGTATGCCCAATGTCACCTGAATAAGTAGGAACAGTATACATATTGCACTGAGTACAAGCAGGGACTCCGGCAACTAACTATGACAGCATAACTAAAAGGGGAGAGCCAGAAGGTAACACAGGCATGAGGGGCCCCGGGACATAAAGCAGCAGCCACTACACCGTCAACAAACTCGAGTGAGCAAGCGAGTGGGGACTGACAGCATCCATACATCCCAGTTTACCAAAACACTCTGTCTGAGGATCCTCCAGATCTACACCTTTACCTCATAAACACCATTAACACAAGGCTTGACTAAACAGATCTGTTTTCAGCCGAGACTTAAACACTGAGACTGTGTCTGATTCCTGAACACTACTTGGAAGGCTGTTCCATAACAGTGGGGCTTTGTAAGAAAATGCTCCGCCCCCTGATGTAGCCTTCACTATACGAGGTACCAGCAGATAGCCTGCACCTTTTGATCTAAGTAGGCGTGGCGGGTCATAGAGGAGCAGAAGTTCACTCAGGTACTGTGGTGCGAGACCATTTAGTGCTTTAAAGGTCAATAGTCATATTTTATAATCAATACGAAATTTGATTGGGAGCCAATGCAGTGTGGATAAGACAGGGGTGATGTGGTCATATTTTCTAGTTCTAGTAAGGACTCTTGCTGCTGCATTTTGAACTAACTGGAGCTTGTTTATGCACTTATTGGAACATCCAGACAGTAAGGCATTACAATAATCCAACCTGGAGGTAACGAAAGCATGAACTAGTTTTTCTGCGTCATGCAATGACATTAAATTTCTTATCTTTGCAATATTTCTGAGATGAAAGAAAGCTATCCGGGTGATGTTATCAATGTGAGTTTCGAATGAAAGACTGGGGTCAATAATCACTCCGAGGTCTTTTACTGCTGCACGTGAAGAAACAGAAAGGCCATCCAGAGTTACTGTGGAATCAGAAAACTTACTTCTAGCTGCATGTGGTCCGAGTACAAGTACTTCAGTCTTGTCAGAGTTAAGCAGAAGGAAGTTAATAAGCATCCAGTGTCTAATGTCCTTCACACATTCCTCAGTTCTATTAAGCTGGTGTCTCTCAACAGGTTTTGCAGAGACATACAACTGTGTGTCATCAGCATAACAGTGGAAACTAATACAATGTTTATGAATAATATCACCCAGAGGGAACATATATAAAGAAAAAAGCAGTGGACCCAAGACAGAACCTTGTGGAACACCAAACTTTACCTCGGTACGTCTAGAAATATCACCATTTACATCAGCATACTGATAACGATCAGTTAAATAAGAGCTGAGCCAGGAGAGGGCCGTTCCCTGAACTCCCACAACATTTTCTAGTCTATCCAGAAGAATGGAATGATCAATGGTATCAAATGCTGCACTAAGGTCAAGCAACACAAGCAGCGAGACACAGCCCTGATCAGACGCCAACAGCAGGTCGTTTACTACTTTAACCAGTGCTGTCTCTGTGCTATGATGAGGTCTAAATCCTGACTGATACATTTCATGGATGTTATTCCTATGTAAATATGAGCATAACTGCTGTGCCACAGCTTTTTCAAGGATCTTGGAGATAAAGGGGAGGTTTGATATCGGCCGATAATTGGACAGCTGACAGGGATCAAGGTCAGGTTTTTTAATCAGGGGTTTGATAACTGCTAGTTTAAAGGATTTGGGTACATAGCCAATCATAAGAGAAGAATTTATTTTTAGAAGCGATTCAATTACTTCAGGTATTATCTGTTTGAATAGACGTGTAGGTAAGGGATCTAGTACGCAAGCTGAGGCTTTTGATGTAGAGATTAGTGAAAGTAATTCAGTTTCTTTAAGGGGAGTAAAACATTCTAATTGATGATCTGATACAGTTATATTGTTAACTACAGGGTCACTTACATTGTCTGACCTTAAATTAGTAGTTTTAATTTTTTTGTCGGATATTCTCAATTTTCTCATTAAAAAAATTCATGAAGTCGTTGTTACTCCATACTGCAGGTGTGCATGTGTCTATAGTGGACTTATTCCTGGTTAATTTTGCTACAGTATTAAATAGGAATCTAGGATTATTTTTGTTATCTTCTATTAGGGAGGAGAGATATGATGATCTCGCAGCACTAAGAGCTTTTCTATACTTCAGGAAGTTCTCCTTCCACGCTAATTTGAACGCTACCAATTTTGTTTGACGCCATTTACGTTCCAATTTTCGAGTGGTCTGTTTTAATGTGCGAGTGTCATCATTATACCAGGGTGCTAATTTTTTGTCTCTGGCCATTTTCCATTTAAGAGGAGCTACATTATCTAAAGTATGGCGGAATGTTGACTCTAAGCATTCAGTTGCCTGATCAAGTTCTGCAGGGGCTGACAGTGACCCAATCAAAGTCGACAACTCTGGGAGATCATTTATAAAGCTCTGTGCAGTAGTTGATGTGAAAGTACGTTTAATACAGTAGCGTGGTGAGGTGCATATATTATTACTCAGACATAGTTTGAATGAGATGAGATGATGATTTGAGAACTTCAGACTGTGGAAGTGTGACTATATTGTCTACGTTTAACCTGAATGTTAGTATTAGATCGAGGGTGTGACCACCATTATGGGTCGGTCCTATGACATTCTGCTTAATCCCGACTGAATCTAAGATGGACACAAACGCTGTTTTTAAAGGGTCTTCTGGGTTATCGAAGTGAATATTAAAATCTCCGACAACTAAAGCTTTGTCTAAGGAAATAACCAGATCTGAGATAAAATCTGCAAATTCAGAAAGAAACTCAGAATATGGCCCCGGGGGCCTGTAAATAATAAGCAATGGAATTAACTGGGTAGACTTATTTTTTGAAGCTACATACATTATATGAGTATGAAGAACTTCAAATGTATTAAATTTATAACCAGGTTTTTGTGTTACACCGAGATAATCGTTATAAATAACCGCGACGCCTCCTCCTCTGCCAGTTAGACGAGGCTGGTGTATATAACTGTATCCAGGAGGACTCGCTTCATTTAATGCTATATATTCATTTGGCTTAATCCATGTTTCAGTTAAACAAAGTACATTAAACTCCTGATCAGTAATGAGTTCATTAACCATTAGCGCTTTAGATGTAAGAGATCTAATATTTAATAGCCCCACCTTTAGATCAAAGGTGCTGGCAGCAGCTGTACAGTCAGTATGATCTAATTTTATATTGATTAGGTTACTGGAACAAACTCTCTGAAAATTTCTACCTTTTTGTTGAGCTCGGGGAACAGACACAGTCTCGATGTAGTGGACCCTGAGTGACGACTCCGTGCAGCTAGCAGACAGTCGGTTTAGCCTGTTTGTCTGCTCCCTGGCCTTGGCTCCGGATTGTCAGAAATTAACTAGGCCTGTTCTGAGACTATGACCTATGCTGCAGGAAATGAGAGCAGCACCTTCCCGAGTGGGATGGATGCCGTCCCGCCCTAACAGGCCAGCAGTGCCCTCAAAATTAGCCCATTTATCTATAAAGCCCACACTGTTTTCAGAGCACCACCTGGCCAACCAGCAGTTCAGCGACCATAACCTGCTGTAAGCTACATCGCCATACCACATTGGGATGGGGCCAGAGCATACTACAGCATCGGACATCGCCTTCGCTAATTTAAACACCTCTACAAAGTTACTCTTAGTAACCTCAGACTGACGAAGGCGTATATCATTAGCTCCTGCATGGATAACTATCTTTGAGAACCTGTGCTTGCCTCGGACCCTAAGATTACCTGCTATGTCCGGCACCCTGGCTCCCGGTATACACCTGACTAATAAATCTGTGTAGAAGGGGTGCCAGTACTTGTACTTGGAAACAGATGGACTAATTGTATACCAGCAACGTGATGAACTGGCCACTGAGGTGTGTGTGTGTGTGTGTGTGTGTGTGTGTGTGTGTGTGTGTGTGTGTGTGTGTGTGTGTAAATATGGCCTATAGTTTTCCAATCTGCGGTGTAATGGCTCCCCCTGGTGGCTGGAACAGATAAGCAGATTACAAGTGTGTGTGTTGTGCTGTGTGTGGTTGGTATTTCCGAACTGTAACAGTGTCGCAGCTGATTGGTTAAAACAGGGAGGCGTGTCCTATTGTGTGAAATGGCTAAAATAATTGTTTATTCTGACCTCAGGTAAGCGTTCTCACTCAAATTTCACAAATTATCCAGAAAGTTCTGATGATTATTTGGGAAACCTCCTTCTAAAACCCATCCGAATGTGATCGGTAGTGTCTGTGATTAAATTTGCCTTTTCCTGTGAAATCTCTCAATGTTTCAAAGGTTTTGAAAGGAAATGGCTCACAATTTTATGAGTACATTAATCCAGATAAGTCGGAATATGACGGTAAATTCTGTGGTGAAATTCCGGTGTGTTCTGGGAAATCAGTCCGTCACTTCATTCTCAATCGTGTCCACACCTTCTTAATTTATAGTAGAACAATGTTTTTAAAAATAATTTCTGGGGAAAATTAAAAAAAAACATTTAGATATCAGTGGAGGGGAAATATCTGTTTGAATTAGCTGCTGTAGATGGAAAGATCGAGAAAAGTGATGTAGAATTTGAATTGTGATATCAGTGAAACTCATGGGAATGGGCGGGGCTAAAAGCTGTACTGCAGCCAGCCAGTAGTGGCGCTAGAGCTGTGGGGGCTTCACTTTTTCGAGATGGTGCACGGTCTGTGTTTTCTACAGTCGATGGGCTGTGATTTAGACAGTAGACTGATTGATCTGCTTTTTCTTCTCATGAACTCTCCCCTGACTCTTCTTTAGGTTTTCATTTTCTCCCCCCGGTGGATCTCATCTCATTATCTGTAGCCGCTTTATCCTGTTCTACAGGGTCGCAGGCGAGCTGGAGCCTATCCCAGCTGACTACGGGCGAAAGGCGGGGTTCACCCTGGACAAGTCGCCAGGTCATCACAGGGCTGACACATAGACACAGACAACCATTCACACTCACATTCACACCTACGCTCAATTTAGAGTCACCAGTTAACCTAACCTGCATGTCTTTGGACTGTGGGGGAAACCGGAGCACCCGGAGGAAACCCACGCGGACACGGGGAGAACATGCAAACTCCGCACAGAAAGGCCCTCGCCGGCCCCGGGGCTCGAACCCAGACCTTCTTGCTGTGAGGTGACAGTGATAACCACTACACCACCGTGCCGCGCCGCCCTGGTGGATAACAGAGATAAATACACATTCTGGAAGAGGATCTGAAAAGGCTTCTGGAACTTCCAGAGTCCTGGAAAAATCTATTTGTTACTAATAATGTTCCTGGGATTCTGAGAAGATGTATTGGTTCCTAAAAAAGGATCTTGAAACCTTGAAAGGTTCTTGAGCAGCTCATGAGTTCCTGAGAATAGTTCCTGAGTTCCTGTGAACACATGCCTTTTAACATGGCCTTGTTGGTAGACCTGACCCATCCTGTGTCCTCACCCTGTAACTGTGTGTGAGAGAGAGAGAGAGAGAGAGAGAGAGAGAGAGAGAGAAGGTGATGGGATTAAACTGCTCTTCATTGTGGAAATCAAATTTTTTTAACCGTGTGTTTTTTCTTCAGTGCTAATCCCACTAATCCCCCCTCTCTCATCACCGTGGCCTCCTGGTGGACACTCAACAGATCATTCACAGAAACCTGATGGAAAGAAAGCACAACTTTATTCATCACACACTTGTGAAATTTCCTCTCTGCATTTAACCCATCTGAAGCAGTAAACACACACACGAGCAATGAGCGCGCACACACACACACCCAGAGCCATGGGCAGCCATGCTAACAGCGCCCAGGGAGCAGTTGGGAGTCAGGCGCCTCGCTCAAGGGCACCTCAGCCCAAGGCCGTCCCATATTAACCTAACCTGCATGTCTTTGGACTGTGGGGGAAACCGGAGCACCCGGAGGAAACCCACGCGGACACGGGGAGAACATGCAAACTCCACACAGAAAGGCCCTCGCCGGCCACGGGGCTCGAACCCGGACCTTCTTGCTGTGAGGTGACCATGCTAACCACTACACTACACCATCATGCCGCCCTACAAATGAAATGGTGTGTGTGTGTGTGTGGAGTCTTTATATTGAAAATCTCTTTGTGTTTCATTTTTATTCCTCCTCTGTTCTGCTTGTCTGGCTTTGAACACAACTAACAATAGAGTGCAGTTCACACGTCTGAAACCTTCAGTCAACAATCAACGCTGTGTGTGTGTGTGTGTGTGTGTGTGTGTGTGTGTGTGTGTGTGTGTGTTTTGTAGGATGTGAAATATCACACCTGAGTGCTGAAGTGACCGAAACCAGATCCAGATCCACAGACAGCCAAGAGAGAAACGACTGCAATGTTCTCACACACACCCACACACACCGTCAACAAACACAGAAAAATGTTCTTAATTTTGCTTTTTAAAAAATTTTAGTTGAATGTTTGTCCTGAGAAGACAATTTGTATCACTGATGTCATTTACACATAAACACTCCCATAAAAAATAACAGAATAAGTCTCTTTTTAAATAAAAACTATAAAAGTTAAATTCCGTCTTCAAACTTTAGGCCATGCTCCTTACCCGAGTCACTTCCCACTGTATCACTGAAGATGGATGTGACGTATCATGGATAATGCGTTTGTTTTTGAATCAGTCCTCTGATTAAAATAACCCTAAAAGCGACAGTCATGTGACCTCTGCAAATCCAAGATGGAGGAACTGATTGCAGTGCAGTTTTCTGGACACTGTTTTTATTTTTATTTCATGTGCCACTGATTTGTATAGCAAACAAGAATGAAAGTGTGTTTATGTTCACAAGTGAGTAAGAATGGAGGGAATGAGGTACAGATTGAGAGCGTGCACACGCTATTCGGATAGTTTTCCTGTTTCCTGTTTTATGGACAGACTGAGGAAACTGAGCAATAAAAATGATTTGATTTGTACTGATGCAGTTGTTAAATTTGATCTGTATTGATGTGTCACTTCATCTGACTGAACAAATCAGATTTCATGTTTTTTTTCCCTTGCTGGTTATTTGGTGCATAACACTTACAGTCATCAGCAACTTTATAAATATACAGATGTATATACACAACATCCCGCTGTCCGAATAGAAGATCTCCATGTCCAAAACGAGCCAACTTCCTGTCCCGCTCGACCTGTTACTCATCACTCATCACTATAGAAACCCATGTGACCCATACGCAAATTAGGATTCATCACTTATCATTTATAAAGCAAAGAAGTAAAAAAAAAAAACATTTGTCTCTCCTGTGTGAACAAAGTCAGTCAGACTACTTTCTCTGACAGCCTTTTTTTTTTGCCCATTTTTATAAATCTCTGTGCAACATGTTATAGAGTTCACTCTCTCACACACACACGTACTTTCACACATTTTAACAAATCCACATCCTCATGGCGTGGCAGTTAAAGCAGTGATCGTATCCTGTGAGAGTCATTGATATGGACAAGAGCGAGAGAGGTGACGAAACTCTCATGTTTTTTGAAAGAAGGCCAATTCAAGGTGTGTTTGACACATGGTCGTCCGTGCAATACACACACACACACACTTATCCAGTGTGTATTCTGGTTTCCCACTGCACTGTGGTGTTGTGTAACAATATGAGAACTGTGAAATAATCCCCCAAGCCGACATGTCAGATTTCAGAGCCTCCTGGTAGAGTTTCCTATTCTCAAGGACGATGAGATGATCATCTTATTTTGTCTTGCTGTTACTCCTGCCAGGTGGACGTAGCTGACTTGCTAATGATTCTGTCTTAACATTCAGTGATGTCACAAGCCGCACATTTTCACTTTGTTTCTGCCCAATAATAAAGCTGTTGTTTGGTAATAATAGTGGTACCAATGCCTTCTTCACATTTAGGTTCACACACGCTAAACCCTGTATGAATGATCTTTTTAAGCGCTAACGCTCTGAGTGATTAGCGCTAATACCATTAGCAAGTTTCTCAAAACAGTGATGAGAAACAGTGAGCTGTCAGAGGAGTGAAAAACACCACAAACCCTGAAAAAGGAAACATTAGGAATCAGGACAGTTAGCAGTTTACTTTTTCTAAAGTATCTGAATTAAACATTTTAGCTTTATATGATGATTTTTGTTATTCCTGTCAGTAGCTTGCTGATTCTGTTCACAACTTCCTGAAAGTATCGCAGAACGAGAAACACAAATGCTTTATTTAAAAAACAAACAAACAAACAAACAAACAAACAAAAAACATGATGTAAATTGTAATGGAATAATAACGCGGTTAGAAACACCGATGAATAAAAAAAAAAAAAAAACTTGGGCTCGTCCGGGATTTGAACCCGGGACCTCTCGCACCCTAAGCGAGAATCATACCCCTAGACCAACGAGCCGCGCTCAGAGCTACAGCTCACGCCAGGGCTTTTAACCTTTCAACACGCTGACTGTGAATTTGAATATTTATGTTAATTCTATTTGATTTAATAATAATTTTAATAATTATATAAGCGGTTTGTTTTCGGCTAATTGCACTTCAGCAGCTCGCCGTGTTCATTAACATTCCTCATTCCATTCCAGCTTTCTGCCCTGATCAATTAGAATTCGACTATTTTTAGATGAAAAAGAAGTTAAATAGAACCCATTTACTTACACAGAGCACTATAACACTATTATATTCTAATATAAATATTTTAATTGTATGTTCATCAACAATATTGAGAACCAGCTCCAGGTTGTTTGTCATAAACAAACAAACAAATAAATAAACAAAAACAAATCCTCGCGTTAATAATAAACCTGTGATGATAACTCAGTTATAAAATGAGTTATTAACTGTGTATTTGAGTTGCTGAATGGATTTAGTGAGTTGGTTTGTTAATGAAAGCCTTGTTTTGACTCCATCAGCTCATTGTCAGGAAATTTACTGAAATAAAATCATCACTCCTGTGTTTATTCTCAGCTTTCATGTTAATGCAGGTTTCTGAAGGTGTTCCACAAGACCATGTGGTGTTCAGAGCGTTAAACTCTCTCCAAGCTGACTGAGATCAATCATTATTTTCAGCCACTTATTGTAACTCTAATGTTCTGCTCAGCTGAAGGGAATGGGTTCAGCAGGAGATTAAACTGATATCAGTAACATCACATTCATACATATACACTCTCTCTCTCTCTCTCTCTCTCTCTCAGTGTAACAGGAATAAAACTCTTTAAGAGCACTGCTCTCTCTCTCTCTCTCTCTCTCTCTGTTCGTTCACTGCTTCAGATGGGTTAAATGCAGAGGAGGAATTTGAGTGGTGACAAATAAAGGCTTCTTCTTCTTAACACTATACAGATATTTTATATTTGCAGTGTAAATGAATCTGTGGGAAACTCAACAAAAAGCTCTGAGGAAGAAAACAATGTGAAGCAACATGCAGAAAGTTTTAATAATAATAATAATAATAATAATAATTTTCCTCCCAAACTACAATCAATATGTGTCTGATGTATTAATCCGTGTGTGTGTGTGTGTGTTTCCTGCGCTACCTGTCTGTAATTAAAGCCCCTGATGTTAATGAGCTCCAGTCCGGCTTCACCCTCTTTCTTATGCAAATCAGCGGCGTGTTGATCCGGTTTCAAAAGGAAGAGAAGAAAAAGACATCTTTAAAAAGTCTCGGCTGGAAACACACACACACACACACACACACGGATTAATAAATCGGGAGGTATTTTATAAAACAACACCACAAAATGAAAGACAGAACATTAGAACAGGACACCTTCAGGAGAGAAATCAGTCTCAGTACCACACAGAACCATTTGGAGCTTTTTAAGGATCCTCGGGTTTTCTTTTAATGGATGGATGTTGTTGTTGTTGTTTTTAAGTTTAAAAAAAACAACACAAAACTCCACCAGGTCCCTTAAACAGGTTCCCAGAAAATTCTATATTATTATTATTATTAAGGTCACTCACGTGACCTTCGGGTTAGGGGCGTGGCCTCGCGCTCTTGGGGGCGGGGGCGGGGTATAAGTGTGACCCCTGCGCGCTCCTGTGTGTGCAGCTGTGGGCAGAAGCTCCTCAGTGGATTACATCACCATCATCATCATCACCACCACCACCACCATCATCATCACCACCATCATCATCATCACCATCATCATCACCACCACCACCATCATCATCATCACCACCATCACCATCATCATCATCACCACCATCATCATCACCACCACCACCATCATCATCATCATCACCATCATCATCACCACCACCACCACCATCATCATCTATCAGTGCTGGATATAAAGTTGGAGATGAAAGGATTGCTGCTGACGTCACTGCTGATCTGCACGAGCGCGCGCATCACCTCCGCGATCTACTGGCTGTAAGATCCTCATTTCAGTTTCCTGCAGATTCACATCACCGAATATTACATATCAGGTTATCTGTTACCCTCAGAATTGTTTTGGTTTTTTTTCCTGAGAGTATTTTAACACCATCAGGAAGTGTGAGCTCAGGGATCTGGTGCTGATCTGAAGTGTGGACAGAACCCACAGAAGCTCTGAGCAGGTCTCAGAGAGGAGTTCTGATATTCTTCATCAAAATCATAAAAAAAGCGTAAAACAGTAAAGTGCTAAAGCTGCTCACTTTACTCTGGTCAGGAAAAGCACTTTTTATTTTGTTAGTTTGTTAAATGTGGATGGTTCGAGTCGTGTTCCTGTGGAAAATTCTGCACTTCAGCTCTAATCATTTTCACATCTGGGAGAGTGTGAACAGAAACTCAGGAAAATTCAGAGTCTCAGGAAAACAGTTTGGATTTAATTTGGATAAAATCATCAGGATTTAAAGTCCTGAACCATCACCTTCATGTTTCTTTCTGTTTATTGTTCTCGAAGCTTCCTGAACAGAATTCAACACTTTATTTACTGTTAAACCTTTTAAATGTGGATTTTTTTTCTCTTTGTGTGTGTGTGTGTGTGTGTGTGTGTGTGAGAGAGAGAGAAAGCGGGATATACACTGCTCTGGAAAAGTCTGGAATTTTATGACAGATCTGGAAATTAGATATAAACTCTCTGCACCGTCGTGCAGTTCACATTTAATTTCTCATCGTTTCATGATTCTGTTATTTAACTCTTAAAGTAAAGCAAGAAAACAGCAGCATATAAAACTATATTTAAAAATCTAGAAAAGGGCTTGAAGAGTAAAAACCTTCACGATGAAACAAGAAGCAGTCTGGATTCCTCAGGAGCTGGAAGTCAAGCAGAGGTTTTGTACTTTGCTTTCACTCTTCTGTCCTGAGCTCTGTGTGTGTTTAGTCACATCATGTGAACTTTATTCTCTTTTTCTGAGCCGCTGGTGTTAAAGCCGTGAGATTTTAATCCACTGGAGCCTGAATGGAGGGGCGTGGCCTAAACTGTGAAGGCGAGGCCTGTATGTTTGAAGCGATGTGGCTAAGACTGAAGTTCACTTCTAATTTGTAAATTAAACTTCTGAATACAGATGTGTGTAAATGCCACACACAAAGTGTTTGAGCTCTGGAGCAGGGGTCAAAGGTCACCATATGCTGTAACTATAAAAAACATTTACTCTCCCGTCAGGTCAACTTTAGATTCACCTTCTGTGTCTCTTCAAAAAGGTCATTAGCTGAAAGACTGAGCTCCACATCTCACACTGTTCTCTGGAACTCCATGGCTGTTAGCACCAGCTAGCATTAGCTCTGACTGCGTTGTTCATTTTGTTTTGTAAAAAGAAAGCAAACTTGCAGTGTTTGAGTATGCAAACTCTCACTAATCTCTCACTAATCTCCCCTCTCTCTCCACAGTGTGTTTATTTTTTCATGTTGCTGGCCGAGGAAGTTGTTATGAATCTGCTCACTTTAGCAAGGTTTTAACACTAGCATGCTAGCTCACATTAGCATCAACCATTAACTCCTGGGAATCGGTGATTAATCCTTTAATATCGTCTCCATGGGAACACGGTAAAGTGTAAAAATCTGAAAGTTTACTGTTTCTAATAAATGTTTCCTGGAAAAAAAAAAACACTGGAGCAAATGTGGAGAAATTGATTTTACCACACAACGAAACACAACTCAGTGTGTGATAAACGACATGAAAAAAAGTGACGTGTTTGATGAGTGTCGGCTTTTAAAAACCCAATCAACACACACAGTTTTACAAATCATGATAAAATAAAAGGTCCATAATTCATGAACATTTTATTCAGTTTCTGAGAGAACAGGGAGCCGAGAGAGTCGTCATGCTGCCTGTGGAGGTTCACGCCTCCTCCTCCTCCTCCTCAGTGGAACATGTGCACATCTTCTGAAGTGTGAAGTTTACATCTGTGAAATATTAAAGTGTGTGTGTGTGTGTGTGTGTGTGTGTGTGTAGGGGTCTCACGGTGAACGGCAGCTCAGTAGGGTGGAATGAGACACAGCACTGCCGCTTGCTCCATGCGCTGGTTCCGGATCAGCATCAGTTGTGCAGGAGGAACCTGGAGCTGATGCGCAGTGTGGTACGAGCTGCTGAACTCAGTAAATCAGCCTGCAGACACGCTTTCAGGGACATGCGCTGGAACTGTTCCTCTGTAGAGCACGCACCTCACTTCGGCCCTGACCTCGCCAAGGGTGAGACACTCCCACTCACTCACTCACACACACTGTGGACTCTGTGTGTATATAGAGAATACTGCCCATGGTGTAAGACACGCCCACATTCAAATATTAATTTCTGTCTCTGTCTGTCTGTCTGTCTCTGCGTGTGTCTCTGTCTCTCTCTCTCTCTGTCTGTCTGTCTGTCTGCGTGTCTGTCCCTCAGGTACACGTGAGTCTGCGTTCGTCTTCTCTCTGTCTGCGGCTGTTCTCAGTCACACCATCTCTCGCGCCTGTTCTTCAGGTGAGTTGCCGAGTTGTTCATGTGCAGCGGCTCCGGCTGAACAGGCCTCTCCGGATTTCCGCTGGGGCGGATGTGGGGATAACGTACGCTTTGGCCTGCAGATGGGCGCCGCCTTCTCTGACGCTGCCGTAAACAGCAGACGTTCTGCCTCCCCTGCTGTCCGTCTAATGCACCTGCACAACAACGCTGTCGGCCGACAGGTAAATAATTATTACAGTCATTACAGGAACTCCACTGTTCGGTTTTAACTTTTTTCTTCATTTCAAGCCAAGTTTGCATTTAGCTCCGCCCTCTTTCTCTCAGGCTCTGATGGACACGTTGGAGACGAAGTGTAAGTGTCATGGTGTCTCAGGCTCGTGTTCGGTGAAGACGTGCTGGAAGTCCCTCCTGGATGTGGGTCACGTCTCAGTTCAACTCAAAGCTCGTTATCTTTCGGCCACCAAAGTGGCATCACGTCAGGTGGGAACACGCCGCCATCTAGTTCCCCGGGACATGGAAGTGAGACCGGTTCTGGAGAGTGAGCTCGTTTACCTGATCAGCTCACCTGATTACTGCACATCCAACGCCAAACACGGCTCATACGGGACCACGGACAGGTGAGGGTATTCCCATGCACACACACGCATATGCACTCACACTCACTCACATACACACTCAGTCTCTTGCACACACTCACACCAACCTGAAACACTTTCCACCCTCCAGTTTTGTCTATCACATGACTTGGACACTTCATGACAAAGTCGAACAGTAGTGTGTGCGTGTTCTCTCTCTACAGGCAGTGTAATAAGACGGCAAGTGGGAGTGGCAGTTGTAATCTGATGTGTTGTGGGCGGGGCTACAACACCTACACTGAACAGGTAGTGGAGCGATGCCACTGCAGGTATCACTGGTGCTGCTATGTCACCTGTAAGAAGTGCACACACGCCGTCAAGAGACACGTCTGCAAGTGATGCACACTCTCTCTCTCTCTCTCTCTCTCTCTCTCACACACACACACACCTGATAACCAAGAAAGAGATGGACTCCAACAACAAGCACTACCTATCCCTCACTCAGTGTGTGAACATGACCCAGGAAACTGCTGTGTGTGTGTGTGTGTGTGCGCGTGCGCGCATATTGGACTTGATTCACACAAATTGCAGAGAAGAGAAAGATGAAAAAAGGCCTGAGTCTCAGTCTGACCTTTGATGTTCCCTTGTTGACTTCCCCTAATCACTCAGAAGTGTGCACTCCATACACGTGTCGGAGTGTGTGTGTCATAATGTGAATCAGAGTGTAATTTTCAGCACAATCACACACTCTGATCACAGAGGATTAAATCCCAGAGTGCTGCAGTGTGAAGTGTTTGTTCGCTCCTGTCTGTGCTCCATTTTGTAAAGGAGACGGTCAGACATGCCACAGTGCATTCTGGGTAATCTGAGTGACCTCACACATAAGTGTTCATCATGTTTCTAACTCACTGTTGTAAAATAAACTTCTGTGTCTGTATTTATTTGATATAAAACACCACAGTGACGTGTGTGTGTGTGTGTTCTTCATCTGGTTACTGATCACATGATCAGCACTGACCTGAACCACACAAACTAAAGGAAGGGAAAATGACCAGGATGATAATCATCTGATTGTGGTAAACACTTTCAAAGACACTTTCAGGATGTGAGCCACTGACAGATTTAACTAACACACACACACACACTGAGCCTATTCTGCAGATTCCTTTGTCTTGTCAGGATTTGCCTGATGCTTATCTCAATGTGACAGGATAAAATAACACACACACATGCACACAGAGGTCTGGGGAGATTACTGTAATTTACAATCAGTATTTAAGCTGCTGATTCCTGCTGAGTTGCTCACAAAGAGGAGAGATTAACACACACACACACACACACCAGTGCAGGTGGCACGGTGGTGTAGTGGTTAGCGCTGTTGCCTCACAGCAAGAAGGTCCGGGTTCGAGCCCCGTGGCTGGCGAGGGCCTTTCTGTGTGGAGTTTGCATGTTCTCCCCGTGTCCGCGTGGGTTTCCTCCGGGTGCTCCGGTTTCCCCCACAGTCCAAAGACATGCAGGTTAGGTTAACTGGTGACTCTAAATTGAGCGTAGGTGTGAATGTGAGTGTGAATGGTTGTCTGTGTCTATGTGTCAGCCCTGTGATGACCTGGCGACTTGTCCAGGGTGAACCCCGCCTTTCGCCCGTAGTCAGCTGGGATAGGCTCCAGCTCGCCTGCGACCCTGTAGAACAGGATAAAGTGGCTACAGATAATGAGATGAGATGCACCAGTGCCAATTTGATTCAAATATATTGATTTGGTTTTCTTGTCAATAACTAAACCTCCATCACAAACACCTGACTGACTCTGTGTGTGTGTGTGTGTGTGTGTGAGAGAGAGAGGTTTATTAGTATAATTAGATGCTCATACTAAACTTAAAGACCTAAAGTGAGTTTTATTTTTTTTGAAAGTTTTGTAAAAAGCCTGATCTCAGAACGAATATTGTGCTCTTCTGCCATCTACTGGCTGACAACAGGAATTACACCCATCAGAGACCGGAAAACTGCTCTCCTGCTGAATCCTGCACCCCAAAGAACCCTGTTTGGTATCTGTAGTCTTCGCCTGATTAAAAATAAATTAATAAATACTATCCGCGAACAGAAAGTTTCAATTATATTTAATAAAGAGACGTTAAATGTCAGTTCACTGAACGTTGCACTAATTCGTTCACAAACACCCGAATAGTTAAAGTGTAACATTAACAGATGAAAGATCATTAACAGATCGAATCCAGTCAGACAGAAACAGGAAGTCTTCGGGGTGCAGGGAGTGCGCGCGCACGCGTTACATCACTACACCGGAAGAGACGGAAGCCGAATTGGACCAGAAACGGCGTTGGAGCCAAACATGGCGTCTGCAGAGGAAAGCGGCCACACAGCAGCTGCTGAAGCTCCGCCGCCCAAACTGGCAGATTTATTAGATTCAGGATGGAGGTTATATGAGGAGTTAGAGAGGAGCAGCGAGCCCACAAACTCCGAGTCCGTCCAGCTGAAAGTAAAACGCGGGATTAAACAGCTGCAGGACGCGGTGAGGATGGTGTCCCAGCTCGAGCTGTTCAGGTAAAAGCAGGTTCTCAGGAAGAACCGGGTTCTGATCCACAGGGTTCTGATCCACAGGGTTCTGATCCACAGGGTTCTGATCCGCACACTGCAGAGGCGCAGCACTTCCGGGTTAGTTTAGTTTCTTTAACAGGGGCCATGTACAGAACGAGTCCCCCACCAGAGTCAGCTGTGCAGCTCAGTTCCCCCTGTGGTCCCTGGGCAGGGGGCTTCACACTAACACACACACACTACTATCGCCACTGCGACTAAATACAACAGCAACATCATACTCGGACATCACAACATGTAACGATGGCCCAAGGACCACACCCCTGCACAGGACACGCCCACCAATACACACATCACAAAATAATACATTAATGAGCGCATCTTTGATCAGCCTTCAGCCGTATCTTTAAGGATTTTTTAACTTGGCTGAAACTTGTAGAGTCTCTAATATGAGCTGGAACTGAGTTCCGTTTTTCTGCTGCACTGATAGAGAAAGCTGATCGGCCAAAGGAAGTCTTCCTGAAACTCCCATAACGATCACCTCTCACTGAAGACCACAGACCCTTCATTCATCTCTGCAAAGTGATGTGTACTGCCTGAGAGGTGGCGGAGCAAAATCATGGACGAGCTTATACATCAAGCACGTATCAGCAAAACAGATAAAACTCTCAAAGGCTGAAGTGCAGCACCATTCCTCCTCAGTGGGCCGGAAGGAAACCATGTCTGTGACCAGAGAAGATGAAGGTTAATAACGCGCTCGGTTCGGCTCCCCAGCCTTCACCCAACAACATTACACCTCTCGTTTAGTGTAAAGTGGGCGGGGCCAGTCTCTGAGTAGTGATTGCATAATTCTCTAGTTGACCAATCATAAGTGTGACGTGGATCTTCTACCTTTCAGTGATGCAAAATTATGGTAGGTTCAAGTTAAACTCCGCCCCTTTTCAAGGCTTGTACAGTTTGTGTGTGTGTGTGTGTTTGTTAGCCGTAACGAGGAGCTGGATGAGATCTCCACAGCAGATCTGAAGTTCCTGTTGTTACCTGCGCTGCTGGCTGCGTTGGTGATGAAGCAGGTGGGCGTGGTTCAGCGGTTGGAGCATGTGCAGATGGCGCGTGTTCACTTTTTCGACTTCCTCAGGCGCTGTAAAGATTACAACATCAGCTCGTTCCGCATGCCCCGAGACACCAAGGACACAGAGGGGATGTCCTCAGGGGCGGAGACTGACACACAGAGCCCTGCCCACCCAATCCAGCCTGATCTCATCGGCATGGCAACACAGAGACAAGCCAAAATTGAGAGGTGAGTCAAGTTCAGGTTTGTGGGTGTGTTTATACTGACACGCCGTCACGGGCTGTGACCCAGATCTATATCTCTCTCTCTCACACGCACAGTCATTGGCTGGGTCTAAAATCACACGTTTAATGTTAAAATTTTGAAGGACTTGCTCACAAAGTGCATGTGTGTGTGTGTGTGTGTGTGTGTGTGTGTGTTAGGTATAAGCAGCAGAAGCAGGTGGAGCAGAAGCTGGCTGAACTCCGAGTGCTGGTGGATGGAGGTTCGGTGGATGAGGAGGTGATGAGGGAGTTTTACCTGTTACAGGTGCGCAGGTGGATTACAGTCGCTCTGGAGGAAATCGAGTCCATCGACCAGGAAGTCCAGATCCTCAGGAGGATGCCTGCTTTCAATGAGGTCCTGTAGCATGCTCTAATTGTGCTGTGAAGCTCCTCAGTGAGACACTGCAGTTGACGTTCATCTCCTTTAACGAATCTGTTCATAAATTAAATTTACAGCTGATTGGTGATTTAATAATTAGAGGAAATGGATAGAGGAAAAAAGAGCTCACTTCCTTTAGGAGCCACTTCACTTCCTGTCTCATTCCTTCAGGTGAGCTTTAACCCTGTGAGGTTTGAGCTGCAGTAACACAGCCTCTCTGTCTACACGATGTTCTTCTCATGAGACTTTTAAATCTTTATAAATGTTTAAAACTCAATGTGGAGGAAGTTTGGAAAAGTCTGAAAGAATAGAGCGAGAACCCTGCAGCGAGAACCCTGCAGCAAGAACCCTGCAGCAAGAACCTGTCCATCAGAAGCTCATTAATGTTTGGTTTCTGTTTCAGGCTCCGGTTCAGAAACCGAGACGAGCACCGATGAAGCCCTTCATCCTCACTAAAGACGCAGTGCAGGCCCAGTACGTGTGTGTGTTTTATATAAACACTAAGCTGTGTTGTCGTGACCTCACTGTTGATTGGTCTCACTCTGTGCTACTTGTCTCACATCAGTTCTGAAATGGTCATGTGATCATGCTGCAGCGAATCAGACAAGTCGAAGTCCGAGATTTCAGATTTAATATTTTACTCCTGCTGATGTTTATAAATCACTAAAATGTTCACAGTGTGGGTTTTTAGTCTCTTTCACACAGCAACTTTCACATTTTCTTGAAAAAGTTACACTATCACCAGCAAATGTCGCCTCTGTGTGTGTGTGTGTGTCAGGGTGTTTGGTGCAGGGTATCCCAGTCTTCCCACCATGACAGTAGATGACTGGTATGAACAGCACAGAAGGAGGGGATGTTTACCTGACCAGGGCATCCCTCAGAGCACAGGTACACACACACACACACACACACACTGTACTTTTAATAAATACAACCCAAAATCAGAAAAATAGGTACAGTGAAGCATTTCCCACTTTATAATGTTCCCGTTCCTTCTCCCGACACTTAAAAGATGTTTATGGACTGAAGACTCCAAGTGGTGAAGTGTTTCAGGTGTTATTTTTATCCGGTTCTTCTTGTAAACAGGTCTTAAGGTGTGTAACAGTACGGCGTCGTCACTGTCATATTTTTCATTTCTCAATTCTCCACACATTCTCTATTGGGGACCAAGGGGACACGCCCTCTTCAGCAGCCACGCCTTTGTAATGTGAGCAGAATCTCAGTGGACTTTTCTGCATTAATGCTCCATCACAGAAGTGCAAGTTACCTCTGCCAAGGGCACTGACCCAACCCCATACCATGACACACCCTGGCTTTTGGACTCGTTCCTGCTAACAGTCTGGATGGTCCTTTTCCTCTTTGGTCCAGAGCACACGGCGTCTTCCAAAAAAGACCTGGAATACTGATTCGTCTGACCACAGTACCCGTTCCCACTGTGTGATGGTCCATCCCAGACACCGCTGAGCCCAGAGAAGTCGACGGCCCTTTTTACACAGTAAAGTTTTAACTGGTGTTTGTGGCTGTAACTCTGTATTGTAGCTTGATAAAGGTTCTCCAGAGTGATCCCGAGCCCATGTGGTTCTATCAGCTGTAGATGAATGACGGTTCTTGATGCAGTGAGGGATCGGAGCTCACAGGGGTTCAGATTAGGCTTGAGCCCTTTACACACCGAAATTCCTCCAGATTCCTTGAATGGTTTAATGATATTCTGCACCGCAGAGGGTGAAATATCCAAATCCATTCTTTCTTTGAGGAACAATGTTTTTAAACATTGCAATAATTTTTCACACATCTGTTGATAAACTGGAGATCCTCGGCCCGTCTTTACTCCTCAAACACTCGGCCTTTCCTGGAGACTGATTTTGTACTGAATCATGATTACAGTCACCTGTTTCTGCAGTGAAATACAAGTCAAAGTAAATTTAGGAATCACTGCTTTCTTTTATTTTATTTGTATTTTCCACGCTGTCCCAACTTTTTGTGATTTTGGGGACACACCCAGGTTTCACAGGGGACACACTCACAAGGCCTCACCCCCACTGTGCTGTCTTTAGAGACCACACCCCTTTATTATGGACACACTGACTCTTCTCTTAGGCCACACCCACTTCACTTGGGACAAACCTGTTTGACTGATGCACACACCCTTCACTGAATCCCACCCTCTTCGGAGACCACACCCCCTTCAGTCACTCATCACTAGTGAGCTACCAAATATTAAATTTGTGTGTGTGTGTGTGTGTGTGTTTAGTGGATGTAGATGCAGAGGAGCGAGAGAAAGAAGAAAAGGAGAGGAAAGAGGAAGAGGATGATGAAGAGGCTTTACAGAAAGCCAGAGACTGGGATAACTGGAAAGACACACACCGCCGAGGATACGGCAACCGCCAGAACATGGGCTAGAAGTACAGACACACACGAGGCACTTACTCCGAGTTACTTTCACACACTCACCTGACTCTGAAATAAACTTTTTCCATTGAATCGTGTTTTGAAAGAAACTGTTGAAGTTCCTCGAAACTTTATTTAAGCTAAAATGAATAATTCAGTCGGATAAATACATTTCCTGAGAAATGTCTGAAGAACATTGAAACACTCAGTCCCACCCCCTCATTAATATTCCAAATCTGCTCAGCTCTATGAATACAAATGAGTATGCGGATGAGAGACGGCCCCCTCAGCGAGGCAGTACAGCTGATGAGAAACATTGAGATGTGGAAATGCATGGAATGAATAAACAAATAAATTGTTTTGCTTGAAATGTTTTATTTTTGGCACAAAGTAAAGACTTACAGTAAATATTTAATCCTGAAAACATTTCAAAAATGTCTAAGTTTTAATTCTCTTCATCATTTCAGGTCAGAAAGTGAGTGGAGTTTATCATGAAAGAAAAGTGAAGCAATAGTGTGCATAAGGTTTTTTTATGAAACATTCAATTTAATGATTATTCAATACACAAATACAATCAGTGGAAATAATTTACATCTTAATGACAGTCAAACACACGGCGGCGGTGTGCGAGATGTGCAGGTGCTCAGTAGGGGCGTGAGATCTGAGCTCGAGGAAACGCACTGTGATATTCAGGAGCACCGTAGGACGGAGCAGGGGGCGGAGCCATCCTCTGAAACATGAGCATTTACACACACAAACATTAATAATGTAATGGTTTGATTTCACACTCACTGATGCTGTAGTGTGTGTGTGCGAGAGAGAGAGACCTGCTCCTCATAAGATGAAGCTGCTCGGTTGTACGGTTCCGTGGACACGTTGATGTCCTCATACGGGTTCCTCGCTCTAGCATTCGGGTTACTGAGCACATGAGCCCCTGTGGCGCTACAACACACACACAGAGAGAGAGAGAGAGCGTACGGCGAGTTATAGATCAGTGTCTCCCTGCTAAAGTAATTACACAGTGATGTCACACAATCTTAGTCATAAAATAAAAAGTGATGATTGTGTGTTTATCACCTGTAGGGGGGCTGCTCAGGCCTGCTCAGTGTTGGTGATAAGGGGGGCAGACTGTCTCACACACACACACACACATTAATACACTCCTGTACTGCCAAACTAAGTGTGTGCACACTGCCTCAAACACAGATAACATCCTGGATCTCAGAAATATAAGAGAACGTGTGTGTGTGTGTGTGTGTGTCTGTGTCTCTGTATGGTGCCCCCAGGGGTGTTTTGTCAAAAGCAGGGTGTGTATCATCAGGTGCGTCCACCACACCATCCCAACTTTTTCTGTTTTGGGGACACACCCTTTTCACAGAAATTAGTCACACACACCCCTTCACTATGGCCACACCCACTTCATTTAGGACACACTGACCCTTCACTTAAGACACACACACCTTACTGTAACACCACTGATACAGAAACGTGTGTGTAAGAGAGAGACAGATGTGTGTTGGACCTGTACTGTGGACGAGGAGCTCCCATCGGCAGACGAGGAGCTCCCATCGGCGGACGAGGAGCTCCCATCGGCGGACGAGGAGCTCCCATCGGCGGACGAGGAGCTCCCATCGGCGGTCCGCCAGGTGGAAATTGTGTGTTGTCTGGCACACTACACACACACACACAGAAAGAGACACCATATTTATGAATGGATTATAAAAATGAACAAACGTGCAAAAATATAAAACTGTCTGGAAGGAAATACAACAGAAAAATATTTCTACACTGAAGGCCACCTTTGCTGTCTGTCTCTTTTCCTGTCTCACCTGTCAGCTGTAAAAACACGCACACAGCTCACCTGTACAGCTGAGACGATGCCATGGGAATCCCCATCTGCGCTGGCGTGGAGCCTGGAGGAGGCGGAGCCTTCACAAACAGAATAAAGGTCAGGACTCACTCACGCACACACACACGGTGTGTGTATCTGTACATCATTTTAATCTTTGACTTTATGATAACGGTGTTCTTTCCCTGATGATCGATTTGGTCTTTATGGAGGAAATGAAAATGTTTATGGAGGAAATGAAAATGTTTAATACGATCATAAAGCAATGAAAAAATCTGAGTTGTTTGACCCGATACACCGAGAAAAACAAACCCTTCACAAAGTATTCTGTCACCATGATTCCTGCACTGGGAGTGTGTGAACAGTGTGTAAATCCATTTCAACAGAAATGATCGTGTTTTAAATGAGCTGTGTTTGAGATCCTGGACAGAGGATGTCCAGAGGATGATCTTTTCCAAGACCTGGCTGGACAGCTCCATCCCAGATGCGGCTATCGAGCTAGCAGGCCGCACCGCCTACCGAGCCGACAGGACCGCGGACTCTGGTAAGAAGACCGGCGGGGGACTGTGCATTTATATCAACAACTCCTGGTGCACAAACGTCACTGTGGTGGATAAGCTGTGTCGTCCAGAGGCAGAACTGTTGCTGTTAAAGTGCCGTCCATTCTATCTCCCGCGGGAATTCACTGTTGTTTACATCTGTGCTGTTTACATTCCACTGGACGCTAATGCTAAGCTAGCGTTAGCACAAGTGAGTGGCAGCATTAACAACAGCCTAGTAGCACATCCGGACAGTGTTTTTATTGCAGCTGAGGACTTTAAATCACGCGGATTTAAAATCAGTGCTTCACAAGTTCCACCGATATGTGAAGTGTGCTACTAGAGGAGATAGAACTTTGGACCAGGTGTATACTAATGTAGCAGACGCATACAAGGCCCAGGCCTACCCCCACCTGGGTCTGTCAGACCACCTCTCTCTTCTGCTACACCCACGGCATACACCTAAGATCAAGAGCGCTGGGATCACAACCAAAACTGTGAGAACATGGCCGGTGGATGCAGTTCCTATGCTCCAGGATTGTTTCCACCACACAGATTGGGATGTATTCAAAGGACAGGACACTGACAATCGTGTTTCCCTGGACAATTACACCTCCACTGTTTTAGATTACATCTACTTCTGTGTGGACAATGTCACCTGCTGGAGGCAATTCCGTGTGTTCCCTAATACACCACCATGGATGACACATGGAGTACAACAGCTTATCCGAGCTAGAGATTCTGCGTTTCACTCTGGGGACCAGGAGGCGTACAGTGCTGCCAGGGCCAACCTGAAGAGAGGCATCAATACTGCCAAACACCATCACAGGAGGCGTATTGAGGCCAGGTTTGACACCACCACAAACCCAAGGCAGGTCTGGGAGGGCATCAGGGCCATCACGGACTATAAGAGGAAAACACCACCACCCTCAGCTGACAGTCCCACCTTGGCTGAGGATTTAAACCTCTTTTATGCCCGTTTTGACAGGGACAACACCGATCCTGTCCTGCCCCCCCTCCCCTCGACCGACCCTGCTCCAGTCCTGAGCACGCATGAGGTGAGATGTGTGTTCCGCAGCATTAACACCAGGAAGGCGGCCGGGCCAGATGGAGTGCTGGGCCGGGTGCTTAAAGACTGTGCGGCGGAGCTGGCGGACGTCTTCACCTCCATCTTCAACACCTCGCTGTCCTGTTCTCTGGTTCCAGTCTGTTTCAAAGCAGCCATCATTGTCCCCATCCCAAAACAATCCAATGTCTTAACGACTACAGACCTGTGGCACTCACCTCCATTCCCGCCAAATGCCTGGAGAGACTGGTCATTAAACACATCAAAGCCGCCTTACCACCAATACTGGATCCACACCAATTTGCCTACAGAGAGAACCGGTCAACTGAGGATGCCATTGCCACGGTGCTGCACACACTGCTGGAGCACCTGGAGCATAAGAACACCTATGCACGGCTCCTCTTTGTGTACTATAGTTCGGCTTTTAATACCATCCGGCCGTTCAAACTCCGGTCCAAACTCCACCAGCTGGGACTCAACACCACCCTGTGCAATTGGATTGTGGACTTTCTAATAAATCGCACACAGAGTGTCAGAGTGGGCAAGAACACCTCCTCCACTCTTGTCATTAACACCGGGGCCCCTCAAGGGTGTGTGCTGAGCCCCTTGCTCTACACTGTGTTTACACATGACTGCTCTGCCTCCTCCTCGTCCAATCTCATTGTCAAGTTTGCTGACGACATCATGGTTCTCGGACTTATTACAAACGACGATGAGACAAACTACAGGAGAGAGGTACAACACCTGGAGTCGTGGTGCTACAACAATAACTTGGCCTTAAACACCAAGAAGACCAAGGAGATAGTCGTGGACTTTCGCAGGAAAGGACACATTGACCACCTACCTCTCTCCATAGGCAACGATGTGGTAGAGAGGGTGAGGAGTTTCAAGTTCCTGGGGGTAACAGTGACTGAGGACCTGTCCTGGGGCACTCACATTTCCACAGCCATGGGAAAAGCACAACAGCGGCTCTATTACCTGAGGAAGCTGAGGAGCACTAATATCCCCAGACCTCTGATGGTGAACTTTTATAACTGTGCCATCAGTAGTGTGCTGACACATGGACTTCTAGTGTGGTTCTCCAGCTGCACTGAGGCCGACCAGCAGGCACTTCAGCGGGTGGCGAAAGCTGCCGGGAGAATCATTGGAACGGCTCTCCCAGAGATCAGCACCATCTACTCCACTCGCTGTCTGAGAAGAGTGCGCAACATCCTGCGGGATCAGCACCACCCTGCTCATCACCTCTTCCACCTGCTGCCCTCAGGGAGAAGATACAGGTCCATACAGGCCAGAACATCCAGACTGGCCAATAGCCTGTATCCACAAGCTGTGAGGCTACTGAACTCTGCCACATCCACAACCACTAATTAATATCATTAAACTAGTTTGCATTGTTGCAGTTGTCACTACTGTCTCTCCCCTGACCCCCCGACAATAACGTTATAACATTATAATGGCACTGATCTGGTTTTTGCACTGTTTATACAATGTCATAATACTTAGGTATCTGTCTGAATGTCCCTGCTCTGCACTTTATAAGTTTAAGAACTTATGCTGCTATTTGCTATGCTGTTTTTTGTTGTACTGAGGTAATTCTGGGTCAAATGTTTACACTGGGTTACTTAGAGGGGTATGTATTTACGTATTTATGGGTTTTGCACTTTATCAACTCTGCTGTATGGATGCTCCAACGAAATTTCGTTGTTTGTTTTTGTGACAATGACAATAAATATTCTGAATCTGATGAAAAGACCGAATTGTGGTTCAAAGCTGTTTAAAAAACAAGAAAACAATAAAGTCCTTGGTGTGTGAGAGAAAGATCCTGTGGTTCAATCACACGAGCTTCTCCTCTCAGGCAGGAGGTTAGTCAAGTCAAGTCAAGTTTATTTGTATCGCGCTTTTAACAATAAACATTGTCGCAAAGCAGCTTTACAGAATTTCAACAACTTAAAACATGAGCTAATTTTATCCCTAATCTATCCCTAATGATGAAGCCTGTGGCGACGGTGGCAAGGAAAAACTCCCTCAGACGACATGAGGAAGAAACCTCGAGAGGAACCAGACTCAAAAGGGAACCCATCCTCATTTGGGCAACAGCATGACTATAACATTAACAGTTTTAACATGAAGTCAGTTTGGTTGATGTTATAAACTCTTCATTGATGGAAACTTGAGTGCAAAACTCTTCATGACAACTGCAGTCCTAAAGTTAGCAAGTCAACTGTAGTCCTCAGCCACAAAAGCATTACTGTAAGAGTCCAGAGCGTCCTCCAGGTGTGACTTTCAACTGTCCACATGGGGCCGTCCTCCACAGGAGCGATGCGATTACTGGGTCAGGTCTCAAGGCTCTGAACGCTGAAGGTGTGAGTGGAAACACAGAATGTAAAATACAGGAATGGGGGATCCTGGGTAACGTGCCCATGACCCACAGGAGATTATGAGCCCTGAGTGGGAAGTGTTGAGTGTGTGTTTCTGAAACAACTCAAACACTGGTTGTGTTGATAAAGTTTGTAATTCCAACATTAATCCTGGAACATTTCCCACTGTCACGTCAACAGGGAGGTCCAAGTTTGGGATTTGACCAAAGTGGGAATAAAGAGAGGAAGACAAGAAGTGACTGACACCAAACCTCCTGGTTTCATGACGTGAAGCTTTTAATGAAACTCCTTTACATTATGGGCGCTCCGCCCCGTTCCTCAATGGTCCGGTAGCTAGAGTTGGGGGTCGAGGCGGTGGTGGGTTTGAGGCTGAGGGACGGTGCTCAGGATGAGTCATGATTATAATGACTGGGTAGAGAATAACTTGCGTTCACCAAACACCTATAAATATGTGCAAGTTTCATTTGGAGAAATGCTGAATGTGTGAAACTGTTTTAAAAGCTTCTCAGAAAGCATAAAGGGACCGAGTGTAAACCTCAACCAGCTCAGCTTCAATTAAACACACCGAGTTATTTATGAAGACAAAAGTCCAATAAGCACCACCACTACTGTGTTCTGGTTTGGTGCAGCAAGTGGCATCATGGTCTCTGGTGTGTGACGTCCTGGTTCGAGTCTGTGTGTTTTACTCGAGCTGTAGGGTAGGGTTCTGTGTATATCAAGCTGAAAAGCCACATTAAACACAACCCTCATGTGGATGAGTACTGCCTCTGGGTTGAGAGGTTGCTGATTCAAACACCAGCCAGGATTCTAGGATACGAGCATAGAAGATTCAGTGGCAGGCTGAATAGTGAGGAAGGTACAAGATGGCTGGAGGGCGTGACTGAGTGGGGGGGTAATATCCGGGCATTTGCCCCCCCAGGGTCGGTGCAAGAGAAGAAAGGGGTTATGGAGCTTGAAGAGAGAGTTTCGACTTAGTTTTGCGTTATATAGAGATGGCTGTAAAAGGGTTTTTTTTTTTAATTACCCACACTTTTTGTGGGATTCTGAAGCAGCATTTACTCCCCCACACCATTCCATTCACCAACTCCTTCTCCTCTCACACATCTCCACCCAACAAGCTGGAACTGCACAAACAACCTACAAGTCCAGAGTCAAAGGCTTTACCACAACATCATAGAGGTCTCATAGCGCCTTTGTCTTTTAAAATAACACCCGCAACCCCCCCCCCAAAAAAAAAAAAAAACCACACACAGGGACGCTGCGTAAAGCATCAATAAAAACAGAATAATTTCCGATGTTCAGTTGAATCCAGTACGATGACAAAATGTTTCATGTTCAAACTGATAAACTTGATTGTTTTTGTAAATCACATTGGGCCCTATCCCCAATGTGCAATATGTATATTTTTTTTTCTTATCGGTGCAATCAGAACCAATACAATTCTGTTTATATTCTGTTCATACTATTTTATCATCAGTGCAATCTGTGTAAATATAGAACTAATACAATACAATTCTGTTTATACTATTTTACCAGTGCAATTCTGTATACTTTACTATTTATTTTTATACTTTATTTGTTTTTATTTTTTTTCTATAACTCATGAGTTAACAGCACCTTCAATTTCGTTGTACCTTTGAAAAAGTGACAATGACAAAGACTTATCTTAAATATACACGCGGTCTGAATTTGAGGCCTGTGACACTTTCAGGGACAACGAAAGACTGAGGAAGTCATGGACTGCAGGAAAAAAACACCACTCCACAGGTAGAGGTTGATCGGAAAGGGGTGATGGGGTCCTGATGAAAGGGGCTCCCTGCAAAACCTCAGTCAACAGTCAGTGTCCTCAGATCCCAAACCCTGACTGAGCGCTGAAAGGGGATGGAACACAGCAGGGAACACGCCCCTGTCGAGACTTTTCTGAAACATGTTGCAGGCTTCAAATTCCAAGTGAGTGTATATTTAAAAATAATAATAAATCAGGATGAACATTAAATATTTTGCCTTTGTATTCGATTCAACTGAATAAAGGTCAAAAAGGATTTGCAAATCATCGCATTGTTTTTAATTTACGTTTTACACAACGCTCCAAATTTTTCACACACAGTATGTAGTTTCGAATCTGTGGGGGAAAAATCTGTTTTCTCTCATTCCTCTTTAAAGAATGAAGGAATCACAAACACTCGTTTATTCTTCATTTCTGTGCATTTCTTGTTTCCTGGGAAGTTCATGAAATACAAACTCATCATTTTGTTTACATTTAAAAAAAAATGGTGCAACCAGAAATACTTAAGGAAAAGACACGTGCAGCAAGTACAGAATTATTTTTCTCATTGAACTGGTGTGTGTGTGTGTGTGTGTGTGTGTGTTAGGAAGCAGTCTGGTTGCTGCAGATGGTGTTGGTTGGACGTTTGGACAGTGTGTGTGAGAGTTTAGTGGATATATAATTGTTAATAAACAGTAACTCACTGGCAAGTCAGATGCAAAAACAACTCCAGGGAACAAGTTCTCCTCTGGACTGTGGGTGAGTTCATGCCCTGCTCTGGAACACACACACACACACACACACACACAATTATTGTGATCAGCAGTGCTAATCTGATCGTCCTGGTTAGTTATTTCCGGGTGAGTGATCTGTGCTGTATTTCTGACCTGTGACTCTTGCTGGATTTCCTGAATCTGTATGCCAGGTGAACAGAGAGTCCGATCACAAACGCCAGCGCAACTCCAGGAAGTGTTGCTACAAGGGCAAAGGACAACGCTGTCCATTTCTGAGAGCAGCTCTTCCCAAGATAAAACTCATCAATATAATTATTACATCTAAAAATAACAAAAAAAGATCATCATCATGGTTGAGCTGCTCAGTAACGACCTCACAGTAATTAATGATGATCACAGACGGGTGATTTACCTGCAGTAAGGAGTCTGTGACTTACAGGAGCACTTACTGACTTTTTCATCACAGGTCCAGGGGCCTGAGCAACGTCCAAAGTCTTCTACATTTTGACAGACTTCCGGAGAAACACACACACACACACACACACACACACACACACACCTCTTATTCAGGATAAAATTAGTTCATCTGTTTAAAGTATTTATTTTTCTGTAAAGCTGCTTTGTGATAATGTCTGCTGATAAAAGCATCATACAAATAAACTGACTTCAGTTGACTGACACTCTCTCTCACACACAGTCTCACACACTCTCATACACACACACTCTCACACACACACAGTCTCACACACTCTCTCTCACACACACACACACACACACACACACTCTCTCTCACACACACTTTGACACTTAGTGTATGCTGAATCCCAGTGCGCTGAGATGCAAGTCTTAATCGACACACACACACACACACTTACTGTCTGTGTCCTGTCCATGTGCACTACAGATGAACACAGCGATGATACACAGAAATCCCCACATCTCCGACCAGCTCGCGCTCTCTCACACACACACACTCTCTTTCTCTCTCTCACACACACACACACCTGCTCCGCTCAAAAACACACTAAGTAAATAAATCACTTCAGCTTTATGGCCCGATATTGTGCAGAATACCCATAAGGCACTTTTATTTAACCCTGATGTAGGTTTGGGACACGCCCACAGCACGCAGGTGACTGGGTTTATGTGGTTTGGGACACGCCCACAGCACGCAGGTGACTGGGTTTATGTGGTTTGGGACACGCCCACAGATTAAAGCCACAGTGGTGAAGGTGAAGAGGTTTATTGCGCAGTTCGCCTCTCCAAGAGGTAAAAAACTAATCATCATAACAACAGGAAGTGGAACAATTTCATCACAACAAATCAGAATATACACAGAGATGTGTGTGTATGTGTGTGTGTGTGTGTGTGTGTGTGTGTGTTAGTTATCCGAGTCCATATCACTGTCCCCTCCAATAGACTGAAAGTCCTCACTGTCCTCCTCGTCCTCACTGAGCTGGACACGGGTCAGCACGCTCGGTCCTCTCCTCCGCTCCTCACTCTCATCTTCCTCCTCCTCATCACTAACTCCATCCCCAGGGCCCTCCCCTTGCTCCTGGCCCTCCCCCTCAGGACTGAAGCTCCGCCCCTGGTGTCGACTGTCTCCATCGTCATAGCTGCAGTAACTGAGAGGCAGAGAGAGAGAGAGAGAGAGAGCTTAGAATATGAAACACCTCGGTCAGTGCTGTGCTCTGAATGTCCCCCTGCACCCTGTTCTTTACTCCGTACCCCTCACACTCTGGAGTGCACTAGTGTAGGGAACAGAAGGATGAAGGATTTGAGTGTGTTTACTCACCTGACGTTGCTGTCCTCCATGTGTGTGTCCTCGTCAGGCCCCTCCCCCTCATACGACATCATACTCTCCTCGTGCTCCATGCCCATGCGAGTGGAGTCCTGATGTCCCACCTCCCGATCGCTGTCACTCCCACTCTCTGACAGGTGAATGGCTGTGATGGACAGCAGAAACAGCCAGTGAGAGAGCCAGAAATCATGAGGAGCAGAAAACAAAAGCACACAAAGGAAAACACAAACAGGTTGTTGTCTGTCTGTCTGTCTTACAGGAGAAGGGGTTGTCTCCCTCCTCGTCACTGCACTCGTCCTCTCCCTCAGACATCAGCAGGTCCTGGTAGAGGACGCTGGACTGCACCGGCCTGCTCAAGCCTTCATCATCATCATCATCATCATCATCCTCCAGATGGCCACGCCCCGGCAACAGCATCTCATCATCATCCTCATCTTCATCATCCAGGTCTCCTTCCTCAGCCTCACACACACACACACACACACACAATTATCTCTGTACATGTATACACCAAAACCCTGATAAACTGACTGCGTGTTTGTTTGTTTGTTTACCGGAGCAGGTGTTTTGGGTTTTCCATCATCATCATCTTCAAATCCTTCAATATCAACATCAGACTCCTCCTCTCCCATTCGGCCCCGCCCACGGCCCTGAAAACAAACAAACAAACAAACACACACATATTAATTCACAGAAAACAAAGGAAAAGGCTACAAGGGAGTAAACATTCACTGATGAGGGGTGTGTGTGTGTGTGTGTGTGTGTGTGTGTGTGTGTGTGTGTGTGTGTGTGTGTACACCTGCACGTGTGAAACATTTATGCTTGTACACACAAACACACAGAGGTTTCAGTCGGGCAGACAGTGTGAGACAGACACACTGATGTTTATACTGCTGATGCAGTGAGAGCAGACGACAGGTACAGGAGGACAGACAGGTGGAGGGCAGGATGGAGAGATGGAGAAGAGGAGACAGAGAGGAGTACCTGCCCCCCTCGTTTCTGAGGAGTGGGAGGAACTAGCGTAGCTTCAGCTAACAGGCTAACATCACCCTGCAGAGTCTCACACACACACACACACACACACACACACACACACACACACACACACACACACACACCCCAGGCTGAAAGACGAACAGTGAGGGAAGTGAGACATAAAGACAGAAAGGCACAAACTAAAGGAAGGAAGAAAGCAAAATGACAAACAGAAAAGAAATGGAGCCAGGAGAAAGAGAAAGAGCGGAGGAAAAAAGAAAGACAAGAAATAAAAGAGAAGCAGAAAATAATGAAAAAAGAAAAATGACAATGCAGGAGTTCAGAAACAAATAATGAAATATAAATAACATAAAAGTAAATGAGGCAGAGACACAGGAGTAACAGAGGAAGTCATCCAGAAAAAAAAAAGGATAACAGCTTAAATCTAGAGTGAAGTGTGTGTGTGTGTGTGTGTGTGTGTGTGTACCTGAGGAGTGTATGGTCCAGGTGTAAGAGGATCCAGACTCTCAAGGTCCGCAGCATCCAGAGCAGCTTCTTTAGCTGTACAGATATCCTTCTCCAGCTGAGTCAGGTGTTCATCATACTACGTGCACACACACACACACACACACACACACACGAGTATAAAATGTATCCTGAATGAATCTGAAACAGAATGAACACTTCATAAAGCACATGATAAATACTCACACCAAGTGTTCTTCGGTTTCAGTCTGTAAATCTGCACTGAAATCTCAGTTTCATGACTATTTGAGGAGACTTAATCATATTATAGAGGAGTGTGTGTGTGTGTGTGTGTGTGTGTGTGTGTGTGTGTGTGTGTGTGTGTGTGTGTGTGTGTGTGGTGCCCTTTAGCATGTGATTTTATGATCTGTGTAAAACACTTTGGTCAGCAAGAGCTGCATCAATAACTCTTACTCGACTATTTTAATTACACGGTTATCATTTTCTCTTTTTGAACATTTAGTTTAATACTGAAATCTTTCAGCAAAATTAATTTGTGTATTTTGTTTGCTTATTTATCTGTTCATGCATTTATTAATCATTAATATGCATGTTCATCAATTTATTCAAACTGATTACTGATCAAATGATCTGCATGTCAACACTGAGCATTCCCCATCACTGTTTTACACACACACACACACACACACACACACACACACACACACACACTTACCTCTGCTAAAGTCTGCTTGCACACATTGACAATCTCCAAAGCTGTCTTCGTGTAAGAGCTGTCAGGACCTGCGCGCGCGCACACACACACACACACACACACACACACGTTATTAAATCTATCAGTCTCTCAGTGACACAGGCAGAAGTGAGCACATCACCGTGATAGAGAGAGAGAGAGAGAGAGAGAGAGAGAGAGAGAGAGAGAGAGAGTGTGTGTGTTGATCTCACCATTGTACTTGACACTGTTGGTGTGGATCAGATTAACATCTGCCAGGAAAATCTCTCGATTCTGATACTTGTGTTTAGAGATGTTCTAAAAACATACACACAATAATAATAATAATAATAATAATAATTTATATAGCGCCTTTCACAAACCCAAGGACGCTTTACACAGGAGTTACCCCCCCCCAAAAAAAAAAAGAAAGAAAGAAAAAAACATACATTCTCAGAAACAGAACACAGAGACAGTTACCTTCCGGAGGTTCTCCAGGTCCATGGGGTTTGTGATGACTTTATAATAATCAGGAACAAACTTCTTATTCACAGGGTGATGAAACGGCCATGACTACAGAGAGAGAGAGAGAGAGAGAGAGAGAGAGAGAGAGAGAGAATAATTTTATTGCATATGAGAGAATAAGAGAGGAGGTGAAGGCCAGTGTGATAATTCAGTGTGTTACAGCACTTATCCACATGGGGGCGCTGTTTATATTTCACATCCTCATCATTGAGAGTTAAAGCAGATACGCAGAGCCTTTATTGTTAAATAAATTTGAGTGGATAGTATCTCCATCCTTGACTCTTGCATGCTGCATAAATGGGAATAAAAATATATTTTTGAGAGTTAAAATCGACCACAAAGTTGTGATTGGCGCTGCCCCGCTGAGCCAGCCAGCCCTGAGCGCGTGACGTCACAGCGGGAACCGGTTTTAAGGCCGAGGCCTTTTACAGCTATAGACCAAAGTCATATAAATAACAATTTATGGTGAAAGTAAGAAATCCCGTTACCGACTCGCTCAACTGAGACTGATTTGACTTCATTGATTGTGGGTTGACTCTCATTAAAACAGGATGGGTGTTATAACTTATGCAGCATACCGGTACATGTACATGCGTGCATTTTCACTGATAAAACGTAAAAGGCTCATTAAATAATCAGACGAACTGAGACAATCACATTCTGAAGCAAATTAAATAATCTTATACCGCTAACTTAAACACACAATACAAGTTACATGGATTAATCTAAACGCAGGGAAACAACTGGTTTTTTTTTAAATCTAAATGAGAGTCGGAGCTTACCCGTCTGTGTTCTCGCTACTTGAAGGCCGATCTTGTGGCCGACTGTTTTGAAACAATCTGGCTTTCAGTTGTTTGTTCAGTTCTCTGTTCATTCACTTCTTCCACGTAAGGGCGAGATGGCAGCGATATCCAATTTAGAAATCAGACGGCTGCTCCACTCATTCTCCATTTTCTCCATACTGAGTACTCCGCCATTACTGCTGGGCTCAGGCAATTACTAAAACCCGGGACAGAACGGGACGTCACCGGTTTTAGCAACAACCGCAGGGAGGTCACTGCCTGAGAGATATGTCCCGTCCCGTTTTAGCAACAACCCTCGGCTCACACTCCGGGAGGACTGGTGCAACTGAACTGACTTTAAATAAATAAAATAAATAAATACTTTCCTTTTCTTGTAGTTTCCTTTAATTGTTGGTACTGCACCCTCTTTCAATCCGGGCTTATAGCCAACGCTCCTCAACAGATCAGAGGTCTCGTACGAGTCTTCAGTAAAATGTGCAGAGCAGAGGAGAGACCACTTCGGAGGCGCCCAATGTGCCGTGAACTTCTCACAAAACGCGTCCAAATCTTTGCAGTTTGAACATTCTTGGGCCGTGAATGCAACGTAAATCCACCTTCTGTCGTGTTGCTGCACCGGCCAGCAACACATCTACGTGGCATGGTGATAAATTAGCTCAAAATGGAGGATCGGAGTTGCAGTCAGCTCTGTGTTTTAGTATAGCGGAAATGAGACCGATAGACTTCCTGCTGTGACGTCACGGACGTCAAGGTCATTCACTCAGACCGCTACCTATATAAATCACTTTAATCGTAAAAATCACTACATTAGATTTATTGCTAACGCTTAAAACTATTCCTGCGCCGTTCTTGAGGTCTCAAGGCATTTATAAACGAAAGTGAGGCCATGGCTCTGCGTATATGCTTTAAGGAGCGTTTAACTGCTGCCATGGTTACTATGGTGACTGCATCTTCTGGGAGGAGGAGTCACTCACCTCATGAACAGCCATCATCTTCTGAGTGACGATGTTGTCCAGGATGAAGGAGAAGGCGACCTGATCATCATCATCCAGCAGCGGGTTAATCGCCTTCTCCAGGCGTACCAGACGCTCCTCCTTCTACACACACACACACACGATTAAACACACTTTACAGGATAAGTAAATAAATGAGCAGGCTGGTGCTAACACACAGCAGAATGGTTTTTGTTTTTTTACCTCTTTCAGTTTCTCATCACAGAGGTCCAGCATGGACTGAGCCACCTGCGTCAGAGGGTGTTTCGCTCCTGACACACACACACACACACACACGTCACTGCTGGATTATATGATGCACATCCTGATTTTGCTCAGTGGCAGGCGTTGCTAGATTGATGGGGCGGGGCTTATTTGATGTGTGACATTACCAGCTTTTCCTTTTTCACCTTTTCAGCCCAATAGGGCTATAAAAAGAAAATAATAATAATAATAATAATAATAATAATCTCACACAGGTCGGCAGGCTTGGCCATGTTCAGTACCCAGCTCTCTCCAGGCAGATTAGTTAACACTCTAGTCTAGTCAGTCAGCGCACTAGTGAACTCTCTCAGCTATACGAGACGAACTATAACGAACTCTGCGTCCGTCACACCCGGGCACTTTCTAACTGCGAACCTTCTCTTTGCCACATTAGCGTTTCTGTGTGAGCTCAGGTGCGTGAAGTGGGACAGAGAGGTGATAAAGGGTGTGTCCTCTCCTCAATATTAAACACACTTCCATCACCCTAAACACAAACTGCACGTTCAGTGTTAGTGCTTTATTGATGTTTAAGGTGGATGTGATCATTCACTCTTACACTGATGGAAATGACAGGAAAGAGCATTCTAATTAAAAAATCTAACAAATAGCAAATGAGCATTTAAATGATTAAAGTATGACCCAGTGTTTACTGATTTCAAATACAAACAAACTTAAAATCCTCACATCACGCTGTTATTTCACTGTGAGCGCTGCCATGTTGAAGTGATGTCACACAATCCCGACTCGGAGAAGTCGCAGCTCTGCACATGGCCAGGACCGCAGCAATAACCTCAGCTAAATCTGAGAGGACTGTTTAATCTAATCTCATGGCTGGGGTGTGTGTGTGTGTGTACCATTATACGTGGCGCTGTTTTTGACGATGAGCTCCACGCTCTCTCTGAACTCCTCTCGGGATGGGTACAGGCGCTTCCTCACGTTCTCACGCAGCGTCTGCAGGTCCATCGGCCGAGTGATGATCTTATAATAATCCTTCACCAGCTTACTGTTCACAGGTGTGTGGAACGGGTACGTCTGCGCACACACACAGTTATTAAAAAGCGCACGTGCACACACACACATATATATACACACCCAAACCACACAGGACACCAAAAATAAACAGAACCCCATAATGCAGACACACAACAACCAAAACAAAGCTTTCCCAATTACCATGACAACCATTCATTGCCTGTGGCTGTGTCGTAAACATGACTGGCCACAGTCCTGTGTGGTTTGGGACACAGCCCTTTGGGGTGGATAGAAAGTTGTGCGTGTGTGTGTGTGTGTGTGTGTGTGTGTGTGTGTGTGTGTACATTGGGGTGGTCCCTCATGTCATTGATGATGCTCTCCAGGATGGAGGACAGAGTGACCATCGGGTCCGTCCTCCTGCGGTGGATCGACTTGTGAGGACGCTACAGAAACAGAAAGGACACATCATTATTAAAAGCAGCTGGCAAGAAGTGACAGTAAATACACACACACACACACACACACACACACACACATTGAGGTAGTCACAGTGGACTGTGCTGCCGACGCGTCTCTTCTTTTTCGGAGGAAGCTGCTGTTTAGGGAACTTCAGCACCAGAGACTTCCTCCTCACCTCATCCGCACTACAACACACACATTACACACTTATTACAGCTCTACTACACACCTACTACACGTTAATAACATGCTTATTAACACTAATACACTCTGGGGACTGAATATAGAGAAAACATTACACACCAACCATAAATACAGGTTAGTAATCAGATACACAACAACACCAACTCACCAGATCAGCTTACACTGTTAACATTACACCGCTACGTACGTGTGTGTGTGTGTGTGTGTGTGTGTGTGTGTGTGTGTTTTAGAGAGACCTCTCAATGAGCTGCTTGCCCAGGACAATCTTGGTTCCCTCTACTTTAATTAACTCTTCGTTATCGTTGTGGATGACCGTCTTCTCAAGCTCCTCCTCCTGTTCCTCCGTCATAGCAACAGGATTACTGGGAGGGGCATTCGTCTGATAGTACAACGGGCAAAACTTATTGGTTCTCATGTGACCAATAGCACCGCACGCTCCACACTTCAGCTGGAGAGAGAGAGAGAGAGAGAGAGAGAGAGAGAATCAACAAGAGAGAGACTGATGCCATGTGTCTGTGGTTGCTGAGTGGGCGTGGTTAAGCAGATTTGTTGCTCAGTAGAATAACTAAAGAGTAAATATGCAGTCTGATATCTTCATGCATAAACCAAGCTCATACCTGCAAACTCATGAGGGTTGAAAAAGGTGACAAACTACCGGTAACCCCCCGGCCCCCTTAAACAGCGTGCGATCAAGGACAATAAAGAGAAAAGACAACATTTAAAACAAAGACGAGATTTATTCATTTTTAGCTTTGCAATTTTCAGTTTTGCATCTGACACCTCATTACATTACCATTAAGGAAGGAAAAGTATAAAAAGTAAAATCTGAATTTAAAAAAGTAATTTTTGAAGTGTGACACTGGAAACTTTCTTCAGCAGACCAGTTTATCATTTTTTAGACCTTTTGGCCCGAACAAGCCGTTCAAGGGCACGTTTATGCTGCTCTGCCATGTGCCTCTTTCACGCCATGCTATCCTTCTTCACCACCTCTGCCCCGTTACCAGCAGCACACCAAATTCAGCCCTCCTTTCCTTCACTGCTGCCAAATTCATGGTGAGAGAGTGTGTGTGAGTGAGAGAGAGAGTGTGTGTGTGTGTGTGTGTGTGTGTGTGAGAGAGAATCTCTCTCTCACTCTCTCTCTCACTCACACGCACAACTGGTTCTCTGAATACAACCGAGATCAACACACATTACGTTATAATTTTGACAATCCCACCAATAGTTTCACATAAAAATGATTTCTCTTACCCAAAACACGCGTTTATAGATCCTTATGTTCAACAAAAAATGACTTTATTCAAACTGATTTGACATTTTTTCTGTTTTGTTTCAGCCCACAGAAACATCTTCCGTGTCGCGCGTTCGGTTCAAACGTAACAGCCCCGCCCCTTGTGTCTTACGTCATAAAAACGCGACTCACAGACCACCAAATCACAGGTACCAAAAAAACCCACCCTAAAGCCCCTTTAAATCGCACTCATCGTAACACAGCTTTCTCCGCATACTAAAAATGTTTTTCCGTCTCCAGATGTAATATAGAGTTCCGGAAAAAATCAGAAAATATGATTCCGTGAGCTGTTTTCAAGACTCAGTGTCCCGTTCTGCATTGCGTTTGGATGATCTCTGCCATCCTCCTATACACACCCGTATTCAAGAAAACCCCGCCTCTATTCAGTTACAATTCGCGGATACTGTCCAGCGTTCTGTAATGGCCCTTTTCCACTACCCTTTTTCAGCTCACTTCAGCTCACTTCAGCTCACTTCAGCCCGACACGGCTCGCGTTTCGACTACCAAAAACCAGCACGACTCAGCTCGCTTCAGCCCTGCTTAGCCCCTAAAACTCGCACCGTTTTGGAGTGGGGCTGAAGCGAGCCAAACCGTGCCGAGTGAGGTTGGGGGCGTGAGCAGACACTCCCCTGTGCACTGATTGGTGAGGAGGAGTGTCCTCACATGCCCACACACGCCCCGCGAGCGCGCTGGGATCTGTAAACACCGCAAACCCGGAAGAAGAAGAATTACGAATTACGAGAATTTCTGAAGCCTTATGCGCCTCGCCTCATCTATACGCTCTTGCCAGTATCTGTCCGCGTTGTCGGTGACAACAAGCCACAGCACCAAGACCAGCAACACTAACGACTCCATGTCCTCCATGTTTATTGTTTACTATTCGGGTCGTGAGACTACCGCTTAAAAGATCACGTCACTGTTTGCGCTGCTTAACGACATCACCTGACGTCCACCCACTTTCGCTAACTCCACCCAATGTGTCCACCCACTTCCAGCCAGCACGGTTCAGCGCGGTTGTAGTCGAAATGCAACTCCAACAGCCCCGCTCAGCCCGACTCAGCACGGCACGGCTCAGCCCGACTCAGCCGCGTTTGTAGTGGAAAAGCGGCTTAAGACTATTGGCTCGTTGGAATGTCATCCAATCAGAGAGACGTTTGAAGTATGAAGGCGGCGGAAATGGTCTGAATGTGGGTGTGAGGAGAAAAGTAGGAGTAGTACTTTGAAGTAGTCGTACATTGAAACCAAATGCTCGGCAACGTAGCCTCGTGCCCCCCCCAAAAAACCCTCTTCAGATCTACACGGTTCACACAAGTGACCTATTTTGGGATCAAAACGGCGAATTTCACCGAAAGGTGACTAGTTTGCAGGTATGCAAGCTGTGTGTGTGTGTGTGTGTGTGTGTGTGTGTGTGTGTGTGTGTTACCTTGAGGTCAGGTCTCTCCTTGGCTTTTTTGGGTCGTTTCTCAGGTGGTCCTCTGAACTTGTCCTTCTCCTGATTGCGCTTCAACCTGCGCAGCTGCTCCTGAATGCGTCTGCGCTCCTTACGCATCTCCTCCCTATGCTGCTCATCAAATAGGGCAAACTTACGGCTACACACACACACACACACACACACACACGAGTCACTGAATTCAGAATCAGTAAATTGTCTGAAAGGAGAAATTTGGACAGACAGATTGTTCAGGAGATGAATAAGCATGCAAATGGACAAAAATATCCAGACAGCATTTAGAGAGAGAAAGACAGACAGACAGACAGCCATGTTACAGATGGTGGGAAGATAATTAGATGTCTAGACAGTGAGACAGACAGGTAGGTAAAGAGCCAGATAGGTGAGCAGACAGACAGACTGACCACAGGGAGACAAACAAACAGGTAAACAGACAGGCTGATATTCACATAGACAGATGGACACAGAGACAGACAGATGCATGTATAGAGAGACAGACAGACAAGTAAAAAGACAGAGAGATGAGAAATTACACAGACAGGTAGAAATGGACAGACAGGCAGACAAATAAGTAGAGGGTAGAGAGACAGGGAAATGAGCAGACCAGCAGACAGACAGACAGACAGACAGACAGAACCTAAATACTGAGATTACAGATCAGACACACAATATGGAAGAGAACTGTAACCTGTGTGTGTGTGTGTGTGTGTGTGTGAGAGAGAGAGAGAGAGAGAGAGAGAGAGAGAGAAAGAGAGAGAAAAACACACTCACATGAAGTCGTCGTCTTTGGTGGCGCGGATGCGTAGGTACGCGTCGATGACGTTAGGTTTGCGGACCGTCTCACAGCGCACATACTCTTTACCGTCCTCATCACGGAACGTGCGGTAGATCTTCAGCCGCCGCCCCGTCGCCGAGGAGTTCAGACTCGTCACTGAGGACGCATCATCGTCTTTATGGGAGCCGGTGGACTGAGCGCTCGCTGCGTGCACACACACACACACACACACACACACACATTAAGCACTACACACTGCGCTTAACTAATACATATAGAGATATTACGATCATCCTTATATTAGTATAAAAGTGAGTGTATATCTACTTGTGGTGAGACGACAGACCAGTAGGGGGCACTTTAGGAGACTTATAAAAACAGGACTTGGACCCCATTTGAGTTTTTTATATTTTGGCCTTATTCTAACAATTAATTTAATGACTGTCACGGTAATAAATGTGGATTATTGTTCATACAGAGGCCTTTGCGTCTGTCCTTCCTGCCCTTGTCTCGCTCCATCCCCTCGTCCCCCATCAGCATGCGCTGCAGCTCCTTCCTCTCCTCCTCCTCTCGCTCACGGCTCAGCTGAGAACTCGTCTTCTTGTTCTGCAACATGTTCTCGATGTTCTTCCCCATCTCCTCAAAATCACTGTCCTCCGCAGAACTGCTGTCTGTGTCTGTGGACAACACCTCCGTACTCTCCAACACCCTGAGAGACACACAGGAGAGAGAGACGGGGGACAGAGAGAGAGAGAGAGACAGTGATGACGCTGTCATTTTTCCTCCATCTACTGATCTGTCTATTCAGTCAGTTGTCTGTCTGTCTGTCTGACAGCCCATTTATCCAACATTATTTGTTTGTGTATTTGTCTGTCTGTCTCTCACTTGTTCTGCAGGTCGAATATGCGCTGGCATTCCTCTTTATATCGCTCCTGATGTTCAGCAACAGAGAACCGCGACCCGCGAGCAAATTTACTCATCGGCGTCTCTCCTGAACGCGCCTGCTCCGTCGACATGGTGCGCACAACGTCAATCACCTCCCAACGGGACAGCTTCTTAATCTACACACACACACACACACAGGTAAGCCAGTTCACTCAGAGACTGCAGCCCTGTGTCCATGTGTTTAAGCCACACCGCATGTTATTGTTGACGAATCTCAGACTGATTATCTACAGGCCGTTTCATCACTAACGGTCACATGGTCAGTAGTCTGACGTCTGATCAGCAGGACTGAGTCAAATGAAAGCAGTTTATTTGTCCTGCGCTTTTAACAACAGACACTGTTGGAAAGCAGCTTTACAGACAATTAAAGACTTTAAACATATGAACTAATTTTATCCCAAATAAATGTATGTATCCCTGATGAGCAAACCCAAGGAGAGGATTAGATTAGAGCTGCAGGATTGGGGAATGTCGCCCTCTGTGGTTGAAAGCTGGTACTGCAGGCTACATGTGGAGGTACACTAAAACATGGGCTGTGCTGCTCTCTCTGTCCGTCTCTCTCTCTGTCCGTCTCTCTCTCTGTCCGTCTCTCTCTCTGCCCGTCTCTCTCTGTCTGCCCGTCTCTCTCTCTCTGTCTGCCCGTCTCTCTCTCTCTCTCTCTGCCCGTCTCTCTCTCTCTCTCTGCCCGTCTCTCTCTCTCTGTCTCTCTCACTCACTCACACACTGTTACACAACTGACCTGATTACTGAGTCTGAAGAGAAAAAACATCTACAGTGGTGCTTGAAAGTTTGTGAACCCTTTAGAATTTTCTATATTTCTGCATAAATATGACCAAAAACATCATCAGATTTTCACCCAAGTCCTAAAAGTAGATAAAGAGAACCCAGTTAAACAAATGAGACAAAAATATTATACTTGGTCATTTATTTATTGAGGAAAATGATCCAATATTACATATCTGTGAGTGGCAAAAGTATGTGAACCTCTAGGATTAGCAGTTAATTTGAAGGTGAAATTAGAGTCAGGTGTTTTCAATCAATGGGATGACAATCAGGTGTGAGTGGGCACCCTGTTTTATTTAAAGAACAGGGATCTATCAAAGTCTGAGCTTCACAACACATTTGTGGAAGTGTATCATGGTACGAACAAAGGAGATTTCTGAGGACCTCAGAAAAAGCGTTGTTGATGCTCATCAGGCTGGAAAAGGTTACAAAACCATCTCTAAAGAGTTTGGACTCCACCAATCCACAGTCAGACAGATTGTGTACAAATGGAGGAAATTCAAGACCATTGTTACCCTCCCCAGGAGTGGTCGACCAACAAAGATCACTCCAAGAGCAAGGTGTGCAATAGTTGGCGAGGTCACAAAGGACCCCAGGGTAACTTCTAAGCAACTGAAGGCCTCTCTCACATTGGCTAATGTTAATGTTCATGAGTCCACCATCAGGAGAACACTGAACAACAATGGTGTGCATGGCAGGGTTGCAAGGAGAAAGCCACTGCTCTCCAAAAAGAACATTGCTGCTCGTCTGCAGTTTGCTAAAGATCATGTGGACAAGCCAGAAGGCTATTGGAAAAATGTTTTGTGGATGGATGAGACCAAAATAGAACTTTTTGGTTTAAATGAGAAGCGTTATGTTTGGAGAAAGGAAAACATTGCATTCCAGCATAAGAACCTTATCCCATCTGTGAAACATGGTGGTGGTAGTATCATGGTTTGGGCCTGTTTTGCTGCATCTGGGCCAGGACGGCTTGCCATCATTGATGGAACAATGAATTCTGAATTATACCAGCGAATTCTAAAGGAAAATGTCAGGACATCTGTCCATGAACTGAATCTCAAGAGAAGGTGGGTCATGCAGCAAGACAACGACCCTAAGCACACAAGTCGTTCTACCAAAGAATGGTTAAAGAAGAATAAAGTGAATGTTTTGGAATGGCCAAGTCAAAGTCCTGACCTTAATCCAATGGAAATGTTGTGGAAGGACCTGAAGCGAGCAGTTCATGTGAGGAAACCCACCAACATCCCAGAGTTGAAGCTGTTCTGTACGGAGGAACGGGCTAAAATTCCTCCAAGCCGGTGTGCAGGACTGATCAACAGTTACCGCAAACGTTTAGTTGCAGTTATTGCTGCACAAGGGGGTCACACCAGATACTGAAAGCAAAGGGTCACATACTTTTGCCACTCACAGATATGTAATATTGGATCATTCTCCTCAATAAATAAATGACCAAGTATAATATTTTTGTCTCATTTGTTTAACTGGGTTCTCTTTATCTACTTTTAGGACTTGTGTGAAAATCTGAGGATGTTTTAGCTCATATTTATGCAGAAATATAGAAAATTCTAAAGGGTTCACAAACTTTCAAGCACCACTGTATTACTGGTTTATTTTTAAAATTTAACACAAAATCCCTTCAATCCTGCAGCAGACTGAACCTGAGACTCTGAGATATCGATGATCAGATATTATCAGTGGTATTAAAATGAATAAACAGTGTCTCAGTGATGACTGACTGATTATGAACTGCGTGTTGACCGCTCACCTCCTCCTCGGGCACGCCGAACTTACGCAGGAGCTGTTTAGCATTTTTGAGTGAAAGGCGTCTCAGATCAGCGTCTGTTCCTGTTACTGTCTTCTTCACAGGCTGAGGCTCTCGCTCGTCCTGACACACACACACAAACACTTTATCTGTATCTTTACATCTCTGTGTGTGTGTGTGTGTGTGTGTGTGTGTGTGTGTGTGTGTGTGTGCGCGCGTGCATGTTACCTTCTGCTGCGTGGGTTTGTTCGGTACTTTGACGTAGCTGAATCCCTCTCCACAGCCGGTGGGATCTGCAACTCCAGTGACCTCCAGCAAACACTTCCCATTCATCGCTGCAATAAATGCACGCGTGGTGTTCCATGGAGCTGTGCGCACCTACAAACATGCGTGCGCGCACACACACACACACACACACACACACCAATAAGACCCAACAGAAAAAAAACAACCTCTGGGGTGTAACTGAGTGTGTGTGTGTGTGTGTGTGTGTGTGTGTTTTCATTCATGCTTACCATTCAGATGATACAAAACACACACACACGATGCACTGACCTCATCGTCGATCTTCATCTGGAAGTCTTCCTCGTTTTCTTCCTCTGGAGCAAAGAAGGACTTCTCACCATAACCAGCATCCTAACACACACACACACACAGATTAGTGAGCATGTGTATGCATATCAGAGTGTGTGTGTGTGTGTGTGTGTGTGTGTGTGTGTGTGTGTGTGTGTGTGTACCTTGAGCCTCTGCTCTGCTACCAGCATGCTGTAATAAGCGCAGCACTGCTCAGGAGACACCATGGCTCTGATCTCCTCCTCTGTAGGCAGCCGGAAATCCGGCTTCAGCACCCACCAGTTAGAGTCCATCCCTACAGACAGAGGGAGCGACAGACGTGGGGTGAAGATGAGACCAGGACAGAACAAGTGTAAACATCATTAAACATCCTATAAGCTAGGTTCCTATAGACTGAAACTGCTTTACACTAAGCTAAACGGCGCTGAGCGTCGCACTCGGCGTCACTCAAACTCACACCTAAGAGGTCATGCGGCTCTTCTGTTTCTATCTTTACTCTGCGTATAGAAATGTCTTCATTATGTTTCTCCTCCAGCTTTACCCGTCCTTCCTCCCCAGTATGAGCTACAATACCAGCTCTCCCTGCCTGTCTGACCTGCCCTAACACACACACACACACACTTCAATTCACAAGAGTTTGAAGGATTCTAATGTCTGTGATTTGTGACACTACACACACGTGTGTGTGTGTGTGTATACACATGTGTGTACACGTGTGTGTGTATACACGTGTGTGTACACGTACGTGTGTGTACGTGTGTGTGTGTGTGTACGTGTGTGTGTGTGTACGTGTGTGTACACGTGTGCGTGTGTGTGTACACGTGTGCGTGTGTGTATGTACACGTGTGCGTGTGTACGTGTGCGTGCGTGTGCGTGTACGTGTGTGTGTGTACGTGTGTGTGTGTGTGTGTGTACGTACGTGTGTGTGTGTGTACGTACGTGTGTGTGTGTGTACGTACGTGTGTGTGTGTGTGTGTGTGTTTACCGGTGCGTTTGAAATCTGCGCAGAGTTTGAGGCGTTTGCGGATGCTGCTCTCAGAGTGAGAGGGAAACGCCTTCTTTATATCCTCCATCCGAATCCGTCTCGGCCGATCCTTACTCTTCCAGAACAAGCGATAGATAAACACCTGGAGAGAGACAGACGGGAGAAAAAGAGAGAGATGGGAGAAACAGAGAGACAGACAGACAGGGAAAAGAGAGAACGAGACAGAGAGAGACAGACGGGGGAGGGAGAGAGAGAGAGACAGAGAGAGACAGACGGGGGAGGGAGAGAGAGAGACAGAGAGAGACAGACGGGGGAGGGGGAGAGAGAGAGACAGAGAGAGACAGACGGGGGAGGGAGAGAGAGAGAGATGGGGAAAAAAGAGAGAGAGAGAGAGAGAGAGAGAGAGACAGACGGGAAAGAGAGAGACAGACAGATGGGGAAAGAGAGAGATGGGGAAAGAGAGAGAGAGATGGGGAAAGAGAGAGAGAGAGAGACAGAGAGACAGGGAAAAGAGAGAGATGGGGGAAGAAAGAGACAGGGAAAGAGAGAGAGAGATGGGGAAAGAAAGAGAGACAGGGGAAAGAGAGAGATGGGGAAAGAAAGAGAGATGGGGAAAGAGAGAGAGAGACGGGAAAGAGAGAGAGAGATGGGGAAAGAAAGAGAGAGAGACAGAGAGACAGGGGAAAGAGAGAGAGATGGGGGAAAGAAAGAGAGACGAGGAAAGAGAGAGAGAGACAGAGAGACGGGAAAGAGAGAGATGGGGAAAGAAAGAGAGACAGAGAGACAGGGGAAAGAGAGAGAGACGGGGAAAGAGAGACGGGGAAAGAGAGACAGAGAGAGAGAGAGAGACAGAGGAAAGAGAGAGAGAGAGAGAGAGAGACAGAGGAAAGAGAGAGAGAGATGGGGAAAGAGACTGTTTCTCCATCATCTGCTGTTCCACAGAATGTCCTCAACAGGTGCAAGATGACATCATTAAAACATGCACACACACACACACACACATCCTCAATGAGTCGTCCCAAGTGCTACTATCAGCCGTCTCCTAAATCACACAGTGTGGACGAGAGATAGTGTACTGTTTATTCTAAAAAGTAGAGAGACACTGTGTGTGTGTGTGTTACCTGTAGGAAGTCCCGGATGTGTGTATTGGCCCGTTTGGAATTGGGTCCGGGGACTTCATACAGAGGACACTCCTGTCCCACTACAAATATGTCCAACACTTCACGGATGAAGTAACCCTGACGAGTCCGGAGAATAAGGAAGTCCGTCTCCGGCATCTTGTGCAGGTAGATGGGAGCTCGGAACAGGTTATTCTCAAATGCCTGGAACACACACACACACACACAGTTCTGAGTGTGGAAACAAAGACAATATTTTAATGTGTGTGTGTGTGTGTGTGTGTGTGTTACCTGCAGCAGTTGTCCAGGATGGAGTGATCCCAGGAAAGGAGAAGTGTGGCAGTACACAGTCTCTCCATACTTATAGTCTGGAGCACCGGGATCTTTACCAGGCTTCTGCGCGCGCGCACACACACACACACACACACACACAGTATATAGAGTACATTACAGCCACAGCACTGTTTAACTCTGGACTCTTATTTGTTGGTTAATCCTCTAACAGCAGCTCTGACAGTAGTGCAGGTTTATATTAACGCTCTCACTCCGATACGTTATGGTTTCTATAGTAACAGCTCATTCACAGGAGCGTGTCCAGCAGAAACACATGTCTGTGTCGTTTCTGTAAGGAGTCTCCAGTGTGAGTGCTGTGTAACAGTCAGAGCTGGAACTGTAAGTTCTCAGACGTCTTCAGGACCGAGGAGTTTACACTTCTGTACAGTTTCTCAGGAACACGATGGAACAAGCTGCGATTATTTTCTCTTATGAGCTTCAGGAGGGAGAATAAAGAGAGTCTGATGAGTGAACAACTGTTTACAGCTGCTATAACATCAGTGACAACAGGAACTCACTCGTCTCGCCAACACTCCACATCACTAAATGCAGTTATAAACAGAACAGATGGTTCTGCTTTATTCCCTCTGCTAGCTGTGTTGGAGGTTCTATTTCGTTTCTACTGACCGCCAGAGGCGGTGCTTTCAGCACATGGATATCCATCACACGAACGTGCAGGTCGAGTAATAGTAACAACAAAGTCATGTGTGACCTGGGTGACGTCACCCCGTGACCCCGGCATAAAAGACCGGTAAACCCAGGAAGTGACCTCTTGCATCTTCTCGCGTTTGCAGGTTGCGAGTTGGAAATTGGACAAAACGCGTGTTAGTTTCGTTACCCGTAGGGTTGGGGCTGTGCTTACGCACCCTCCAAGAAACTGCGTTAAGTCCACCAATTCTTTTCTCTTGTCGCTATATTCGTTGATTTGTTACTCCGTTAAGCTGAGCGCTCTCGCTCGGTGGAGTTAGCTGATTAGCTCTCCGAGGCGTGTCCTCGCCGCTGGAGGCCGGCTTGTTTTCGTTCAGGTAAGTGGTTTTCATTCATTTAAATTAAAGCGGTGTTTCTCGCCGCTGTTATCAGTTCTGTGGCGCACGGCGCCTATCCTTGTTAATATTATCAACCGCTTTGTTTTGTGTAGCCTTGTCTCCGGCCTGCTCACGGGCCGGCTGTCTTGTGTGTTGTATTCGTATTGCTGTTACTCCGTTAAGCTGAGCGCTCTCGCTCGGTGGAGTTAGCTGACTAGCCCTCCGAGGCGTGTCCTCGCCGCTGGAGGCCGGCTTGCTTTCGTTCAGGTAAGCGGTTTTCATTCATTTAAATTAAAGCGGTGTTTCTCGCCGCTGTTTATCAGTTCTGTGGCGCACGGCGCCTATCCTTGTTAATATTATCGACCGCCTTATTTTGTGTAGCCTTGTCACCGGCCTGCTCACGGGCCGGCTGTCTTATGTGTCGTATTCGTATTGTTTGTTACTCCGTTAAGCTGAGCGCTCTCGCTCGGTGGAGTTAGCTGACTAGCCCTCCGAGGCGGTGTTCTCGCCGCTGGAGGCCGGCTTGTTGTCGCTTAGGTAAGCGGTTTTCATTCATTTAAATTAAAGCGGTGTTTCTCGCCGCTGTGGCGCACGGCGCCTATCCTTGTTAATATTCCCGACCACGGGTGTGTTCGCCCGGTCGTTTTCATTGCCGCCTGATTGTTTATTTTGGGATACTTACTTGGGGTGTTCTCGCCCTATTTTTTAAGTTCCCTTCTGCCAGCCAGGTGTCATGGACCTACTCTCTCGCTGCGCCAACTGCCGGGCCCCCCTCGAGCCGGAGGACGGCCACCGCGAGTGCCCCTCGTGCCTGGGTATTGATCACCTGCGGCAGGGGCTGACGGACATGGCCTGCGCAGACTGCATGTGCCTGAGTGTGGCTGCGCGGACCGCCAGGCTGGCTCGGTTGGATCCTCCGTCTGACATCCCCCGGGCCTCGGGGGGACAGGACATGGTGCCGGCTGCAGCAGCGGGGCCCAGCAAGCGCCGTGGGGCTCCCCCACGCGTCTCCGCTTCTAAGGCGAAAAAGAAGCGCTCGGACGATTTGGCTCGGAAGGTGGAGGTGATGTCCACCGAGCTGGAGGAGATGAAGGCCCTGCTGGCGAATCTCCAGCCTCCGCCACAGGGCAGCAGTGTTCCCGCAGCCACCCCTTCTGCCTGGCAGCCCGACCATTCACCATCACCACCGCTTCTGTCACCGGCCGTTGATGCACGCGGCCTGGATGAACTGTCGATCCGGGCGTCGGAGAGCTTTGACTGCGGTGGGTCTGTTGGTCACGACCCCACCTCTCCGGCCGGTTCCCAGGCCACCAGCCATGGCACCGCGTCAGCGTCGGAAGGCGGACGCTCATCCATCCAGCCAACGCTGAGGGCTGCATTGGCCCGTCTGGGGTTGGACACGCCCCCGGTGGCCCAGCATCAGAGCGCTTTCTTCAGAGGTTCCACACAGCCTTCCTCGTTGTCTGTTCCGCCCTCGGCCCCATACATCGAGGAGTTACAGAGGTGTTGGGCGGACCCTAGACGCCTTTCCCACCTCCCTAGTGACTGCAGGGCCCTGGCAGCAATGCAGGACGCCCCTACCTACGGCCTCCAGCAGATGCCCAACATTGAGCCCTCCGTGGCTGCCCTCGTCCTTTCGCCCAACGAGGCTCTGCGGCCTGACGCCCGATGCCCCCGCACCCAATGCCGTGCGACCGACGACCTCATTGTGCGGGGATACGACACGGCGGCACGAATGGGTCGTATTGACAATTCCATGTCCCATCTGCTGCTGGCCCTCGCCCAGACGCTGGAGGGGACAAGCGCGGCATCACGGGAGCTGTGCGACGCGGCTCTCCAGGCCTTTGCCTACTCGTCGCGGGAACTGGGCCAGCTGATGTCGTATCTCACCCTCGCCCGCCGGCAGATATGGCTGGCACAGTCCCCTCTGGCCGAGCCCGACCGCCGTGTGCTGCGCTCTCTCCCTGTTGTCCCCGGGGAGCTGTTTGGCGAGGCCACTCAGCAAGCCCTGGACCGGAGTGCCCAGGTCGTCCAGGCGCGGCAGCAGTTCGCTGGCCTCCGCCAGGTCCACCGCCATGGCAATACTGCCCAGTCCTCCAGGGGGCCCACACCGACTCTGTCTCGGCCACGCACCCGCCAGGAGACCAGACGGGTTGATGACTTTCGTCGCCCCACCACCTCCCGGACCCGCGGTGCCGCCCCCTACACCCAGTCCGCTCCTCGTCGCCCCCATGATGACCGACGGGGGCGCTCTGGACGGCGCTGACATCAGCGCGCCAGCGGTCGGCCGCTTTTCCAGCAAACAGCTCCAAACCTGGAAAGCATTGACCCCAGACCCCTGGGTGCTGGTGACCCTCACCGAGGGTTACCGCATCCAGTTCTGCCGCCGACCGCCGCGTTTTCATGGGGTCAAACACACCACCGTGAGCCATCCGGGGAAGTCCCTCGTCCTCCGGCAGGAAATCTCCACCCTCCTGGAGAAAGGAGCAATCTCTCCCGTCGACAGGCAGAGACAGCAAGGTGGGTTCTACTCCAGGTATTTTCTGGTTCCGAAGAAGGACGGCGGTATCCGCCCGATCCTCGACCTGAGGTCCCTCAACTCCCACTTGAAGACCATGAGATTCCGCATGCTGCGTACAGTGGATGTCTTACACCACATCCAGGCGGGCGACTGGTTTGCCACCATCGACCTGAAAGACGCCTACTTCCATGTTCCCATTGCGCCACACCACAGGCAGTTCCTGCGGTTTGCCTTCGAGGGCCAGGCTTTCGAGTTCAATGTTCTGCCCTTTGGGATATCGCTGGCACCCCGTGTGTTCACCAGGTGTGTGGCAGCGGCATTGGCACCACTTCAGGCAAGGGGTTTGCGTGTCCTGCCTTACCTGGACGACTGGCTCGTCTGTTCACGGTCAGCAGCTCAGGCCCGCACCGACATCGCGACTGTGCTCTCACATGTCGCAGAGCTGGGGCTCAGGGTGAATTACAAGAAGAGCTCGCTGGTGCCCAGCCAGGAGACGACTTTCTTGGGCATGCACCTGGACTCGAGGTCGTTGATGGCAACCCCCTCCCAGACCAGGATCCACAACATCCGCCTGCTGCTTGGCCGCTTCGGACGGGGCAGGTCACTCGCCCTGAAGACCTTTCAGCGCCTGCTGGGCATGCTTACGGCAGCCTCCTCTCTGGTCCCGCTGGGACTCCTGGACTTACGCCCGCTTCAGAGGTGGCTCAACGATCTCCACCTCCACCCGGTGCTGCACGGGCACAGGCTCGTGAAGGCGACGGATACTTTTTTCAGGCTCCTCCGTCCATGGAGGAGGAGGGCTTACCTTCTGCGGGGTATTCCGCTGGCGGCTATCCCCTCCCGGAGGGAGGTCATCACCACGGATGCTTCCCTGGGAGGCTGGGGTGCAGTCTGGCAATGCCGGACCGTCAGAGGCCACTGGAGTCCAGGGCAGCGACAGCAGCACATCAACGTGCTGGAGCTACGGGCTGTGTTCCTCGGCCTACAGCACTTCCTCCCAGGCCTGGCCGGCAGACACGTTCTGGTGCGGACGGACAACGCTACGGTAGTGTACTACATCAACCACCAGGGAGGCACCAGGTCCCTCCAGTGCTTGGAAGTGGCCGGCCAACTTCTGCGGTGGGCCCATCGACATCTCTTGAGCCTGCGTGCCATGTACTTGCCAGGCACCGCCAACAGTGCAGCGGATCTGCTGTCCCGCCAGGACCCCGATCCCGGGGAATGGAGACTCAACCCAGCGGTGGTTCTCGCCATCTGGGAACGTTTTGGCAAGGCAGAGGTGGACCTCTTTGCCTGCCAGGAGTCGACACACTGCCCTCTGTGGTTCAGCCTCCACGGCCCCAGCTCCCTGGGCCAGGATGCGCTGGCGCATGCTTGGCCGAGGCAACTGCTGTATGCCTTCCCCCCTCTGCCGCTGATTGTGCCAACCCTACACAGGGTTGCGATGGACCACCACGGGCTGCTGCTTGTCGCCCCTCGGTGGCCGGGCCGAGTGTGGTTTCCCAAGTTGCTGCAACTTCTGAACGGCGACCCCTGGTGCCTGCCAGTGAGGACGGACCTGCTATCACAGCTGGGAGGGCAGATCTGGCACCCGGATCCAGCCCGTCTGTAGCTCTGGGTGTGGCCGCTGAAGGGCCGGACCCCCTGCTAGGTCTTTGCAAGCCGGCAGTGGTCAACACCATTGCAAGCTCTCGGGCACCCTCCACCAATGCCCTCTACGCCAACAGATGGAGGCTTTTCTCCAACTGGTGCTTAACTCGGGGGGAGGAGCCTACATGCTGCCCCCTGCCGACCATTCTACTGTTCCTCCAGTCTCTGTTTGATAAGGGTCTTACTCCTGCCACCATCAAGGTCTATGCAGCTGCCATCTCTGCTCAGCATGCCAGAGTTGGGGGAAGGACCGTGGGGTCCCACCCCTTGGTGGCACGTTTTTTGAAGGGTGCTCTCCGGTTGAGACCCCCCCGACGGAGCCGGGTACCCACATGAGATCTTCACTTGGTGCTGCAGGCTCTCTGCGACGCACCGTTTGAGCCCCTGCTCACGGCAGACATTTCATGGCTCTCCCTGAAGACTGCTTTTCTTCTGGCCATTACATCGACGAGGCGCGTCGGGGAATTACACGCGCTGTCAGTCAGTGGGGAGTGCCTGCAGTGGCACTCCGGCGACAGTGGGGTCACTCTGTGGCCTAACCCCTCTTTCCTCCCGAAGACCCTCTCTGCTACCTTCGTCAACCAGCCCCTTAGCCTTGCGGCGTTCGAGGCGGGCCATGGTGAGAGGTCGGAACTTTTGTGCCCAGTTCGCGCCCTCAGGGTGTACGTGTCCCGTACAGAGGGCTTCCGTAGGAGTGACGCCCTGTTTCTGTGCCACACAGGGCCGAGGAGGGGTCTGGCGCTCTCTAAGCAGAGGCTATCCAAGTGGATAGTCGAGGCCATATTACATGCCTACAGGCACAGTGGCTCCCCGATTCCTCCGGCTGTCAGGGCGCACTCTGCACGGGGCGTGGTGGCCTCATGGGCATCACTGAAGGGCGTGCCCCTTTCAGACATATGCAGCGCAGCCTCCTGGGCTTCCAGCTGCACCTTCACCAGGTTTTACCGTCTTAATGTCGTCCCACATAATCCTGTGGCGACGGCTGTCATTCCAGGCCCGTCGCAGCAGCACTGAGTACGGGTAGGCACTCCTAATGACCTGGTTGGTATTAGTCATCCATGTGCTGAAAGCACCGCCTCTGGCGGTCAGGAGAAACGAAATAGAACGAGGGTTATGTATATAACCACGGTTCTATGAGTTTCGGATGACCGCCAGAGCTTGGCAGTCACTCGGAGTGTACACGAGAAGATTTGCCAAGAGGTCACTTCCTGGGTTTACCGGTCTTTTATGCCGGGGTCACGGGGTGACGTCACCCAGGTCACACGTGACTTTGTTGTTACTATTACTCGACCTGCACGTTCGTGTGATGGATATCCATGTGCTGAAAGCACCGCCTCTGGCGGTCATCCGAAACTCATAGAACCGCGGTTATATACATAACCCTCGTTTTGTTTTCACTTCCGTTTGTTTGTTCCCAATGTAACTCATGAAGTAGTGAATGGATTCTGATGAAGTTTGGTGTACAGCTTTTGTATTATCTGAGGTTCCAGTGATTTGATTTTGGTGTTGATACATGGCTTGGTGGCGGTTTGAACTCAACCCAGTGCCTTTGGGTAATAAATATAAAATTGTAAGTCGTGATCATCTGTGTGTGTGTGGGGTTTTTTTTTTTCCCTATACTTTCTTTCTGTCTGTACTATGAAAGCTAAGTCAAACCGGAGTCAAATTCCTCGTGTGTGTAACATATCTGGCAATAAAGTGCTTCTGATTCTGAAAATGCACTATTCCAGTTAATCAAGTCAAGTTTATTTGTGTAGCGCTTTTAACAATAAACATTGTCGCAAAGCAGCTTTACAGAATTTGAACGACTTAAAACGTGAGCTAATTTTATCCCTAATCTATCCCCAATGATGAAGCCTGTGGCAACAGTGGCAAGGAAAAACTCCTTCATGTCGTCTGAGGGAGAAACCTCGAGAGGAACCAGACTCAAAAGGGAACCCATCCTCATTTGGGTGATAACAGACAACGTGATTATAACGTTTTTAACAGTTTTAATATGAAGACAGTTTCGTTGATGTTATAAACTCTTCATTGATGGAAACTTGAGTGCAAAACTGTTCATGACAACTGCAGTCCTAAAGTTACATTTCTCATTTATCTAAAACTTTAATTTGATTCAACTGACTGATCACATGACCAGGTGAAGCAACGACTCACCCTCTTGTAGTAGTTTTTGATCTTGGTTGCCATGCCAACCTGCAGCATGAGGGGCGGGTACTCCTCACTGTACTCTGCCAGGATCAGGTCTCCATCTTTACCTGTTAGATCCTGATTGGTGCGCATGAAGAACATGTCCCCGCCCCCTGAGGCCTGTCGCTCCTGCTCCCTCATCTACACACACACACACACACCATGAAGAACATGTCCCTGTGATCTGAACTGGTCATTTCTGCTCTCACACACACACACACACACACACACACACACACACACACACACACACACACACCTTAGCCTTCTTCTTGATGTGTTTGAGGAGGGGCTGCACTGGGTGAGGTCCAGGCTGAGACAGGGAACCGAATGAGTACTTCTTGAGTGAGGGACGGTGGAACTGACGCAGCTTCATTGGGCCCATGTGGGTCGGGAAGAACGGCTGCCTCAACTCCAACGCCGGGATAGAGTGCTGCAGAGAGAGAGAGAGAGAGAGAGAGAGAGAGAGAGAGAGAGAGGAGGAATTCACACTAATGTACCTGTAGCTGCTGGAAGACAAGGACAGTGTGTGTATTTTTACCCCACCTGAATGATGTTACCCCCGAACGTGCCCCTCAGACCCTGCTGTTTGGGGTAGTAGAACTCATCATTGGACAGATTCCAAGGGTCTTTAACCTCTGGCTGGGACATATTCTACACACACACACACACACACACACACACACACAGAGGACTGTGACACTCACAATACACACAGTCAAAAACTAACAATAAAAAGATTTTTTTAAGTGATTGGGACACGCCCACAACGGGCAGGTGGGGGTGTTCAACCTGTTGTGGTTCCTCTTTAATGACGCCCGTTTTCCCGAGCAAAATGCGGCTCTTTTTCAGAGACGACTCCTTCTTATTCTCTTTAGATGGAGAGTGAGATGTCCTTTCCTCCTTCTCACTGGGGATCTCTGTATATACACACAGGCACACACACACACACACTAACTTTTATTCAGGATCAAAAATCAAAAGGGCTTTGATGTAGAAAAGAGACAGAGTGTGATAAAAAAGGTTAAAGGTTACCCAGTATGATGTTCTCATCATTGGGGTCAAGGGTCAGGACAGGAGGAGACAGCAGATGGGCCATGTTCTGATCGTCCCAGATGATGATGTCTTCCCATCGTCCATACACAAGCTCCTCATTATCGATCGGGAAAATGGAGTACCACAGCGCATCGCCCTCATGGGAAACTACAAACACACACACACATTTATTTATTGGGATTTATTATGGTACAATAAGGATAAAACGTGAATTATGGGATAAAACTCAAGTCTGTGAGTTATAATATATAGTATAGTTATAATAACTGTTATAGTACAGTTATAACAGTTAATCAGTTACAGTATGATTAATATAGCGAGATTATATGACCGGTATAATACAGTTATAATGTATAACAATTATAATTATAGTTCTAATATAGTTAGTTACAGTTTAGTTATTATATAGTTATAATATATTGTTGGGGTTTTCAGATTAAAGGTTATGATTGAGAAGTAATGAGTAATTATATTTACTGGGGCAGTGAGGCGTGATTTGGGACACGCCCACAGTGTTTAGTGTTTCCTCACCTTCTTGACTGTGCTTATCACGTTTGGAGCCCGTTATAGAGGGAGTTTTGGGAATGGGGGGTGGAGTTGGGGGTATCAGCTGGGAATTGCTCCGACTCAGACCTAAAACACACACAGCAGACATGGCTGATCACTGAAGAAGAAATATACTGACACTAAGTGTTGCTGCTAGTGAGTGCATGTGCATATATATACGTATGTATGTATGTGTGCGCGCGCGTGCGTATGTATGTGTGTATATACCCTGTTGTGCGTTGTAAGCATTAGCATTGCGAGTCATGCTGGAGGGAAGCCACCCTGCCAGACTGGCCCTCTGGGTCTTAGTGCCCTTGTGTTTCACATCCTCTCCGTTCCAGATGATGTCGTCCTCCCACTGCAGCTGTGTGACCATGAGGAAGAGCTCGTCCTCCAGCTACACACACACACACACACACACACAGAGAAAACATGTGTATGTATACAAACCTCTGTATGTGTGTGTGTGTGTGAGAGAGAGATACACAGACCTCAAATTGCTGCTTGTCTTGTTCGCTGCTCTGCTCTGCGTCAGGTGTGTGTGTATCGGTGTGTGTTTCAGTGAGCGCATCTGCGTGTGTTTCAGTGTGTGTGTCAGTGTTGTCCTGGCGCAGTGTGAGGCCATAGTGAAATCCCACCCCATCCTCGGGCACGCCCAACATGTCGTACCACAGCTGAGCCGGACCGTAGCGCCACTCGGCTACACGCGGCCTCGACTCACACACACCCTCACCCTCACACACCACTGACACACTCTTACACTCCACCGGCGCCATCATGGAGATCTATAAACACACAGAGAGAGAGAGAGAGAGAGAGAGAGAGAGAGAGAGACACACACACGCAGTCACTGTGTCCATATAAAAAAATAACAGCGGTGTTGAAATGACTGAATTCTCATGAGCTTGTTGATTCTGCTGTGAGCAAGTCACAAACAGAATCAGAGTGTCACTGTACCAAGTACAACAAAATTAAAAGCTGACCTTAAAAGTGCAAGAGCACATAGGAATAGAACAGACAAAAAAAAAAAACCCACACAAGACCACATAAAATAGAACAGTACCCAAAGCACACAACACACACACACACAACATACATCTTTAAAATATATACTATACACACACAAAGTGCATATTGTATTTGTTATTATTGCACTATTGAGGTGGATAATTAATGGCAGATAATAAATAATACGGAACAGTCAACAGGGAGTGGGTTTAGTGCATGTTGGCATTCACAGGGTTATGGCTCTAGAGATACAACTGTTCTCGAGTCTGTTAGTCCTGGACCTGATGCACCTGTAGCGCCTCCCAGAGGGCAGCAGGTCAAACAAATGATGGCTCGGGTGAGAACTGTCCTTAACAATATTCCTTGCTCGGGTGAGGCAGCAAGAGTTGTAGAGGTCGTCCAAGGTGGGGGTAGGGTGGGCAATGATTTTCTGTGCTGTCTTAACCACTCTCTACAGCTTCTTACTATCTGCTTCAGTGCAGCTGGTGGACCACGCAGAGATGCTGTAAGTCAGCAGGATCTCAATGCAGGATCTGTAGAAGGTCTCCAGCAGCTTACTATCCAGATTGTTCTTCCTGAGCACCCTCAGGAAGTGTAGCCGCTGCTGGACCTTCTTGATAACTGTCGTGGTGTTTGCAGACCAGGCGAGGTCTGCAGAGATGAGGGTGCCGAGATACCTGAAGGTGTTGAGCCTCTCTACACATGCCCCTTTTCCACCAAAGCAGTTCCAGGGCTGGTTCGGGGCCAGTGCTTAGTTTGGAACTGGGTTTTCTGTTTCCACTGACAAAGAACTGGCTCTGGGGCCAGAAAAACCAGTTCCAGGCTAGCACCAACTCTCTGCTGGGCCAGAGGAAAGAACCGCTTACATCAGTGGGGGCGGGCGGAGTTGTTAAGACCAACAACAATATAAAGACCACAAAAGATCGCCATTTTTAAGCGACGAGAAGCAGCAGCTGTACAAACACAAAGTCATCCATTATTATTATTGTTGTCATTGTTGCTGCTGCTTCTTCCGTGTTGTTTTGCTTCGATATTCGCGCCAAGGTTTATGCAAACGTAGCGACGTAACTGACGTATACAGCGACGTAACTGACGTGGCTTCCCTTAGCAACGCGAGCTATGGAAAAGCAAACTGGTTCTCAGCTGGCTCGCAAGTTGAACGAGTTGTGAACCAGCACTGGCCCTGAACCAGCCCCGGAACTGATTTGGTGGAAAAGGGGTAACAGTTACCGTTGATGTAGAGGGGGCTGAGGTCAGCTCTGTTCTTCCTGAAGTCAACAATGACTTCTTTAGTGTTTGAGATGTTAGGTAACATGGTTTGTTGAACACCACTCTGTCAGCCTCAGGACCTCGTTCCTGTAGTCCACCTCATCACCTCCTGAGATCAGCCCAACCACCGTGGGGTCGTCGGCAAATTTACTAGTGCCACCTTATTTTGGTGGAGGGGTTTGTGTGCTTGAATGATCCTAGGAGCTATGTTGTCGGGGGCATTACGCCCCTGTTAGGGTTTCCCAAGGCAGACAGGTCCTAGGTGACAGGCCAGACCAAGAGCAGTTCACCAAACCCACTTATGGAAATCAAAAAATCAAGGACCGTGACTTCGCCTGGTATGGCGCAGCCAGGGCCCCACCCTGGAGCCAGGCCCGGGGTTGGGGCGCGTATGTGAGCGTCTGGCGGCCGGGCCTTTGCCCACAGGTCCACAGGGGGCTGGTGCAGTGTGGATTGGGCGGCAGTCAAAGGCAGGGGCCTCGACGACCTGATCCCTGAACACAGCGGCTAGCTGTTGGGACATGGAATGTCACTTCACTGGGGGGGAAAGAGCCTGAGTTTGTGCGGGAGGTTGAGAGGTACTTGCTAGAGAGATAGTCGGGCTCACCTCCACGCACAGCTTGGGCTCCGAAACCCAGCTCCTCGAGAGGGGCTGGACTCTCCACTTCTCTGGAGTCGCTCACGGTGAGCGGCAGCGGGCTGGTGTGGGCTTGCTTATAGCTCCCCAGCTCAGCCGCCATGTGTTGGAGTTTACCCCAGTGAACGAGAGGGTCGCCTCTCTGCGCCTTCGGGTCGGGGAAAGGGCTCTTGCTGTTGTTTGTGCCTATGGGACGAATAGCAGTATAGAGTATCCGGCTTTCTTGGAGTCCCTGGGAGAGGTACTGAGAGGTGCTAAGACTGGGGACTCCATTGTTCTACTGGGGGACTTCAACGCTCATGTGGGCGATGACAGTGACACCTTGGAGGGGTGTGATTGGGAGGAACGGCCTCCCCGATCTGAACCTGAGTGGTGCTTTGTTATTGGACTTCTGTGCTAGTCACAGTTTGTCCATAACGAACACCATGTTCGAGCATAGGGGTGTCCATAAGTGCACGTGGCACCAGGAGACCTTAGGTTGGAGGTCGATGATCGACTTTGTTGTCGTTTCATCTGATCTCCGGCCCTATGTCTTGGACACTCGGGTGAAGAGAGGGGCTGAGCTGTCAACTGATCACCACCTGGTGGTGTGTTGGATCCGCTGGTGGAGGAGGAAGCCAGACAGACCTGGCAGGCCCAAATGTATGGTGAGGGTATGCTGGGAAAGTCTGGCCGAGCACGCTGTCAGGGAGGACTTTAACTCCCACCTCCGGGAGAGCTTCTCCCAGCTTCCGAGGGAGGTGGGGGACATTGAGTCTGAGTGGACCATGTTCTCTGCCTCCATTGTGGACGCGGCTGTTCGGAGCTGTGGCCACAAGGTCTCCGGTGCCTGTCGGGGCGGCAATCCCCGAACCCGGTGGTGGACACCGGAAGTAAGGGATGACATCAAGCTGAAGAAGGAGTCCTAACGGGCCATGTTGGCCTCCAGGACTCCTGAGGCAGCTGACGGGTATCGGCAGGCCAGGCGTGCCGCAGCTCGGGCAGTTGCGGAGGCAAAGACTCGGAACTGGGAGGAGTTCGGTGAGGCCATGGAGAAGGACTATCGGTCGGCCTCGAGGAAATTCTGGCAAACCATCTGGTGCCTCAGGAGGGGGAAGTAGAACCCTGCCACCACTGTTTACAGTGCAGGTGGGGAGCTGTTGACCTCGACTGGGGACATTGTCGGGCAGTGGAAGGAATACTTCGAGGATCTCCTCAATCCCACCGTCACGTCTTCCATTGAGGAAGCGGAGGCTGATGACTCAGAGCTGGACTTGTCCATTGCACAAGCCGAAGTCAGTGAGGTGGTTTGCAAGCTCCTCGGTGGCAAGGCACCAGGGGTGGATGAGTTCCACCCTGAGTATCTCAAGTCTCTGGATATTGTAGGGCTGTCTTGGTTGACACGCCTCTGCAACATCGCATGGCAGTTGAGGACAGTGCCTCTGGAGTGGCAGACGGGGGTGGTGGTCCCTCTTTTTAAGAAAGGGGACCGGAGAGTGTGCTCCAAATATAGGGGAATCACACTTCTCAGCCTCCCAGGGAAGGTTTACTCCAGGGTACTGGAGAGGAGAATTCGACCAATAGTCGAACCTCGGATCCAGGAGGAACAATGCGGTTTTCGTCCTGGTCATGGAACACTGGACCAGCTCTATACCCTTCATAGGGTGCTCGAGGGTTCATGGGAGTTTGCCCAACCAGTCCACATGTGCTTTGTGGATCTGGAGAAGGCATTCGACCGTGTCCCTCGTGGTATCCTGTGGGGGGTGCTTCGGGAGTATGGGGTTCGGGGCTCTTTGCTAAGGGCTGTCCGATCCCTATACAAACGGAGCAGGAGTCTGGTTTGCATTGCTGGCAGTAAGTCAGACCTGTTCCCAGTGCATGTTGGACTCTGGCAGGGCTGCCCTTTGTCACCGGTTCTGTTCATAATTTTTACGGACAGAATTTCTAGGTGCAGTCAGGGGCCAGAGGGAATCCTGTTTGGGAACCACAGGATTTCATCTCTGCTTTTTGTGGATGATGTTGTCCTGTTGGCTTCTTCAAACCAGGACCTTCAGCATGCACTGGGGCGGTTTGCTGTCAAGTGTGAAGCAGCTGGGATGAGGATCAACACCTCCAAGTCCAAGGTTCTCGACCGGAAAAGGGTGGCTTGCCCTCTTCAGGTTGGTGGAGAAGTCCTGCCTCAAGTGGAGGAGTTTAAGCATCTCGGGATCTTGTTCACAAGTGAGGGAAGGATGGAGCGTGAGATTGACAGGCGGATCGGTGCAGCCTCCGCAGTGATGCGGTCGCTTTACCGGTCCGTTGTGGTGAAGGAGCTGAGCCAAAAGACAAAGCTCTCAATTTACCGGTCGATCTATGTTCCGACACTCACCTATGGTCATGAGCTTTGGGTAATGACTGAAAGAACAAGATCGCGGATACAAGCGGCCGAAATGAGTTTCCTTCGCAGGGTGGCTGGGCGCTCCCTTAGAGATAGGGTAAGAAGCACAGTCACTTGGGAGGAGCTCGGAGTAGAGCCGCCGCTCCTCCACATTGAGAGGAATCAGCTGAGGTGGCTCGCAGTGTTTCCCACAGACCAGGTAGCAATGTGTGGTGCTCCACTGTGCCGATGAGGGAATCGTGTGCGGTGGTGTCGTGGCGGTCGGTGGAGTCGGTCATTGGGGTGTATGCAAAGTGTTTACAGCGGGCGGTATTCAAACACACAGTATTTTTCTTCAGAGTCACCTGCTGGGACTATTTTAAAGCTACAAGAAGCATTTGAGATTATTCAGTTCAATCTAAATTCTTTTAAGTTCTTTAAGAGAAGACAGCTAAAACAATTTTTACCAGAACCCTGCCTGGTTTCATTCCTCGACCCAACTTGACATTACAGGGCAGGCCATTAGTTTGCTGGGCTTGATGTTGGTGGAAAACCTGTCTTTTAAATTTATGAAAATTACTTACCAAAATTGAAGTTAAAGTTTAGTTTTTTGCCTTTTTGGTGGCAATCTTTCAATCATTCTTTAGTTGACATTCAATGAATAAATTGCAAAAAACAAGTTGGAGGTTTTTATTTTAAATATTGAACTCAACACTTACCTCAACCAATACTAATCTGGGTTAAAGCAGCAAACATTGAGAGTCAATGAAATTATAACAGTCAAATAAATACGAAGTTATTATTAGCCTATGGGCATCCTACACCCCTCCTAGAACTGCCACCTTATTGTGGTGGAGGGGTTTGTGTGCTTGAATGATCCTAGGAGCTATGTTGTCGGGGGCATTATGCCCCTGTCAGGGTTTCCCAAGGCAGACAGGTCCTAGGTGACAGGCCAGACCAAGAGCAGTTCACCAAAACCCTTATGGAGAAACAACCAAGGACCGTGACGTCGCCCGGTATGGCGCAACCGGGGCCCCACCCTGGAGCCAAGCCCGGGGTTGGGGCTCGCATGTGAGCACGTGGTGGCTGGGCCTTTGCCCATGGGGCCCGGCTGGGCTCAGCCCGAAGAGGTGACGTGGGCCCAACCTCCTGTGGGTTCACCACCCACAGAGGTAGCAGTAGGGGGCCGGTGCAGTGTGGATTGGGTGGCAGTCGAAGGCAGGGGCCTCGATGACCTGATCCCCGGACACAGCGGCTAGCTGTTGGGACATGGAATGTCACTTTGCTGGGGGGGGGGGGGGGAGCCTGAGCTTGTGCGGGAGGTTGAGAGGTACTGGCTAGAGATAGTTGGGCTCACCTCCACGCACAGCTTGGGCTCTGGAACCCAGCTCCTCGAGAGGGGCTGGACTCTCCACTTCTCTGGAGTCGCCCATGGTGAGCGGTGGCGGGCTGGTGTGGGCTTGCTTATAGCTCCCCAGCTCAGCCGCCATGTGTTGGAGTTTACCCCAGTGAACGAGAGGGTCGCCTCTCTGCACCTTCGGATTGGGGAGAGGGCTCTTGCTGTTGTTTGTGCCTACGGGCCGAATAGCAGTGTAGAGTATCCGGCCTTCTTGGAGTCCCTGGGAGAGGTACTGAGGGGTGCTCAGACTGGGGACTCCATTGTGCTACTGGGGGACTTCAATGCTCACGGGGGCGACGACAGTGACACCTGGAGGGGCGTGGTTGGGAGGAACGGCCTCCCCGATCTGAACCCGAGTGGTGCTTTGTTATTGGACTTCTGTGCTAGTCACGGTTTGTCCATAACGAACACCATGTTCGAGCATAGGGGTGTCCATAAGTGCACATGGCACCAGGACACCTTAGGTCGGAGGTCGATGATCGACTTTGTTGTCGTTTCATCTGATCTCCGGCCCTATGTCTTGGACACTCGGGTGAAGAGAGGGGCTGAGCTGTCAACTGATCACCACTTGGTGGTGAGTTGGATCCGCTGGCGGAGGCGGAAGCTGGACAGACCTGGCAGGCCCAAACGTATGGTGTGGGTCTGCTGGGAACGTCTGGCCGAGCACTCTGTTGGGGAGGTCTTTAACTCCCACCTCCGGGAGAGCTTTTCCCAGCTTCCGAGGGAGGCGGGGGACATTGAGTCCGAGTGGACCATGTTCTCTACCTCCATTGTGGACGCGGCTGTTCGGAGCTGTGGCCACAAGGTCTCTGGTGCCTGTCGTGGCGGCAATCCCCGAACCTGGTGGTGGACACCGGAAGTAAGGGATGCCATCAAGCTGAAGGAGTCCTAACGGGCCATGTTGACCTCCGGGACTCCTGAGGCAGCTGACGGGTATCGGCAGGCCAGGCGTGCTGCAGCTCGGGCAGTTGCGGACGCAAAAACTCGGAACTGGGAGGAGTTCGGGGAGGCCATGGAGAAGGACTATCCGTCGGCCTCGAAGAAATTCTGGCAAACCGTCCGGCGCCTCAGGAGGGGGAAGCAGTACTCTGCCAACACTGTTTACAGTGTGGGTGCAGAGCTGTTGACCTCGACTGGGGACATTGTCGGATGGTGGAAGGAATACTTTGAGGATCTCCTCAATCCCACCGTCATGTCATCCATTGAGGAGACTGAGGCTGATGACTCAGAGGTGGACTCGTCCATTACCCAAGCCGAAGTCACTGAGGTGGTTTGCAAGCTCCTCAGTGACAAGGCACCGGGGGTGGATGAGATCCGCCCTGAGTATCTCAAGTCTCTGGATGTTGTGGGGCTGTCTTCGTTGACACGCCTCTGCAACATCGCGTGGTGGTCGGGGACAGTGCCTCTGGAGTGGCAGACTGGGGTGGTGGTCCCTCTTTTTAAGAAAGGGGACCGGAGAGTGTGCTCCAATTATAGGGGAATCACACTTCTCAGCCTCCCAGGGAAGGTTTACTCCAGGGTACTGGAGAGGAGAATTCGACCGATAGTCGAACCTCGGATCCAGGAGGAACAATGCGGTTTTCGTCCTGGTCGCAGAACACTGGACCAGCTCTATACCCTTCATAGGGTGCTCGAGGGTTCATGGGAGTTTGCCCAACCAGTCCACATGTGCTTTGTGGATCCGGAGAAGGCATTCAACTGTGTCCCCTGTGGTATTCTGTGGGGGGTGCTTCGGGAGTATGGGGTTCGGGGCTCTTTGCTAAGGGCTGTCCGGTCCCTGTACGAACGGAGCAAGAGTCTGGTTCGCATTGCCGGCAGTAAGTCAGACCTGTTCCCAGTGCATGTTGGACTCTGGCAGGGCTGCCCTTTGTCACCGGTTCTGTTCATAATTTTTATGGACAGAATTTCTAGGCGCAGTCAGGGGCCGGAAGGAATCCTGTTTGGGAACCACAGGATTTCATCTCTGCTTTTTGTGGATGATGGTGTCCTGTTGGCTTCTTCAAACTAGGACCTCCAGCATGCACTGGGGCGGTTTTCAGTCGAGTGTGAAGCGGCTGGGATGAGAATCAGCACCTCCAAATCCGAGGCCATGGTTCTCGACCGGAAAAGGGTGGCTTGCCCTCTTCAGGTTGGTGGAGAAGTTCTGCCTCAAGTGGAGGAGTTTAAGTATCTCGGGATCTTGTTCACGAGTGAGGGAAGGATGGAGCATGAGATCGACAGGCGGATCGGTGCAGCCTCCGCAGTGATGCGGTCGCTTTACCGGTCCGTCGTGGTGAAGGAGCTGAGCCAAAAGGCGAAGCTCTCAATTTACTGGTCGATCTACGTTCCGACTCTCACCTATGGTCATGAGCTTTGGGTAATGACCGAAAGAACAAGATCGCGGATACAAGCGGCCGAAATGAGTTTCCTTCGCAGGGTGGCTGGGCACTCCCTTAGAGATAGGGTGAGAAGCACAGTCACTCGGGAGGAGCTCGGAGTAGAGCCGCTGCTCCTCCACATCGAGAGTAATCAGCTGAAGTGGCTTGGGCATCTTTTTCGGATGCCTCCTGGACGCCTCCCTGGGGAGGTGTTCCAGGCATGTCCCCCCGGGAGGAGGCCCCGGGGAAGACCCAGGACACGCTGGAGGGACTATGTCTCTCGGCTGGCCTGGGAACGCCTCAGTGTTCTTCCCGAGGAGCTGGCCGAGGTGTCTGGGGAAAGGGAAGTTTGGGCTTCCATGCTTAGACTGCTGCCTCCACGACCCGGTCCCGGATAAAGCGGAAGACGACGAGACGGGCATCCTATCTCAACTACCACATTTTATCTTTATCACATTTTTTGCTGCATTTCCAACGTTATAGGCTGACAGCTGGATGTTCAATATTGATAACGTTATAAGGCTAGCAGTTCATAAAGCTAGCATAAGGCTACCTTTTCTGAATTACATACTGGGCAGGTGTGTCTGAGCACAGTACATCATCATACTAACCTTTGGTAGACTCCAGATATCATTGACCGTCTTCTCTGTGCTAAATATCACACAGCATTGGGTTTTCCTCTTGATAGCCCTCGAGCAGTATGCGTGGAGAGGAGGAGTGAGCGAATCAGCTGCCAGTGTGTGTGCGTATCAATGATGCAGCGATGGTTTATCTACTTCACCAATAAAGCTAATAAAGATGTTTCTTAAAATATTAAGATTTTATGCTTCAGATAGCATCAACTAGGCATCCCCGCGAGTATAACAACATTTTATTTAGGCTAGTGGGAAATCCTTATTTATTGTGAATGTCAAGCCATTATTAATAACTTGCATGAATGCTGAAGCGGGATAAACGGGATAATGCAATAAGGCCGGTTCCTCACATCAAGCTGCTACTGTATGCATCAAAATTGGTTTATAGCCTGATTCAGGGATGTCCATTTCATGTAAGCCAAGAAGGATATGATAAAGCTCATCACGAGCACGACGTAGGCTACCTTTTAAAATAAGGGGTCGGAAGGCGAATCGGGAAGGCTGCATTATTTTTAATTAGCCTAACAGGCCTACTTGCACTCCGGGTATATGCGCAATGGCAGGCCTGTGTACACGCCTCTCCGTCTCTCTCTGTCTCTGTGTGTGGGTGTGTGCGCACGCGCGCGTGAAGGAGAAGAAAGAGCACTATGAATGAACGGAACGATACGCAATGGAATTTTTTTTTTTCAAAATCGCGAGTCTGATTGTGTGGCGATAGGAATCCATTGTGTGGCGCTGTGCCACACAATGGTCTATGTATGGGAAACCCTGGGCTTGGGCATCTCTTTCGGATGCCTCCTGGACGCCTCCCTAGGGAAGTGTTCCAGGCATGTCCCCCCGGGAGGAGGTCCCGGGGAAGACCCAGGACACGCTGGAGGGACTGTCTCTCAGCTGGCCTGGGAACGCCTCGGTGTTCTTCCCGAGGAGCTGGCCGAGGTGTCTGGAGAGAGGGAAGTTTGGGCTTCCATGCTCAGACTGCTGCCTCCTCGACCCGGCCCCGGATAAGCGGAAGAAAATTAAATTAAATGGAAAAAAAAAAGTGTTTCCAGGGTAGGCAGGGGTGCAGGTGTGTGTGTGTGTGTGTCAAGGGAATAGAGTAGGGGGGCTCAGCACGCAGCCCTGGGGAGAGCCGGTGCAGAGTGTGCTGGAGGAAAAGTGGAGGCCGAGTTTCACTGTCTGGGAGTGATTTGTCAGGAAGTCCTTTATCCAGGAACAGGTTAGGGTTAGAGTGAGAGAATATAGTGAGAGAATGCCCAAGTCCAGCAGCTTGACAACTAGAATGTCTGGAATGATGGTGTTAAAAGCCGAGCTGTAGTCTACAAAGAGCATTCTCACATAGCTCCCCTGCTGCTCCAGGCGGCATAGGGCAGTGGGGAGAGCTGAGACTACGGCGTCTTCAGTAGATCTGTTTGTATGATAGGCATACTAGTGTGGGTCAAAGCTGGGAGGGAGACATGCTTTGATATGATGTTGAACCAGCCTCTCAAACCACTTTGCGATGACAGGTGTGAGAGCGACTGGGCGATAGTTCTTAAGGCTGTCTATGGTAGGTTTCTTTGGAACAGGGACAATTATGGATGATTTCAGGCAGGATGGGACGACAACTTGTGACAGGGAGAGGCTGAAGATGGAAGTGAAAATTCTTGAGAGCTGGTCAGCACATGCCTTGAGCACCTTCCCCAGCACTCCGTCTGGACCAGCAGCTCTCCTGAGGTTCGCTGCCCTGAGCACCCGCCTCACATCATGCTCCTCGACAGTGAGTGGGGGGGGGGGGGGGGGGGGGGAGGGTTGGGGGCTGGTGCAGCAGCAGTGGAGTGACTATGTGCTGTTGTATCTCAAAGCGTGCAAAAAAGCAGTTCAGCTCCTCTGCCAGAGATACATCTGAGCCTCTGGGTGTCACTGCATGGCCTCTGTAGTTGGTTATGCTCTGTATGCCCTGCCATACCTGCCGTGGATTGTTGTCCAAGAGATGGTTCTCTATCCTCCTCTTATAGTTTGCCTTTTTGTGCATTTTTGTGTGTCTTCTGTGTACACATACTTCTGCAGACCGGTGCTAGAGTCAACAAGACCTGCTGGTACGACAGCAGACGATATGACATTTGCCCCTGTTGTTGTTGTTGCAGCTCCCTCTCTTGAACTGGGGTAGATCTGTCAGTGCCCCTTTTAATGTCATTGTACTTGGTACAAGTACAAATTCTGGTTCTACACATTTAACCTATAACTACTCCTCCTCTGCTGCTTTCTCCTCCCACAGTCCTGTTCCCTGTCCAGTTTCATGCCTTCGGACAAAGCTCATGAGAACCAGCGAGAACAGAATAACTTGGTGCAGCATGTAACAGGCCTGACACATCACCGTGGCCACACCTTCAATTCAGCGCTTACATCTGGTTTACTGATGTATTCCGCAAGGATTGACGGTATCTGTGTATCTGATCATAGCATTATAGCCTTTAATGTTGAAGTATCTTCTGCCAGAAGTCTCTTATGTTGGTCGTTGTTGTCATTCGTGAATCGGAAATATGGAACCTGCTGCAAAACTCTCTTCTGCCTTTTCCTGCATCTTGCCCGAGCCTGATGGCTGTGGATTCAGGTTGCACTCCACAGTTGGTAGATAACTTCAACAAGTCATGTGTTTCAGTTTTAGACTCTGTTTGTGAACTAAGTCAGAGACAGAAGACATGAGATCCCTTGGATTAGTGAAGAGATCCGCGTGCCGAGAAGAAAACGCAGAGGGGCTGAAAGAGCTTGGAAAGCTACTAACCTGACTGTGCATCTCAAACACTTCAAGGATGTTTTACTTTCTGACAGTGCAGCTGTTAATACCGCCAAGGCGACGTCTCCCTCACGACTTATTCACACCAACAGACATAAAATATCGTGCCTTTACTTATATTTGATTTATCGTAATGTAAAACACTTTGTGCCACCTGGCTTGAAAAGCACTATATAAATAATAATAATCATAAATAATAATACTGTTGTGAGCTCAGTACATCATTCACTACTTTATGCTCCAATAAACGCCACCATCTGCGCACTTCATTCTCTGTGTGTGGGTCCTACCTCATCATCAGACAGGCACTGCTCTGGCGGAGGGGGCGGGGCGTATTCATAATGCCATCCAGATTTCTTCTCGTCTCCGCCCTCCGGAGTGTGTGATTCACCATCAGCAGTGGGCGTTTCCGAGTGTGCATCTTTGTGTTTCTTCTTCCTCTTTCTCCGAGCACTACGCCACACTGACGGCATGTTCTTACCGGGACCAAAGAGACGCAGGAACCGCAGAACCTGACACGCACACACACACACACACACACACACACAAGAAATAACCTGATTCAGTTACAGTCCCAGCAAGTGTATGTGTGTCTGACTGTGAGAGAGAGAGAGAGCACGAGTGTGTGTGTGTGTGTGTGTGTGTGTACCTGGCCCGGTCTGAACTCGGGGAACAGCTCGGTTACTTGAGGCAGAGTTTTAGCCGTGTCCTTCTGCATGATTCCAGCCAATGGGAGTGTGAGGCTGGACTGAAGCCTCACCCCTCCAGTGGGCGTCGGCCTATCACATTCACTTTCGCTGTCTGAGGAGCTGCTAAACTCCGCCTTCTCCCCAACAGAGGAGGGAGCAATGATGGAGGGAAGAATAATACCATCCCCTTCATCACTCACTACAGAGACAGACAGAAAGAGAGAGAAATCTAAACGTCATTCTGAACTGACAAACTAGTCAGTCATTGTGTGTATGGTGTGTGTGTGTATGGTGTGTGTGTGTGTGTGTGTGTGTATGGTGTGTGTGTGTATATGGTGTGTGGTTCCATCTCACCACTGGAGCTCGGAGTGGGCGGGTCTTCTTTCTTCGCTGTGATTGGCTGGCTTGGTGGAGGGGGTGGGGGCATGAGCTTAGCATCAATGTCCTCAGAGTCAGCATCATAATCATCATCATCATCATCATCTACACACACAGAACATGAGCCAGACAGTTCTAAAACAAGCATACAGTCATGGGCGCAAGTATAACATTTTCAAAAACCTGAAAAGTCTGACAAGGTCAGCCGTGCATGGCGCAGCCACGCAGGGGGTTACAAAGGGAGGTGAGCCCCCCTTAGGGCTCGAAAAAAATTTAAATTACATGTTAAAATGGTTGTCTCTCATGCAAACATTTATAATATTAATAGTTATATGATTTGCATGTTCACATCAAATGTTTAATACATTTCATCAATTCATCTAAAATAATATTTCAAGTACAAGGCTTGATATTTCAAAACATCTAGCAACTACTAATTTAAATGTTGAAACAACCATTTTTAATCTGCTTTTGCTGTGATACCTTTTTTACAATATACACAGGAATAGTGGTGTTGATTTGGTCAAACAACGTGCTACGTGCGTGAAACATGATCTCACACATGTAGAACACCGTGAAACAACGGGCTAGTCAGGACCGCTCGTCGGTGAGCGGCGTATAAATTGAATGAGGTTTGTGGCGAAGACGAGACGAAAAGATTTGTCTCGTGCAGAGACTGTACCGCGGTAACCTGGTAATACGCTCAGAGTAGAGCCAATGATTTTCCGTTTCAAAATCTGCCTTTTTCCGTTTCGGACAATGAAAAATTCCATTTCAATTCCGTTTCACAATTTCAGTTCAAAATTGTTCTGTTTGGCTACAATTTAGTAATTCTGGCTGGCATAATTTTACTTGGGTTTCAAAGTATTGCATCTCTAGACACAAATGGTCCTTTGCATGATGAAGTCATTCATGAAAAAATATATATAATAAAACAATTACACTGACAGAAAGCTGATAAATTGCATTAATAAAACAAATTAAAGTGGATCACAGATTGAGACAACTCAAGATATTTTACTTGACATACTGATAACAGATAAATCAAGAAACTAGGATCACCGTTAACTAAAAACCTCTCATATAGAATATATGCAATATAACAGCATATATAATATCTCAATATAATATTGAGAGTACGGATAATAGGGATAAATTAATATTCAGTAATACTTACTGAGCCTGTAATGACAATACTCATAACTGACTGTTTAAAAATATTACTCTATATCCATCTTTTTTAGTCCACCACAAACTCATGAAGCAATGTTTCCTAACAGAACACAGAACGCACTCTCAAACAGACGAGAATAGTTTAACTTTGATTGTAATGACAGTCCTGAATATTCCTTGCAGATCAATCATTGCGCGCTCTCAGAGTTCCGAGAAACGCTGCTCGATATCGCCATTATGATCGAGCATCATAAGTTGTTTAGTGTTGGTCTCCGTGAGACTGAATCTTCTGTCATTTAGAAGATGTTTATACATGGAACAGGAGCGCTCAACATCCACACTCGCCACTGGCAACCATATGGCGTCCTTGGCCACCAGAGCATTCGGGGTTTTTTTTGCGGTTGCCATTCTGGTTGCAATGCGGGGAGCGAATCTGTAAACAAGCAGCTCATTGGCTGGCTGGGTGTGCCACAAGCCAATCACAATCACCGACAAAGCTGCCTTGACCGGAAAGGCATGTCTGCTTGGGCGTTAGCGGCAGTTACACTTTGACACACGAGCAATGTTTCACTATAAAAATTCCTTAATTTTCATCCGTTTTCCGCGATCGTGGAAAATCATTGGCCCTTTGAGAGTGAGACAGTGACAGGGCCACCCCATACCCCCCCCCCAAAAAAAAAATCTTAATGGATTTACACGATTTGGAAAAATGACTTTTTCAGAACCGAAAAAAACGGAGCTTCCGGCACATGCCGGAAAACTTGCACCCATGTACAGTGCATGCGCGTGTGTGTGTGTGTGTACCTGTTCTGCGTGACAGCTGAATGCTACTCATGGCTTGTTTGTATTTTCGGGTTTCATCCTCAGCGACTTCACTGATGTCTGAGTAATCCACTGCATCCTCAGTGCTCTTCACCCAGCCTACACACACACACACACACACACACAATCGTAACAAGTTGCTAGTTTCTTCAGTAATGACCTCTCTCTCTCTCTCTCTCAGACACACACCGTCTGCGTCAGTGCTCTGCTCAGTGTCCTCCTCAGTGGCAGTGATCTCTGTAATGAGCGCGCTCAGACCAAGGGAGCCCAGACCTGCCAAGTGCTTCTTACTCTCCTGAGACAGACAGACAGACAGACAGACAGACAGAGAAAACAGGACAATGAACATGTTTTACTCTGTCTCTTTATTCTCCATCCCTCACTTCATCTCTGTCTGATTTCCTCTTTTACGATGATCAGTTATTAATATCTCTCTCTCTCTGTGTGTGCCCTCTTTTCTCACCATGTCCAGGACACTGTCGTCCTCCAGCTGTCCATCCTCGTTGATGTTTCCGAACAGGAAGCCGGTCAGGTGGAAGGGGCGGTCCTGATCCTCCTCACTGTCAGAGTCTGACATCCTGGACAGCAATCAACCAATCAGCAACCAGAGCAATCAACCTCCAGCACTGTAGCTCCTCCCCCTCAGTCAGTGAGCTCTCAATAATGATTTATATTCACTATGTTTCCCAAAACACTTGCTCCCTTCCTCCCCTTGTGCACTACGTAGGGCGCATCCAGAACATCCAGACAGGAAGAGGTGCAGTACAGAATGATAAAGTAAGAAGTGTTTGTCAGCTCTAATATTCTGCTCCCTGGACACAGAGGAAACTAGAATTCTGCTTCAACTGTAAAAAAAAAAAAAATACGAGTCAATGTTACTTTAATTAAAACTTCTATATGAATGAAGTCACAAACCTCCATTTATAATAATAATAATAATAATAATAATAATCCCTTGCTCACCTCTGTGCCCGAGCTGTTTACACCAGGCCGTGACTCAATCCCCGGGCTCGAGTTGCAGTCCTGCCGGGAAAGGCGCACTGACTCAGGGCAGATTCCTCCGAGCCGCCCGCTGATAATCATTAAACAGAGTCTCCAGTGAAAACAAAAACTTACCGATTTCAGTTATAATATTTTTATTGTACATAAACGTAAGTATGAAATAAATTCTGCAGAGAGCCTGTGGGTGATCAGTCCTGCTCCTGAGCTGCTAGCCTAGTGTTTACTGTGCCTATTTCCGGTTTCCGCCACAGCTTCACTTCCGGTTTGGAAGACCCGCCCACGAAATGATGCTGTATATACTGTATTTAAGATAATAAATGAATCAATCCCTGGCCTTCCCACTGATCCCTGCTTTCAGAAACACAGACAGCCTCCATTTTACACACCATCAACACTGCAGTGTTCCACTGACATTTCATCTCATCACAATTAATGTTTCATTTTAACTTACAGTTTGCTGCACAAATAAATGGTTACAAGACAGCTATCAACAGGAGTATCTATTATTTTATATAATATTACAATATTCGTATTTTACACAATATTATCCAAACTGAAGGCAAAGGGGATCAAAACAAAGCTACTGGATCATCAGCTGCTTCTCTGGAAGATCCGTTCATGTTGCACTTTCAGGGCAGAGTTTTAACAGTGAACACTTCTGTCCCTCAAGGCTCAGCCCTCGGCCCTCTGCTATTCTCAGTTTTCATCAGTAACTTCATAACTTCACCACCTGATGGGTGGTGCAGTGGTTAGTGCTATAGTCTCAAAGCAAGAAGGTTCTGGGTTTGAGCCTAACAGCAGACAGAGGCCTTTCTGTGTGGAGTTTGCTTGTTCTCCATGGGTTTCCCCCACAGTCCAAAGATATGCAGTTAGGTTAACTGGCTACTCTCAATTATTTATAGGTGTGAATATCTGAGCTGTGGTCAGACATGAGGTGTATGGCGGCTGCCAGCAGCACCTGGTGTGCCTTTGACTTGGCCATGTTCAGCTGCGTCCTTTGCAATTCATAAAGGATGATTAGCCACGTCAATGTATAGTGGTGCTTGAAAGTTTGTGAACCTTTTAGAATTTTCTATATTTCTGCATAAATATGACCTAAAACGTCATCAGATTTTCACACAAGTCCTAAAAGTAGATAAAGAGAACCCAGTGAAACAAATGAGACAAAAATATTATACTTGGTCATTTATTTATTGAGGAAAATGATCCAATATTACATATCTGGCGGCACGGTGGTGTAGTGGTTAGCGCTGTCGCCTCACAGCAAGAAGGTCCGGGTTCGAGCCCCGTGGCCGGCGAGGGCCTTTCTGTGTGGAGTTTGCATGTTCTCCCCGTGTCCGCATGGGTTTCCTCCGGGTGCTCCGGTTTCCCCCACAGTCCAAAGACATGCAGGTTAGGTTAACTGGTGACTCTAAATTGAGCGTAGGTGTGAATGTGAGTGTGAATGGTTGTCTGTGTCTATGTGTCAGCCCTGTGATGACCTGGCGACTTGTCCAGGGTGTACCCCGCCTTTCGCCCGGAGTCAGCTGGGATAGGCTCCAGCTTGCCTGCGACCCTGTAGAACAGGATAAAGCGGCTACAGATAATGAGATGAGATTACATATCTGTGAGTGTCAAAAGTATGTGAACCTCTAGGATTAGCAGTTAATTTGGAGGTGAAATTAAAGTCAGGTGTTTTCAATCAATGGGATGACAATCAGGTGTGAGTGGGCACCCTGTTTTATTTAAAGAACAGGGATCTATCAAAGTCTGATCTTCACAACACGTGTTTGTGGAAGTGTATCATGGCACGAACAAAGGAGATTTCTGAGGACCTCAGAAAAAGCGTTGTTGATGCTCATCAGGCTGGAAAAGGTTACAAAACCATCTCTAAAGAGTTTGGACTCCACCAATCCACAGTCAGACAGATTGTGTACAAATGGAGGAAATTCAATACCATTGTTACCCTCCCCAGGAGTGGTCGACCAACAAAGATCACTCCAAGAGCAAGGCGTGTAATAGTCGGTGAGGTCACAAAGGACCCCAGGCAGTGGCGGCTGGTAGTCTTTCAAACAGGGGAGGTTACGATATTTCCAGATTTTAAAAGAAAAAAGAAAAAACACATCAATTTTGCCCATACTCTTGCCTCTGATCTGGCTGATTGTTGGCAGGGTCACAAACTGTGAAATAACAGGTTCTTTTGGCCCATTAGCCTACTGTCCAATATACATGATGGTGGTGTTGGGGGGGAGGGGTATGTTTTAACATTTTATATTTTAAAATTGTGGCATGTTGTTTAAAAATTGATCATTATTGAAAGCAGCTCTTTGTCAGGAACCTCAGCAGTAACAGCAGAGTGTTCTGGAATAGGCACAAGCACTGACCTTGGGGAGCCAAACATAGAGCTGGGGGCCACACATTTCATTCAATGACACTTTCCCTATATTTTACTTATTTTGACTGAGAAATATTTTATTGACAATTTTGATAACCCTTCACTTTTAATCCAGGTCTGTAGTGTGAAATGTTCTCGGCTGTGTTTTTGTTTAAAAATGTTTTCCAAATTGTAGCTGTGTTTAATTCATATCCAGAGAAATATATATTCCAATATAATATACTCAGCATAAACATTTTAAATAGATTCTATATTTTTGGTCCATCCATGACATATTACTAAAGTAGCCTATTTACTGTTGTTGATGTGGGTCACTTGCTGTTAGCCAATTCACTTTCTCGTACCAGGAGAGCTGAAAGGAACGAGTATTATTCCCTACCTTTTTCACCAAGTCAATTTGAGGCGTTGGTCTACCCTGCTCTTTAATTTTAATTTTTTCCTCGAAAGGAAGACTGGCAAATGGCTTCGCCAAAATTAAATCAGCAATGCTTGGCATCCGTGCGCAGCTTTCTTGCTAGCTGACTAGCCCCCTGAAGTTCAAGTTCAGTCACTCAAATAAACGAAATTTCTGGAACTAAGATAGCAAACTTGACAAAACTATATTTACACTTTATTTACAATGAAAATATATACAAACTAAAAAAGCTGGTAGAAACCGTATGTAATGAATGAAATTGAAATGTAAGCCGATCTCTTACAATACACCACAGCACTCGCGAATCCGCATGGGACTGAACTGAAATTCACCGCTGCCTGTCTATATTTGAAACGAGCTGTCAATCAAAGAAAATATCTGCTCGTCTGCAGTTTGCTAAAGATCACGTGGACAAGCCAGAAGGCTATTGGAAAAATGTTTTGTGGATGGATGAGACCAAAATAGAACTTTTTGGTTTAAATGAGAAGTGTTATGTTTGGAGAAAGGAAAACACTGCATTCCAGCATAAGAACCTTATCCCATCTGTGAAACATGGTGGTGGTAGTATCATGGTTTGGGCCTGTTTTGCTGCATCTGGGCCAGGACGGCTTGCCATCATTGATGGAACAATGAATTCTGAATTATACCAGTGAATTCTAAAGGAAAATGTCAGGACATCTGTCCATGAACTGAATCTCAAGAGAAGGTGGGTCATGCAGCAAGACAACGACCCTAAGCACACAAGTCGTTCTACCAAAGAATGGTTAAAGAAGAATAAAGTTAATGTTTTGGAATGGCCAAGTCAAAGTCCTGACCTTAATCCAATGGAAATGTTGTGGAAGGACCTGAAGCGAGCAGTTCATGTGAGGAAACCCACCAACATCCCAGAGTTGAAGCTGTTCTGTACGGAGGAACGGGCTAAAATTCCTCCAAGCCGGTGTGCAGGACTGATCAACAGTTACCGCAAACGTTTAGTTGCAGTTATTGCTGCACAAGGGGGTCACACCACATACTGAAAGCAAAGGTTCACATACTTTTGCCACTCACAGATATGTAATATTGGATCATTTTCCTCAATAAATAAATGACCAAGTATAATATTTTTGTCTCATTTGTTTAACTGGGTTCTCTTTATCTACTTTTAGGACTTGTGTGAAAATCTGATGATGCAGATTTTAGCTTATGCAGAAATATAGAAAATTCTAAAGGGTTCACAAATTTTCTTTTTAAAGATTTTTTTTGGGCTTTTTCCACCTTTACTGGATTGGACAGTGCAGAGACAGGAGAGAAACGGGGAGGGATTGGGAAATGACCACAGGTCAGAATCAAACCCAGGTCCCCGGATCCATGGCACGGTGCCCCATCCACCCGAGCCACGATGCCCCCAAGGGTTCACAAATTTTCAAGCACCACTGTGTGTTCCTAAATGCTGCTGATTCTGCCTGTGTGCTCTGATCACATCTACAGAAGTCCTACAGCAGCCTGAGTGCTGACTTAAAGAGGGTGAAGGACTGGACTGACAGAATTCATCTGCTTGTGACTACCGATCAAATCAAAATGAATGACGAATTCACGGTGAAACAGATGACACACTGAGCTCTTTAGCTTTTTACAAAAATTCACAGTGTCTCACAGATCCAGCACTGACGAGAAAAATGCAACTTGCTGCATGATGTTTACTCGGAGTCTTCTGAACTTTTATGGATGCTCTCGCAAGATTGTATCACTAAAAGGACAAAATGTAATTAGATATCTAATAAGTTAAATGACTCACTTATGGAAGCCGCGAGAGGCCCTTCATATAATCTTTTTTTATTCACCTTGTTATCCCGAGATAACGACATAATTAATTCAGGATCTCGAGAAAACAACACAACTAACTTGAGATCTCGAGAAAGCAAAACCGTTATTCCGAGATCTCGAGAAAACAAAACAATTATTTCATGATCTCAGCTGGATCACTGTATCTCCGTCGGTAGAGACGAAGCTGGGCCAGTCTTCTGCGGAGGTGCCGAGCACTAATTTTGAAATTATCCCTTATTAAAAGACTTAATGCAATCTCTCCCTGTGTCAACCCCTGATCAAAATATTGCCTTATTAGGTGATCGATTGTTCCAGACATTCTAATGACCAAAGTTGCGTCTATACAGAGTGAGAAATAGCCCCAAAGTCAGCATATCACAAGTCTCTTGGCGCACCTGAATGAACCATTTCTCAGCTGTTTACTCGAGATCACGGAACAATTGTTTTGTTTTCTCAAGATCTCGAATTAGTTGTGTTGTTTTCTGGAGATCCTGAATTAATTATGTCGTTATCTCGGGATAACAAGGTGAATAAAAAAAGATTATATGAAGGGCCTCTCTCGGCTTCCGTACTCACTGAATAAATGCTGATTAAAGTTATTTTTAATTGAAAAATAATTAAAATTATTTTCTAAAATCTCAAAGTTAATCAAAATAAAATTTTATATACAGTGGTATGCAAAAGTTTGGGCACCCCTGGTCAAAATTGCTGTTACTGTGAACAGTTAAGCAAGTTGAAGATTAAATAATCTCCAAAAGGCATAAAGTTAAAGACGACTCATTCCCTTTATATTTTAAGCAAAAACAATTTTTTATTTTCATCTTTTACATTTTCAAAATTGCAAAAAAGGAAAAGGGCTCAAAGCAAAAGTTTGGGCACCCCGCATGATTAGTACCTAGTAACACCTCCTTTGGCAAGTATCACAGCTTGTAAACACTTTCTGTAGGCAGCTAATAATCTTTCAGTTCTTACCTGGGGGATTTTCACACACTCGTCCTTGCAAAAGGCTTCCAGTTCTACAAGTTTCTTGGGCGGTCTTGCACGCACTGCTCTTTTGAGATCTATCCACAGATTTTCAATGATGTTTAGGTCAGGGGACTGTGAGGGCCCGGGCAAAACCTTCAGCTTGTGCCTCTTGAGGGATTCCATTGTAGATTTTGAGGTGTGTTTTGGATCATCGTCTTATTGTAGGACCCGTCCTCTTTTTAACTTCAACTTTTTTACAGATGGTGTGATGTTTGCTTCCAGAATTTGCTGGTATTTATTCAAATCCATGCTTCCCTCGACCAGTGAAATGTGCCCTGTGCTGCAACACAACCCCAAAGCATGATGGATCCACACCCATGCTTCAGAGTTGGAGACGTGTTCTTTTCCTGGAATTTGGCACCCTTTTTTCTCCAAACATACCTTTGCACATTGTGGCCAAAAAGTTCTATTTTTATTTCATCAGTTCACAGGATTTGTTTCCAAAATGCATCAGGCTTGCTTAGATGTTCATCTGCAAACTTCAGACGCTGAATTTTGTGGCTCGGACGCAGGAACAGTTTTCTTCTGATGACTCTCTCATGAAGGTCATATTTGTTCAGGTGTCGCTGCTTAGTAGAACAGTGCACCACCACTCCAGGGTCTGCTCAATCTTTCTGAAGGTCCTTTGCAGTCAAACAGGGGTTTTTATTTGCCTTTCTAGCAATCCAACAAGCAGTTCTTTCAGAAAGTTTTCTTCATCTTCCAGACCTCACCTTGATCTCCACTGTTTCTGTTAACTGCCATTTCTTAATAACATTACGATCTGAGGAAACAGCTACCTGAAAACACTTTGCTACGTTCTTGTAGCCTTGTCCTGTTTTGTGAGCATCAATTCTTTAATTATTCAGAATGCGAGGGAGTTGCTTAGAGGAGCCCATGGCTGTTGATTTTAGGGACAAGTTTGAGGAGTCAGAGAATTTATACAGCTTTGAAATCTGCATCATCTTCCCTTTCCTAATGAAGAATTTGAACAAGCCACAGCTCAATAAGCTAATTAAGGTCTGGAACCTTGGGAAAAGTTACCGGAGAACTCAAATGTATTGGGGTGCCCAAACTTTCGCATGGTGTTCCTTTTCTTTTTTCACTCTCCAATTGTACAAAACAAAAATAATACACAAATCCTGCAGAAAACGCTGAAAAGAAATGTCTCGTCTTTACCTTTATGCCTTTTGGTGATCAGTTCATCTTCTGCTCACTTAACTATTCACAGTAACAGGCATTTTCAGCAAGGGTGCCCAAACTTTTGCATGCCACTGTAAGTCCTCCATTTATTTTTATTTTTCACTTTATTTTGTCTGTTTGATCCGTTCCAACACACCTTTACTCATTTATATCTTTCCTCCTTGCTTATATGATAATGAGTGGGTGTGTTCAAACCTATCCAGCAATTTGATTGGTCCAGACAATGTGTCTCTTTTTTGCATCTTGTTTTTTAAGAAATAAAACAGGCACAAAAATAAGCTAGTAAAAATTTTATTGGTGAAATTTTCAGAAAGTGAGTAAATCAGTTCCAAATATAAATCTGTACACCAACATCATACAGATTAATAACCAAACAGTCTATAATACTTGTGTGTAAAACGTAGATTCTGATCATAAAATCTCCTCATTTCACTGATTATGAAAGAATGAAGTTATTATAAATTCAGCAGTCAATTTTAATTAAAATGATTTCACTGTGTGAATTTTACCTTTTAATCAGAGAGAAGACTGAAATCTCAGCGTGTTCCTGATCCACACTGCGAAGCTGTAACGTGGACATCAGTCTACGAGCTCCTGAAGAACTGTTTCTGGATTTTATTTCTTTTAATATATATATTTGAAATTTAATCACAACCCCACACCATGATTATGTTTGTAAATCCATCCATCCATGTATTATCTATAACTGCTTATCCTGTGCAGGGTCGCGGGCTGGAGCCTATCCCAGCTGACTAAGGGCGAGAGGCGGGGTACACCCTGGACAAATCGCCAGATCATCGCAGGATGTTTGTAATTCAGTTTCTGATTTGTAGAAGAACGCTATAATACTTTTCCTTCCACATTTCAACCCCAAACACACGTTTGAACAGTATGATCATGTATACCTGTGCAACTATAATCAAAACACGAAATTATGAATTTGCTATGCTGTAATTTTACTGATTTGAAGTTTTAAATTCTCTTATTCTGTTCTACTGCTTCTTAAGAGAACAAAATTACTTTACTTGCTAAAATGTGATTTTTTTTCTAGTTAATATGATTTCAGTAGCAGAGATCATTCATTTCCTGCTATCTATAGCCACCACCATCACCACCACCATCATATTTACCATGAGGTGAAAGAAGAGGACATGTGTTCATTAACACTAGACATGTTCTCCCTCTGCCTTGTTCTTCTGTAATCCCTGCAGAAGCTCGTGGTACTCTGCACTGTTTGTGTCCTCGTGCTGGTCCTGAATCACCCACTGGTCCAGACGCTCACGCTGGTTCTGATCCAGGATTCCCATGCGGCTGTACTCCAACACCAGGTTTCTGTACCCTGCTTTGTAGTAGCCTCGGATACCGTCATGGGACAAAACATGGCTCTCAGCCGGAATGCTTTCACCTGGAATTACACAAAAGAACAAAATCAAGTGCAGCAATACAACAACAATTTTACTCCGAGACCATCAAGGCCTTTACTCCGAGACCATCAGGGCCTTTACTCTGAGACCATCAGTTCTGCTGTATTTAATATCTCATGTTGTATTTCCTGTCTTTGTCCATTGCGCCGTACCCCTCTGACTTCCTCTAACTTTTGCACAATGTGGTGTTGACTGTGTTCACTGTTGTGTGTGTGTTCTGTCATGCTGCACTGAGGCCATGGAGATCATTATTTCATTCTACTGTAGAAGTGTTTCTGGCTCAAAAGACAATGAACCTCTTTAATCTCTCTGATCTAATTTGTCACAGATCACACAAGTTTTTAATTGTGATCAGTGGAGCGTCTGCGGTTCACGTCCCTGTGAATGAACTGTTGCTATAGAAACAATAACGTATTAGAATGATAGTGTTAATATACAGCTGTGATTTGCAGCTGCACTCCTGTCAGAGCTGCTGTTATTTATTAAATTAATCAGCAGCAGCGTCGTGAAACTACCTGTAACTACTGCGTTATCGTGTCCACCGTAAACACCCCGACAAATCACACCCCCTACTGGAGGGCAGAACATGCACATGCTTGTTTCAGGACAAACCCCACCGAGGTTCTTACCCAGAGCGCCTCTGAACTTTTGTGCGGTAAGTGGGTGATGCAGAATCATGCAGCGTTTCAGCAGAAGCTCTACATCTCCAGTGATCATGGTGTCTGCTAGAAGTTTCCTGCAAAAAAATAAATGTTAAAAGCAGATTTTTCTTTCTGTTTTAATGCAGTAAATAATCAACTGCTTAATGTTTATAATGTTGTACTTAAAGTATTAAATGTTTAAAACCACTTCAAACTCTCGTAATGTTGATTGTAATTCTGTAAAACTGCCTTGCGTGAAGGTTTTGTCCGTAACCGTGAACACACCGAGCGTGAATGTTACCTGGCCATCTGCGAGCGGTCGCTTGGGCCCGTAGTTAAAGCCCGCTTGTGATCCTGTCCCAGAACCTCCATGGCAATCAGATTCTGTCCGTTATTGTCCGTCTTTATGCTGCTGATCAGTTTATAAAGCTCCAGGTTTTTATCTCTAAACTCGGTCACTGAGCCTGAGTTCTCCATGAACATCCAGGCTTGTCTGATGGAGTCCTTTGGGGGAATATGGCTCGTGTTAAGTATCCCAGTGGTGTTCTTACTGGACTTCCGAGCACTTAGAACTCTGCCGAGAGAGAACTAGAATTAAACTAGTGAGCTAATTGGGAGCTCAAGTGAGCATTTGATCTCCCTCGAACTCATTTCTTGCAGCTGTACAGAATAAAATCCAATGACACGCGACACCCCGGTTATATATATTTTTCTGTGTATACACACATTTTATATATAAAACTGTATATTATTATTTTAATACTTACATTATAATTATTTATTGGGCTATCAGTTTAATCCTGTGACGTTATCGTGGGTCTCTGTACACCGTGCTGGTTTGATGTGAATAAATATCAAAAACGACCTCAAAGCAATCAGATACTTTACCTTTTATTTTCACCAACAAAGCCGAGATGGTTCACTCTGATGAGGATGCGGTCGTCACTCCTGATGAATTTAACACTCTGGAAGTATTCCTGCAGCGCCACGTCAGCCTCCTTATGACTTCCTCTAGTGATGCTGTATTTCCTGGGGTTTTTGTGAGAGAAGTCGTATCCTCTCTGGAGGTTGAGCATGGGTGTGTATAATTCAAGGTTTGTCTGGATCTAATGAGAAATCAAGAGTGTGAGATTAAACACAGTCCAGATCATCTCGTGTCATGTGCATGTGACTGAGTAAAACTGCACGCTGATTGGTCAGGACTGGGTTTTTCTCAGGACGTCTCTCTGTTTATAGCGTTAGAGCATTCTCACGTGATTATCTGCTTCCACAGCCACATGCCCCAAAAACACTAATTATAGATTTATCTCATCTATCCAGGGCAGATCAACTGCTGAATCAGCAACAGGAACGATGTAGTGACCCATTGTGGTAATACAGTGCTGGTGGACAAGTGAGAGAAAAAAAAGCTGATCGGAAAATAATCAACTCTGGGGAGGGAACAATACCTTGGTTTCATCACACATCCATCCATCTGAAAAACAGTCAGTGATCTCAGTATCATTAAATCTGAGCGGATCAACAACTAAAGTGTGGCTTTTACACTCAGGATGCGCACACACGGTTCCATGAATAACATACTAGTACAATACTCCTCTCTGTGCAATACTCATGCACTTTATTATATACATAATCTTACTCTTTCATTTATGCATATTACCTCAATGATTGTACCGTGTATATCTGTGCTTGTATTACTTTTTATTGAAGTACTTTTACACTTTTTATAAATACTTTTATACTTTAGTAAATTTACAGTAACTGAGCATCTGCTGGCTTGTTCCAAACGACATCTCACTGTACTTGTACAGTGACAATAAAGGCATCTTGTATCTTGTATGAAGGAATCGGAGCCACACGTTAAAACTACTCACCTCCTTTTTCACTTTCTCACGTAGCACCAAAGCCTCTTTCTTTGGGTCTTCTGTCTCGTTGCCAGTTGCTTGTGCTACTGCGTGATAAAGAGCGTTCTGAGGATCCGAGCTGACGCTGATTATCCGGCCATCCTCTTGTATAAGGTCAAAATGGCCACCATACAGCTGCACACCAGCTCTGTTTTTATAAGGAAAAGTAACTCTGCTCAGTACATTCAGTTCATAAGCGTCAACCCTGAAATGTATTTCTGTAAGTGAGCTGTAGAATGATCTAGTGATTAGTCTTACTGTGGTAGATGTAGGGATTTTGCAGATTTGGTCAACCTCAGTTTTATATCACCTGCTGATTTGTTGGTTCCTGGGTACCGTTCCTCAGTGAGCTGTTTTCCGTTTTCATCAACAACTGTGAGTTGAATTCCTTTTCCATGGAGCAGGTTACTTTTTGTGAGCACGTACACATCGAGGGCTGTAACAGGCTGACCGTCTTTGCTCATATCTTCTGTATACTGTATTAGTTTTGTTTTGTCCTCATCGGACAGCTGCTCCACTTTCTTGTGGCTTGCAGATTTCTTGTGCTTTTGCCTCTGGTCATCAAAGAAACGCTGAGTTTTCTGTCTGTGCATGATGTGGTCCACCGCCTTTCCAGCAGCACTGCTCACCTGACTCTTAAATGTGTTGGTCAGTAAAGAAGTGATATGCTTAGAGCAGGAGCTGACAAACTGCTCAGAAACCGTTTGAGCGATAATCTGTAGAAGTTCTCCTCGAAGGCGTTGTACGTCATGTAAATTGTGTCATCCATCATAGTCATACTTTGTTATGTCATTCTGAAGCTCACCGATGCTCTTCAGTAATTCTGGAACAAATTTCTGGTCTATTATCTCCTTTGTTGGTATGGCACCCAATATTTGAACAAAAATTGTTGTGTACTCAGCTAGTTTCACGGCGATCGTTCCTGCTTCCAGCACACCTGACAGGTTCGCTTTATTCATCAGCTCTGTTGCTTGTGTACACACGTCAGAGAGTTTGCTGATAACCTCCCGTGCTGTGGTACAGTTCAGTATGAGGTGAGGAGTTATTTCTTTGCAGAGCACATCGACTGATTTTTTAATTTGCTTCTCATAATTCTGGTTAATCTTAAAATTCTCTTTTTTCAAAGCAGCTTTCGGAATGCCTGAGCTGATGACCTCGAGAAGAGTCTGACCCAGTTTACTATTCTGCTTCACTGATGAAGTAACAACATCCTCAAAGGCGCTTTTTAAAATCTTCTTAAAGACTTCCTGAAATGCTGCATCCATTGCGTAGTTCACGAGACTGAGCGCAGATTTTTTCGCGATTTCCTGAACTGCGTATTTCGTTGCATATTTGAAGTTCTGTTTGAGCGCTGCAGAAGATGTTGTGCTTTTCATTGTTGACTTAAAAGATTCCTTTGTGAGGGACGATAAACCTGATTTAATGTTTCCTTTGACTGAAGTAAACACTGCCTTTCCTGATTTGATGAATTTGGAGGCAACAGAAGAGAAAGACTTCGTACCATTGAGGAGACTTTTTGTCACTTTAAACACTGAGGTAACTGCTTTCTTGATAACGCTAAACCCAGCCGTTAGCAAAGAAAGGCCGATGCTGATACTCTTCGATATTGCCCAGGACGCCCAGTCGAATGTGCCCTTTATCATCCCCTCTATTCCACTGATCATGTCCGACACTCCTTCTGAAATCAGACTCAGTCCAAACTGGGAGGCTGTTCCAAGTGTCAGCGCACACACAAGAATTCCAGCGAGCACCTGAACCACCCCGAGTATGAAACATATCAAAGCGTCGAAGCAAAACTTGGGCTTCTCTTTGACCTCAAAAACAACACCAAGGCCGTAGTCGTATAACGCTCTCAGCTCATTTGTGACGATGAAGTTCTTCTCATCGGAAAGCGTGTAGACTGAACAGTCCTCTGTAATGGCGTCACTGTTGTTTTTCTCCAGCTCTGTAAGTTTACTCAGTGCGTTATTAATGTATGTCATCCAAGACTTAAAGATGTTCATCCTGGCCTCCATTTGACTCTGAAAGTTGTTGTCTGCGCTCTGATCTTTGTTCCCAGTGACTGATAAGTTACATGAGACCATTGTGTTTGAGACTTCTGAGACGTGGACCTCGATGGATTTCTTTGCGTCTTTCAGCAGGTTCATAGCGTCTGCTTTATAGTTCCCCTTGCAGAGGTTGATGGTGATGTACGCCTGGTTATAAAGTGCCACAGCCTTGTAGCGTGGGTCAGCGTCTGTAACTTTTTGCCAGTAAGATTTAGCTCCATAGTCACTGTTGGATTTGTTTCGGCAGTGTAGGTCAGTTCTTACAATTGCCTGTCTGATGTGATCATAGAAATTATCGCATTCTCCTTGCAGCAGCTTTCCACTTGTTTCGTTCATCGTCCTGATAAGGTCTGCTTCAAGTTGACTGAAGTCATCATGCCTGTTGATGTGCTCCTCATGAAGTGTCAACCACAAGGCCCAAGATTCTTTCAAAGAATTCATGGCAGGCTGATAATCAAACTTAGCCTGATAACGTGTAAAGCAATCAGGAATATTACTGAGCTGCAACTGCAAGGGGTCCAGTTTTTCTTCCTGTGTGTAATGCCCATCAAAGTCCTTCAGCAACCTACAGAATGTGGAGAACAGGTCCTCCTTTAGGTTTATTTCAACCAGCTCATCACTTTCCATGTCATGGATCCGTTTAATTTCATAATCCTCTCTTAGCTGTCTCATGATTTCCACAGACTGGCCTTGGTAAGCGGGTGCGAGCTGATCACAGTTTACGACCATCTGGACCATGCCGGGATTGCCTTTTCGAGACGTACGTCCAAATATCTGTTTCTCCACTCTTCGGTTGTGTGGAAAGTAAGTAAGAAGAACGAAAAGACCACCACACTTATTCACACTTTCATCCACCTTTATGTCTGTCCCCCGTCCTCCGAGATTTGTAGCGATGATGACTCTGCCTGCACAGAATTTCTCTTTTTCAATGTTGTGCCTCTCGCTGATTGTGTACAGAGTAATTTGTTCTGCCTTATATCTGCCTCCATCTTGCATTTTCTCATGTAGTTCATCTGCTGTTTTAACATCTTCACAAATGACCAAGATGACTTGTCCTCTCTCTGTTACTTCCCGTGAAGTTTCACAGATAGTCTGGATCCAGTGGTGCCTCCCACCTTTCACCTGGACAACTGGAAGCTCGACCACTCTTTTATGGCGATATGCAGGAACAGTGTAGCTCTTTGTTTTATAATGTCTTGCCAGAAAGTCCCGATCTGCCTGACCTCCTAACGTACCAGAAACACCAAATATACCACTCCTACTGAGGTACCTTTTAAAGTAATGGAAATTTGACAAGTAGTTTGTCACGTTGGATATCGGTGAAATTGCAAGTTGGTGCTTGAACTCCAAAAATTGTTGCAGACCATTCCCCCACTTCTTGTTTTTCTCCAGCACACCACTTGCTTTGAAGTCCACTGGAATTATTGCTTTGTACTGGTGTCTGTCGGGACTGTCTGCTGTTTCCCTTTCCGCAGCCGGTGAGGTGTCGATCATGTATTCTCGCCCCCGGGACATCTCAACAGCCCGTAGTGCATTCTCCACAAAAACTGGTAACTGATTCTCAATGTAGCTTTTCAAGAAAGCAGGGACAACAATGAAGTTGCTGGATTCTTCGTCCATTTGGAGGTTATCTGAGTACTTTATAGATGACTTTATCGTGCTTACAGTTGCATCAGTGAGTGATTTCTCAGACATGATTTCGCACGCCAGTCCTCCTTCCAGGAGTAGCATTTCAACCTGAAGGTCACCTTGTTTTTCTGAAGCTTCAAAGCATGTGGCTTTCTTGTTCTCTAAAGAATAGCACTTAAACACTACACTGTTCTCCAAGACCTCCTCAAATATACTCAGAAGATCGTACTGTTGTGAAACTCCAAGTTTCTTAATGATTTCAGATAATGCTTCGGATACTCTGTCCTCATCCCCGTCTTCATTTTTCTTCACTTTCTCTGCTTGATGTAGCATTTCAATATCCTCCTGGGTGTAGAACCCCAAAGTCACTCCAGGCAACAAGATCTCATTTGCTGAAAAGTTGTCTGACGTTTCCAGTCCCATAACGGCTGCTGTTACAGCTTTATGAAAATACTGTATCCTCGTTGCCCATTTTATCTCACCTGTTTCAAGCATTTCAACTGGTTGACAAGTAGAGATCATGGCCCATATGTTGGAAAGCACTTGCTCCACATGCCTCAATCCACTAGATTCATGGGACAAGAATGTCACTTGAACTCCATTGTCCAAGGTCATATAGTCCACTTCATCCACTATTACAAGCTCAAACTGCCTTGTATCACGAGTAGTCCTCTTCTCAAATTCCTGTTTAAGTGTGTCTGCTGCAAAGACTCCCACTGTACTGTATACTATTTGTTGCCTGTAAGCATCTTGAAGACGTTTTTCTCGTTCCTCTGGTGAATCAGAACTAGAGAAAGGTGGAGGTACTACAGATGAGGTGACATCAAACATTTTAAACAATTTTTTCCACTCTTCTTGGTCTCGTCGGGCAAGAACTGGAGAGCTTGTCACAATGTCCACTTTTGTCCCACGAATGGCTAGAATTGTAGCAAACATGGCTAATATACAGGACTTGCCTTCACCAGTGCCAATCTCAAGAAGACACCCTTTATTTTCTGTCACTGGTGCCAGGAGGAGCAAAAGCAACGATGCCAGTTGTGTACGTCTTGGAAAATAGCCTTGAATCACCGTGTTGTCTGTTGTGGTGATTGTTGAGCAGTCTTGCACTGCTATTGACATTCCAATTAATACGTCTTTCAGAATGTTGATATCTGGGTTTGTAAGATTAAGAGATATTATCTTCTTTTTCAAATCGTCGATTTGTCCCTTGGTAAGGTCCACCAATTGATATTTTGGAAGTTCCATCTCCATGTATCTAAGCACATCCTTCAACAGCACCAAGACATTCTCTGGACAGTTTGCTTCACGAAGTTCCTTCACAATTGCATCAGCGTCTTTTTCCTTGTCGTTTTTTATCTGTTCTTGAAGAAACATTAAAGGGTTTTCATTTGTAAGAGCGGAGAGAACGAGGATGCAGTCCAGGTGGAAGGTTTGTGCAGTGTGGAGAACCAAATCAAGCTGATCACATTTGATAACTGAACTTTTGCAAATGAAGAGCATTATTTCTGCTGGTGTCCAGATTTTGTTGAACATCATTTGACCCAAAAAGTCCCTACTTTGTTCTGACAGCTCTGAAATCGTGTCAAGAACATTAAATAATATGCGTTCAGCCAAAGTTGGATTTGAGGGATGAAGCTGTTCCATTAAACCCAAGAGAAAGTCATACTTCTTCTCCAAGCCAAGCAGCTGATCTCCATCATCTTTAGCATCTTCAGCACTACTGTGCAGAAAGAACTGTAGAGATGCCTCAAGAAGTGAGAGCTTCTCAGTAAGAGACAGTTCGTTATATCCTACAGCACAATCAAAGGTAAACTGAGACCATACTGAAAGGTTGTTTTCTCTACAGTATTGAAGTGCAAGTTCATTCTGGAGCGTTTTAATCCTGCGCCAAATCTTGTAGTGCTGTATCTCTTTATCTTCTGTTATTTGGTACTTTAACAAAAGTTCTTTGAATTTTTCTTCAACATCAGTAACCTACATAAATACATAAATGTGCAAAACAAAAAAGGCTCTGAGTATAAAGTGGTATTTTATCAAATGCTGTATGTACAGTTGTGTGGTAATTGAGCTAAATCCATATTAAAGTTGTACCTCGTCCCTCTCAATGGCAGCAGCGTCGTCTTCTATTTGCTGATGGAGAACTTGTGTGCGTTCATGATGCTGTTCGTGACTTCTGAAGCTCTGTTTTTCACGTAGCCGCTCAGTTGCTTGAGAAAGCTTGATTCTGGACAATTCACTCTCTCTGTCCAGCTCCTGCTGAATCCTTTGCTCATGTTGCAAACGTTCCAGGCGTCTTCTCTCCTCCTCCTGCTGTCTGCGTTTTTCATCTTCTTCAATTTTTCCTGTTTAAAGACATCATCACGGGACACCATTACATTACAGGCATTTAGCAGATGCTCAGATCCAGAGTGACGTACAACTCAAGGGCACTTCAGCCATGGACTGTCCTGCAATCAGGGGTTAAATTGGGCCGGGGCTGTCCGGGGCTGAGCCCCGGCACATAAGCTCGGAGCGGATGGCATATGATCACGCACACATCAAAAGCAACAAACCCTTTTCACGATTTTCAGTTCTGAATAATTAAATATCGTTTTATTAATCAATAAACCCATGACTTATGAGATAGATCATAGTTTTCCTGATAACAAGACGACCTGTCAAAGCTATTTAGAACAGAACTTGCGATCAGAGATTCTGGTTTCTGGAACACTGCGTGGGTTGCCAATTCCGCTTTTTATAAGCAACTTTGGGGTTTCTTTTTTTGTGAGCTCGCTTTAAAAAAAAAAATCAGAAGTCGTGGTTTGAGGGTTTTTGGGCTTGTGTTTCAGCGTTGTGACTTGTTTATAATTTTCTCCGTACACCGTCTCCCCTTTTACCTGCATACGATCCTAATCCATCGGGATTTAATGAAGTAGCTAGCCTATCTTGTTTACTATGCATAAATTCTGCTTTCGTTGCTTATCAGAATTTTTTCTGGAAGTGATAGTGCGCTACAAAATAGTCACATACTTCTACTGCCGTTACAACTACTACTACTAATATTAACAATACAGTGAACATAATCATTATCATATTTTTTATTATTAAAAACAAAATATCAAATAATACTGAAGAGGGGAAAAAATACTGATGTAAATATGTTGTGTTTTTATTTTTAGACAGTATGTGTTTAGCAAAACACATACTGTCTAAAAATAAAAACATATTTAGATCAGTATTATTTTTCCCCTCTTCAGTATTTTGATATTTTGTTTTTAATAATAAAAAATATGATAATGATTATGTTCACTGTATTGTTAATATTAGTAGTGTTATTTATTGTTAATATTTAATTTAATGTTAATTTATTATTATTTGTTAATATTTAGTGTATTATTAGTGTAATTATTATTGTTATGATTATGTATTCAATTATTTATTTGGCATGTGGTGCTTTTTGTATTGTCTAGAACATACATAAGATGAGCATATTATAGCAGCAAAATAGAAGCACAATCATTTGAATGCAGCAAAACTTTTGCTGCATTCAAATGATTGTGCTTCTATTTTGCTGCTATAATATGCTCATCTTATGTATGTTCTAGACAATACAAAAAGCACCACATGCCAAATAAATAATTGAATACATAATCATAACAATAATAAATGCTTCCAATGTTATAGTGTTGTTTGTATTTGGTTGCATTCACTGCATGAATATATTTGATTGACAATTTGACTGACAGTGTTTTGGCATATTTAACATTTATCCTCCAAAATAAATCAACTGTTTTGGTTTAAGATTGTGCAAGCCTTCAAATTTTCTCACTGAACATTTCTCCTTCACATTTTTCACCTGTAGGCATGTGACAAGATTTAACATGATATTGCTCAACCTACCTCTGTAAAGTCAGCTAACAACTTATTAAAATGCACCAGAATTCAGCAAATAACATGTATGATAATAAAAAACTTCTGGGGGAGGACCCCCAGACCCCCCACTAATCATTTCCTTCAAACCAATGTACAACAACCTGTACAATCTGTTACATTGGCCAACCAATCTACATTCAAACTGCCATAATGTGTAGGGGGGCACTACAAGACACACATAGGCCTACAACACACAGATAAGGTGTATATCTCTGTGCAATATGATATGGTTATCAAATTAGAGGGTTATTTTCCAAAAAGTATATTGGGGCAGGGCGGCGGGGGCAGGGGCGGGTACGAGGCAGAGCCCCCCCACATAACCAATCCCAATTTAACCCCTGCCTGCAATCCAGGGAATTGAACCGGCAACCCTTTGGGCCCAAGGCTACTTCTCTAACCTTTAGGCCATGGTTAGGAAGTTTGGACAGAAATTTGAAGTTTGGCCAAGAGATGTAAAACTGATGAATTATTAATCTTTGAAATATGCTGATTAATTAAAAAAACAGGCAAATTGGTCCAGTGGTTCAGTTTTTATGGACATTTTTAGGTCTCGGATATTGTCCTTTTCAGAGAAATGGTTCTGTATAGAAAAAAAGGCAATTAGCAAGGAACAATGGCATTGTCTCATCTCATCTCATTATCTGTAGCTGCTTTATCCTGTTCTACAGGGTCACAGGCGGGCTGGAGCCTATCCCAGCTGACTACGGGTGAAAGGCGGGGTTCACCCTGGACAAGTCGCCAGGTCATCACAGGGCTGACACATAGACACAGACAACCATTCACACTCACATTCACACCTACGCTCAATTTAGAGCCACCAGTTAACCTAACCTGCATGTCTTTGGACTGTGGGGGACTGAGGGAGCACCCGGAGGAAACCCACGTGGACACGGGGAGAACATGCAAACTCCGCACAGAAAGGCCCTCGCCGGCCACGGGGCTTGAACCGGGACCTTCTTGCTGTGAGGCGACAGCGCTAACCACTACACCACTGTGCCGCCCCACTGTCACAGCTGAAGTTCAGAATTTTCTCTGTTCTTTTTACTTTGAACACTGGGTTGGAAAGGCTTTATCTCTGTCTCGCTACTGTGGCCAGGGGCACTGTGAGACACAGAGCACCCAAGGCTGTATCATGGCTGACCCTGCACTCTGACCCCAACTTCCTAACAATCTGGGACATAAAAAAAAAAAGAATTTCACTGTTCTGTAAAGTATACGTGACAAATAAAAGCTGCTTCTTCTTTAATGGAGAACAGAAAGTGCACTTTACCAGACTGTCGAATAGCGAACAGAAACCTGAAATGGAGAACAGAACAGAAACCTCAATCTTTACACATCAATCCTGAGACACCAGTCTGACCTCTCCTGCTCTTCAGAGCTGCCTGATCCATCCTGATGCCCTACTGCTGGCTGGAGTCTCATCACATGGCTCCTGGGGAGGACGGCTCCATATGGACAGTCAAAAATACGCCTAGAAGACGCTCTGGACAACTACAGTTTTGCTCCGATGGTTTCGGACAACAGTCACCATGATAACTTTAGGACTGCAGTTGTCATGAACAGTTTTACACTCAAGTCTCCATCAATGAACAGTTTATAACTTCAACAAAACTGACTTCCTGTTCAAGATTACATTACAGGCATTTAGCGGATGCTCTCATCCAGAGCAACGTACAACAAGTTGAACAATTTTTACTTAGTCTGCATGTCTTTGAAGTGGGAGGAAACCCATGAAGACATGGGGAGAACATGCAATATGCAACTCCACACAGAAAGGCCTTCCTCAGTCATGAGGTCTGAACCCAGAACCTTCTTGCTGTGAGGCAACAGTGCTAACCACTGCACCGCACAGCACGGTGTTAAACTACGATGAATTTCCTGGTTACACAGTTGTAGTTTGTGACTCTATAGGACACAGTTATAGAAGTGAGTTATTTATAATCACGCTATCTGTTATAACCCAGATGGGGATGAGTTCCCTTTTGAGTCTGGTTCCTCTCGAGGTTTCTTCCTCGTGTCGTCTGAGGGAGTTTTTCCTCACCAGCATCACCTCAGGAAAACTCATTAGGGATAAATGCATTTATTAGGGATAAATTGAGCGTAGGTGTGAATGTGAGTGTGAATGGTTGTCTGTGTCTATGTGTCAGCCCTGTGATGACCTGGCGACTTGTCCAGGGTGAACCCCGCCTTTCGCCCGTAGTCAGCTGGGACAGGCTCCAGCTCGCCTGCGACCCTGTAGAAGGATAAAGCGGCGAGAGATAATGAGATAATATTATGAGTTCATGTGTTTAAAGTCTTTATTTTTCTGTAAAGCTGCTCTGCGAGAATGTCTGCTGTTAAAAGCGTGATACAAATAAACTGACTTGACTTGCAGACAGTGAAATGAGATTTGTATCTCCCCTGTGTGAATATGCATGGAATAGAAATAACAGAATGCTGGTCATAACAGGGAGAAATGTACAGGAACTGTGTGAAGCTATGAGACAATATGGATCACCAACAGCTAATTATTTTATATCTTTTGGGAAGTTAAATAGTCATTCTGGAAGGAAGTCAAAATAAATATTGATTTTGATATTAACAAATGTATCCTGTGTCATACTCTTTATCTTGGATATCTATCGGAAGGTGATGTCTGATGAAGTAATACGCTCTTGCCCCATCCCAATGTGGGCAATTCCATGTAAATGTCAACCTCACCATGCAAAAATAAAGCAACATGTAATACATCAAAACCACTCCCAGAGATATCACCTAGGCCTGTATTTTACAGATGTGAATAAGTTGAACCAATTTGTAACCAACCTAATATGTCACTGTCAGTCTTTCTTTCTTATAATGTAAACCCCAAGCTAAAATCAACTTTGATCATGTACAATTCTATATTATTGCCACAAGCCACAGAAATGTATGCTAAAATCCACAAAACAGCAAAACAATAGCCATCCTAAATATTATTTAAGAACTTTGATAGCTTTAGCTGATATTTAGAGAGTTTTTCAAAGGGTTATGGTGGTTAAATTGCTGATTTTCTAAACATATGCCATGTCTATTTCAGACGCGTCACATCCATAACGGAATTTCGTCACATCCATAACGCTGACTTTTCCTTCCGAAACTCTGCATGAAATACAAAATATTTTAAACAAAGATTTTTTAATATTCACCTTGGACCCCTCTATCAAACGGATATCTCCATTTCGACATTAGGTTTACAATTTCACAGAGTTTGATAAAAATGTACAGTCACCCAAGAAAAGTGATACTTTTTCTGTCACATCCATAACGCATCTTTTATTGGCATTTTCTGGCATGCCCTAGATGTACTATGGGAATTGTTCTTGTTCTATCACTTCTCCAGTATGGTACAGCCTTAAAATATGCAACACCTGTTTAAATACTGGGAGACAATAAAACATGCACTGGGTCATTTGTTGCCATTTTGAGTTCAAGTGTCACATCCATAACGCTGGAATTGCTCATATGCAGCACAGCTCATAGTCTCAGAACAGCAGGAAGCAGACAAGAGAGCTCCATGAAGACGTGGTGTGTGAAGGTTGGAGTGAAGAACTCGAGTGTCCTGCACAGAGCCCTGACTGAACTCAACCCCACTGAACACCTTTGGGATGAACTGAACATCGACTGCACCCCAGACCTCCTCACCAGCATCAGTGTCTGATCTCACTAATGCTCCTGTAGCTGAACGAACACACATCCCCACAGCCACGCCCCAAAATCTAGTGGAGAGACTTCCCAGAAGAGTGGAACTCATTATAACAGTAAAGAGAAATAAATCTCGACTGGAATGTTCAACAAGGGCGTATGGGTGTGATGGTCAGGGGGCACATACTTTTGACTGGATAGTGTAGTGCAGAACTAATATTTGCATGAACTTACCATAGTTGGGACAGTGATGAACGCTGCTCTCGGTGGTGCAGCTCAACTGAATCTGGGAACGGCCGTAGGTTTCTCTTAAGATAAACGTGGCGTCGCCTTTATGGGTGTTAAACTCGTAGGTAAAACTGTCCCAGGTGTTATTTTCATATCTGAAGTGGATGTAGCGATGGATTAATCTCTGCTCCCCATAGGATGCTGAGCAGCCGGCACTGAGGCGAGTGTACTGGGGAGCGGAATTATACACCAGTTTACATAAAAAAAAATCAGTGAATATAATAAGATGTAAAGAACAGACTGACATGTATGAAGCAGGATTTAGAATACAGAATTGCATGAATAATCTCATACATTAAAATACACCAGAAGCTCTTACCCCTCTGCCCCGGCTGTCCTGGGAGGCAAAGTGCCAGGTGTAAGGCGTCTCATTCCTGACTGAAACCTGGGCACCCATTATTCAGGTTATTCTGTTCAAGAAAAACAACAAAAAAAAATAAACACTGCTCAGTGTTTAATAGTGAGGTAAGATTAAATAAAAAACCTGGAATTGCAGTATATATAAATAAAGTAAAAATAAACAGAACCTGATTTTATTCCTGTGCAGAGAAGTCCATCGCTGTGAGAAGAGGGAAGTCGCTTGTGCCGTCTGCTGCTCTTTATAGACTACAGTCTCTTTCATTTTAACTGCACTGTCCATAAACATGAGGGCGGAAGGGGGCGGAGCTTGTGAAAATAAAGACATTATTTACCTATTTAACATTATTTTGTTTTTATCTCATCTCATCTCATTATCTGTAGCCGCTTTATCCTGTTCTACAGGGTCGCAGGCGAGCTGGAGCCTATCCCAGCTGACTACGGGCGAATATTATCCAAATAATTTATTCATAAGTTTATTTATTTGTTTAAAATAAATTACATCATGTATGATAACAGACTAAACAAGAACCCAGGAGTTAAATATTATCAGTGAAGAATGTGTTTTGGACTTTGTAATTTTATGAAACTGCCATAATCGTAAACATGGCTATGAACTTGAACTCGATCCTGAGATAAGCCGGAGTTGATGGTGTATTTAATTCACTCTGAAAATCCAAAAACTGAAAATCTCCTTCATTTAAAAAGACGTTGAGTAAATCTCAGATTTCGAGGTTGGGAAATGAACTCATCACAGTTTTCTCCACGAGTGTGAGTCAGACATTACGAACATGCACAGGAGTGCAGTTACAACTCCAAACATTCCTCTAACTTATCTTTTAAATCACTGTAAATCATTCATTTAAGTTTGAGTCATAAAGCTGGTTATTATTCTCACGGCAGCTTCAACCATCAGACTGATAATTCACACTGCTATGTGTCAGGGTGTGTGTGTGTGTGTGTGTGTGTGTGCGTGCACTTTCTAGATTCATTTCCTGCTCCTACAGAAGTGACTTTAGATGACAGGGGTGTAATTATTATGTGTATCATATCGTTATCTTCAATTTGTATCTCAAAAATACATTTCACAGACTGGAGTGTTTATTAAAAACACACTATTCACAATAAAACACCACCTTTATCACAGGAGGGGTAAAAAAACCACTTCATCAAACCCCACACTCTCTCCTCCTCTACAAAAGTCATTCCTCTTTATCTCAAATCAGGAGAGGCTACACACACACACACACACACACACACACACACACTTCCCCTAAGCATACAGTTTTCCTGATTTAACAGCATTTTAGCATATTAGGTCAAGAAAATAGCAAAGACTGCACAGTCAGAAGTGGGAACTGGAAGATTCCTCTTAATACCCCTTTACTACTGAGGCAATTTGAGGTCAGGTTTGGAGCCTCATCTGGAACAAGTTCTTCACATTTTGACAGCCAAAGAACCGACTCCAGGGCTCAGCATTAAGCACTGCCCAATTGCCCGGGGCAAGTGAAACACGCATTCGGGCAAGTGGGATATGTCCCCGACATGCCTGACTGGGCAAGTTGGAATGAGCATATATTACCAACTAGCACCACAAAAATTAGGCTTTTTGATCTTTAATTTCAGTTCCTAAAAGCGTCCTTCACTACGTATCTGCCATTATGTCTTGGCTGTTTTCTTAGTCTCGGTTTCATTTACTGCTTTGCAAGTTATTTTATATCCCCCCTGCTGGTGTAGTATGGTACGCGTACTGTTTATAGACCCTTCGTGTATGATGTCACGCATCACGTGATAATTACAGCTGGGGTCAGACAGACACCGTCTTTCATGTAAGCAGCTTAATCTGTCTTCAGGATGGTGAATTTTTGCTTCTTCAAACAGAGAAATAGATAAAAGGCATCAGCGTCTCCCCGCTATCAAGAAAAATGTTAACAAATAGAAGCAAATGCTTCAAGAACAATGAGGAAATGAGCGGTTAAAGAATACGAAGAGAGGAGCTCAGCCTGAAAACTGCAGAGAAATTCACGATTGTATTTAAAATGTATTTTAGAAAAACAAAGTCGGGAGTGAGGATGGAAGAGTTTGCTTAAGAATCTTGTTTTATTTTTTTTCTGCTCGCATTCAAGTTAACTCCTTCATGAAGGTGTTTGTTTTTCTTACAGGTGAAGCCGCTTCCTTATTCGACACAGAAAACCCAGACTGGTTTCAAACAACTCGGGAATAAAAAACTCAACAAGGAGCGACATGAGCGATAAATCCTGAAAGAACAGAACAGATTCAGAGCAGAGAGAGCTGGAGCTTTGTTCCTGTTATCAGAGGAACGCAGTCCTGCACAAAATATTTATATATCGAGGGTTTTTGTGATATCATACACCTCTAGGTTTTTTTTAATTAAATAAATAAATAAATAAATAAATAAATAGCCAGCCCACGCAGCTGCACTGATTCAGTCACAGGTTGCCAGGTCTGTATAAAACACCCACAACCTACACACTAGGGCTGAGTACCGGTACTGTGTACCGGTACTATACAGTGAAAATCAATTCGGTACAGGTCCAAAATACCGGATCATGAAGTACCGGTACTGTACCGATATAAATTTACACCAAGTATATGCTTATTTTGTGACTGAAGATGCGTAAATCCTACCACAAAGACGAAAATTTAGCACTGGAAAAGACGTAAAATGCCGCACTGAAACTTGAAATCAGAGCCATCTTTGATTTGAGATCCTCTCGCCACAGTCTCACGAGACATTGCGAGAGCTTGGCTGATCCAGCGTTCTGATTGGTCAAAAAGACTCAAAAGCAGGTCAGCCATTTTTCCTTTGCTGGCACTGGTGGCCTTTGTTGCTTTGTGTAATTTTGCCGCGTAAGTTAAAGGCCGCGGACTGCGCGGAGTGAATTTGTTTGTCATGCCACGTGGGAAGACCAGTAAGGTCTGGGATCACGTAACAAAGCTTTCGGGGGACAGAACACAAGTTGTCTTGCTGTGAGACAACTTATGACTTTTTGTCCCAAGTTAACTAAGGCCCTGTCCACATGGCAACGGATTCAGGTGACTCCGATACAATTGCTTATCGTTTAGGCCTGGTGTCCACACGGCACCGGCGTTTTGGGTGCCCAAAACGCAATCTTTTTGAGAACGGGTTCCAGAGTGGAATGATCTGGCAACGTTGCCGTTGTGAAGTCGTCTGGATGAGTAGAACGGATTTGTTTACGATGACGTCACAACCACATGACTGTGAGTGCTTCACGCCGGGTAGAAGTGTAACGAATATCACCAGGAAAAAGCCTTACAGAGCACTAGTGAGAGTGAAACACGAGCTTGGATATTATTATTATTATTATTATTATTATTATTATGTTCAGTGTTAGTTCACAGTAGTAATGCAAGAAGCAGAATAGTGACAGTAATAGTGAAGCAAAAACATGCAATTGTACAAACACTGCAGCTCTACAGCAAAATATTCATTTATGAAATGGTCTGATTCTTAACACCAGTAGTGCCAATGATCTTCTCATTGCGATGCGAGTTGTCAACAAATCCTATAACTTGGTTCATGAAACGCGCTTACAAAATATTTTCACTGTGAATATTTATTGTGTAATGGTGCAATCCCGCCAGCAAAAATAGGGAAAAAAAGGAGCGATCTCACCTCTTCAGATGTTGATTTAAGTCTGACAATACATTCCTCAAAAAGGGCGTAGAGGAGCAAATTAATCCAATTTATTCCAGACCATTAAAGACGCCGCCTTCCGCGTAGAATCATACATCATCCTCGCCGCCATATTGGAGAGGTCAAAGCGGAGAATAAAGATTCATGTGCTGCCTTTAACTGTACCAACAGGTTTACCGTCCAAACGAGATCACATGGGATTACCTTTCACAGGTGAGACTGGAAAAATACTTTTCATTGTATTTGGTCATTATAATGTAATTTTACGAACAGATTTTCCTGACTTTGTGGCTAATATGAAGTCTCACGCATTATGCGCATGCGTCCTTACTTCTTCTATTGTTCTGGTGTCTCCGAAGGGACCGTCTTACAGTGCCCCTAGAGGTGTGGCATGTGTATTGCATCGTTTTCAGCAAGCGTTGCGTTGCCATATGGACCTGATATTTTACTGATCGTTGCCCATGTGGACGCGATATATTTTTAAATAACATCTCGTTGCTGTTGTCGTGTGGATGTAGCCTAAGTGTGAGACTGAGAGGGTGACTGAGAAGTGAGGTAGGAAACCTAGTTATGTTCAGTTTTCTTTGAATAAAGATACTGACAAGTTGTCAACAGTTTATTAATGTTTCTGTCATTATTGAAGAAGTTCAGAAGAACACATGTTAAATTGTTCAGGTACAGGTACAGGTCCGGACCTGTACCTAAACCTCTGTACCTGTACCTGATGATACGTTTAGGTACGCAGCCCTACTACACACTAAACATCCATCCATCTATACATTATCTGTAGCCGCTTTATCCTGTCCTACAGGGTCGCAGGCGAGCTGGAGCCTATCCCAGCTGACTACGGGTGAGAGGCGGGGTTCACCCTGGACAAGTCGCCAGGTCATCACAGGGCTGACACATAGACACAGACAACCATTCACACCTACGCTCAATTTAGAGTCACCAGTTAACCTAACCTGCATGTCTTTGGACTGTGGGGGAAACCGGAGCACCCGGAGGAAACCCACGCGGACACGGGGAGAACATGCAAACTCCACACAGAAAGGCCCTCGCCGGCCACGGGGCTCGAACCCGGACCTTCTTGCTGTGAGGCGACAGCGCTAACCACTACACCACCGTGCCGCCCTAACCAATAACCAAACTTAATAATAAACTTAATCAATAACCAAACTTCAACTCAATGTGTGATCTTTATTTTATGTTGCAATTCACAATTATTCTATGGTTTTCCTAAAAAAAAAAGTAGTACTCACAAAATAGGGGGCAAGTGATAATATTGGGGGGCAAGTGGAAATTTACCCCTGCAAGTAGGTTTAAAAGTTAATGTCGAGCCCTGGAGTCTCAGCCAGGAAAACTGGTTCCAGAGCAGCACCAACACTTTGCTGGTCTAGAACCAAGAACTTCTTACATCAGGGGCGGGGGTGGGATTACTGTAACCAACAAGACCAACTAAAACTTTGTGACCGCCATTAAAATAAACACACAAAGCCCGAGTCTGACTAATCCACAGGTCAGAAATAGATCCTGAAATAAAATAGATATAGAAAAAATAAACTCTGTGTGTGATTTTGTGTCACACTGGAATCTGCTCCAGTCATCTATCAGTGACCCAAACATCAGAAAAACAATCTGCTTTTAAATTTCAGTCTGTGATTTTCAGGATAAAAACAAAAACGGCCTATTAATTTCTGTTACTGTCACAAAAATGACCATATATACACTGATCGTTACTATCCTTTTGACTGTCAGTACTGTAATCAGCTCAGTATTCAGGCTCCACTTTGGAAATAGACTTCCTCATGAATTCTGTGTTCACGTCTCCTGTAAAGATCAGAGCACAGCCCCGTGTGATCATCGACCACAGGCACTGAATGTGGCGCTGCGTCAGAGAGCGGAAGAAGAGAGCGATAAAACACTGAATGAAAGAAAGTCTGCAGTTTCTTTAGGTGACTCATTTTAGATTTTTCAGATCACGGATCCGCCAATGGCAGTTAAATACTACCGCTGAAAAAATAAAAAGTCTGTGTGTATTTTTATTTTTATTTGAACCGCCAAAACGTACAAAAAGAAATGACAAAATTTTGGGGTCACATATTTTTCTTGTAACAGCATTGTATTCCCAGTACCAAATCCTATTTGTCACAAGTAAAAAGGAAAAATCGTAAATACAAACAACAACATGTGTTGTATATATCCACTTCAGCCAAGTCAGAAAACGAAACTATTTACGACATTGCGTATTCACTTGAATGTTAGAGTTGAATGTTGTAAATTCTACGGGGTGATTTACGACCACTTTGCGACAGTATAAACCTCGTGCTGATCATGGCCGATGCTGACAGCATGGCTTCTGAGCCATCAACTCAACTCTATGTAAGCATAACATGGTAAACAAAAATCAATTCATTGTCTCACCGACCAAAACGTGGGCGATTTCGTCTCTCAAGTGTTGAAGATAAACAATGAAAAGATCAAAACAATCTTTGGTTCACAGAGAGAAGGTAGCGATTTAACCAGGGCCATGCTGAACATGCCTGCAGTAACATTAGTTCGAGCTTTTGGCTGCAGATATCTGACTGTAGAATTAGAAGAGGAAGGTGCTGGAGAGAGTCCTATCGAACCGAGTATCACGAAGATATCAGCCCTCGATGTGCTAATGAGAGCTCAACGGTCATATGACCACACACCTTCAGAGAAGTAAGTACTGGAATACTGGTCCAGTTTTATATTAGAACACACGCACACATATAAATATACATACATACACACAAACGTGTTGTGTGCCTACTTAGGATTTGCGCATTCTTAAGAATGGTCATTGGGAATGCCAGGCTAGCACTTGGATTTCAAATTGATTAACCACATTACAGTAAATCAGAAGAAGAAATATATTTTTGGCTAATTTGTATTATATTTTTCAAGATTTTCTTTAAGTGGCTGATGGCTAGCGATAGCTTCATGAGCAGATGTATGGTACTTGTACAGGTATAAATTGATGGTGTATAGAAAAATAGCTCTGATATATGTGGATCAATGTTTTTGAGATCAGACAAGTACATGTATCTGTGATACAAAATATCTCTTGCTGTGTGATTTTAAGAAATGTTGAAACTGATTTTTTGAAGGTGTCTCATCTCATCTCATTATCTGTAGCCGCTTTATCCTGTTCTACAGGGTCGCAGGCGAGCTGGATCCTATCCCAGCTGACTCCGGGCGAAAGGCGGGGTTCACCCTGGACAAGTCGCCAGGTCATCACAGGGCCGACACATAGACACAGACAACCATTCACACTCACATTCACACCTACGCTCAATTTAGAGTCACCAGTTAACCTAACCTGCATGTCTTTGGACTGTGGGGGAAACCGGAGCACCCGGAGGAAACCCACGCGGACACGGGGAGAACATGCAAACTCCGCACAGAAAGGCCCTCGCCGGCCCCGGGGCTCGAACCCAGAACCTTCTTGCTGTGAGGTGACAGCGCTAACCACTACACCACCGTGCTGCCCCTTTTGAAGGTGTTCGTTTAAAAAATATAAATATACTATTCATGATAAATATTGATATGTAGGAAAACAGAAATTGGACAATATGGTCAGGTAGATTTATTTTTTCTTGTATTGGTGATGGTAGCATTTCTAACAAATACGTCTGATATAATAATAGGAACATAAATGATAATAGTGTATATATATATATATATATATATATATATATATATATATATATATATATATGTGTGTGTGTGTGTGTGTGTGTGTGTGTGGAAAAGGAGTCTCTTGAATTTAAATTATTTTATCATCTTAATCCAATACTGAAATTTTGCCATGAGAAAAAAAAAGAAAAAATATACAAGGACACTTTTATTTTTATTTCAACTGACATTATCAGAAATATGCTGAAAAAATCCGTGACCCTAAAAATAAAAAATGGGTGGCCTTACAGTTATTGAGGTGAAAACACACACACACACACACACACACACACACACACACACACACACAGAGGTGTATCTCTGTAAGGAACCTTTCCATGTCATCAGACATTTATAATACTGTTATAAATCTATAAACAACACTTTACATTGATGTGGATGATTTCCCTGCAGGATTATAGTGTGTAGCTGTCTTGTGGTTGCCAGTTAACTCGATACTTCACTGATTTCTATCGATTTCGTCCCGGGGAAATATATGACTGAGAGATGGGAGATAGGTGTTACGATCTGGCTCAGAATCGTAACAAAACCAAGGAGGACACGGGACACGAGATTACCAAATAATGAAAGAATTTACTTAAGAAAAGGAAAACTATATACAACATGTATGTACAAAACATGTTAGTCAGTGAATCAGTAATGTTAAACATTGCAGACATGCAGTGTTAGTGTAGTGAAGCTAAATGCATGAAATCAAATACAAAACAAAGCCATAACGAAAAACAAAGCAAACTATCACAATAGGGTACAGGTTAAAAAATCCCAGAGCTTTCCTTTAAGGACTTACACTGCAACCAGGACAACCCAACCTCTGACATGGAAACGTGCAAAAATAAACGCAACGCACTGGTCCTTCAACTGGGCGGATGTTACCTGAGTTCTGTGATATAAACACACCTGGTGTCACAGCAGTATGGCAGCACACAGCCTACAGTACACAGATTCCCCTTTCCATCATTTTCTACTTGATAAAATTAGATTTTCGTAGCTTAGATTTGTTCAGATTTGTCACCTAATTCCCTTCAGCAACTTGTGGGTGGGGAGAACTGACCAAGACCAAATGAGGCAGAAAGTCTGGTGGGGTGGAACATGTTTAGACTTTTAACTCAGAAACCGACGGGGACGTTTCTGAATTCTGAGTGCATGTCGACTGATCAGAAGGTCTGAACCCCAACACCACCGCGCTGGCAAACAGCCCCAAACTCTCTCAGAGCTCTCACACTAACCCTGACCCCAACTGCCCAACACGCTGGCAAATGCAAAGGAAATAATTTCACCGTACTGTAATGTGTACGTTTAGAAGTACAGACTTTCTTCTTCTTCCACACAGTAAACTCACCTCACCATCCTGACTGAAGCCTCACACACCTCTTCTCTGCTCTTTCTGTAGAACCGGGGCCCATGTTCTCCTGGTTGGAGACGTCGCTGAGTCCTTCATCCGCATCATGTCAACTTCTTCCAAAACATCTTCATGGATGCTTGGAATTCCATGAAGCTCATTGTGTACCGTGGCCCACACTCACAGGGTCAGCGGGAGGTCAATCCACTTCCTAATGCTGTTATTATAATGCTTCATAGCACACTTCAGCTGGAGATAAACCCAGCCAGAGGACACCAGCTCACCTGGCAGGGTTTATCCGAGGGATTCGGAGTCACAGAAATGTTTACACAATCACAGGTTTCAGCATTTGTGAACTTTTAGCTTGTTAGCTTGTTGCTGAGGTAATCTGCACAGGAAAAATGACTGAGCGGTTTTTCCAGAGTTAAAAGTATTTTCCTCAAAAATCGTGAATTTTGCTCTATTTTGAGTTTAGAGAGTAAAATTTGGAGTTGGAGCAAAATTACAGAGTAACTGTGTGACAGAGTTGGTTGTGGCTCTGAACTGAGTAAACTAGTACAAGAGTTCATTTCAAGACTCACTGAATCGAGTCAAATCCCACCACAGAGTAAAATATTCACACTCAACTGAGGAGAACTGACTCTGGACAATCTGCTCTATCAAAAGAGTAACTTTTACTCTTTTCAGAGAGGGAACAAATGTTATCTGGCAGAGAGTACAATTTTCTTCAGTTTGAGTAAATTTTACTCAGGCAAACTTCCTGTGTGCCAGCCTTTGGGTCACATTCAGACAGCTAGCGCTGCCTTTTGAGCTATATAGCTAAAAGTGTTATTTTAAAAATAAAACCAAATAGTTTATTCGTGATGATATAATTTATTCAAACTAACACACCAAAAATATCGTAATACGCAATTTAACAACTTTCTTCTGACCTCAGGCGTTTCACTGAAGGCGTGAAAAAGTGATGCGTTGCTCGCCAGTGAGCCGGCTCCTTGAACTGATTCTTTTGACTCTCCAACTCGGCTCTTTGAATCATTTGTTTAATCAGCTCTAAGTCAGCTCTTCGAGTCGAGCATTGGGAATCGATTCACACATCTGAAGAGTCGTTTTGGTGAACCGACAAGCTACAGATAACGGAGAAATGTAGTCGGGATTTTTAATAAACATAGCCAGCTATGAAAGGATTAATGTCACAGACACAAATGAAGTTTTAAAAAGCAGCAACGTAAAATGATTTCTCCTTCCCCTGTATGAGTATGAATAATCACAGCAGGATGGAGTTTAAGACATTTAGATCATGTTTTACCTTTTTTTCCTGCACCTTATTAAAGATGAGAGGATCGGCAGGATGAGGAAGTTCTCCACATTCCTCCTCAGAGGACTCTCCTGCTGATCATGATCAAAAATACAGTTTGAGTGATTTTACCTTTTCTGTAGAAAGGATGAAGGTTTAACTCACCTTCAATGAGTCTGTCCTGCTCAGGGGGGAGGTGGGCGGAGTCTGTCCCAGGAACACACCCACACAGGCAGTGCAGCACAGTCAGTCCACCCACCTGCACGTTTTGGGAGGAAACCAGGGAACCCAGAGGAAACCCACATGGACACGGGGAGGACACGTGTGAATCTCAGGAAATCTCAGGACGTTTTGTTTATTTTTGTTCCACGAGCAGAAATCCATTCCAAAGAAGCCAAACTCACTTTCCAGCCCATCAGAAAGCTGGCCAGCTAGCACACTTAGCTCATGTTCCTGTTGAAGGAGCTTCCACTAAAATTAGTGTCTCCTTTTCATCTTCATCTGACAAGCATTCATATTTTAAACCGAAATCATGTTCAGATAAAGTGTATTCTTTGCCATGTCTGCTGATTATGTTGCGAGAACTCCTGTAGTCACCGTTCCAGATGATCACTGGGAGAAGGATGTTGTGTTGCGAACACAGAGGAGTGAAGTGGTACAGAGTGAGATCCCACAGTGTGGTGACAGAAATACCAGCACACTTGGAACGTCACTCTTCCAATCAGATTAGAGAACCAGAACTGACTGCTGTATAAAAAAGTTTAGATGAAGAAATTCATAGTTAAGTTCATTTCTGAATTCGTTTTTAATTTGTGTAATGCTGAGTAATTTACACACAGGGTTCTCCACAGTTCCTGCACCTTCCTGTAAAGGAACTCATAGGCGGTTTTAAACGGAGGCCCCTGCAAAATTGCTCCTGGCCCCTGTTGTGGCCCCTGTGCTGAACAGATAATAAGCTTTATTAATTTCGACGTGCGCTGGCTCGAAGATTGGAACTGACATGCCGGAGTGTTCTACACGGACTCCTTAAAGCGCGACATGCACACTGTCACCTGCAGCAGAAAGACCCGCAGCAGCGCCAACTGTAAACTTCGGGCGTGAGAGACACCAGCTGCAGCCCTGCAGGGACCAGGCTACTGCAAAGAGGCGAAGGTAAGGAAAATTATTCAATTTCGTAACTTCGGTGTTTGCACACATCCGTGTTTTACTGTTGTTGTTCACTACAATAATAAATCCGTTTTATTGCGCTTTCTGAAAAGTGCGTTGCATAGCAATAAGTAGCCTAACTTAATATTTTTGGGAAATGGGTGAAATAACGGACAGTGTTTAACCTTCTTGTAAAACTTGAATGGCCTTGTGATATGTAGAGGCTACATTCCTCTCCGTTTACTTTTTAGTATAGGCCTACTGTAGGCTATCATCATGAAAAGGAGCAAGAAGGTATTTTGTTTTGGTTTTAAATAAACTAAACTAAACTAAACTAAACTAAACATTTTGAACTCTTAAATATTGGCATGTTTTGTCCTTATATGTGCCCCCCTGAAAAAACACTGGCCCCATCTCGGCCCCCCTAGTAACTTTGGTCTAGAACCGCCACTGTATTTATAAACATTTATACATTTCAGAAACTGTTTTTTTTTTTTTTTCGGTCTCTGCTCTTACTCTCCACACTACACTGACCTTCGAAATCAAGGTTTGGGTTGTTGTTGTTTTTTTCAAAGATGTGAATAATATTATGTCATTATGTAATGTAATATAATGTAACTCCGTGCAGTGAGGGCGGGGGCGGGGGCAGGGGGCGGGGGCGTTGGGCGTGTATGCGCCCCGGTGCGGTCGCGCGCCGCATCCTCCTCATTTTCCTCTTGCCTGGTTGCTTAGTAACGCCCGCGGTGAAGAGTACCTAGAGTGCGCGCTCCCGAGTCTCGCGTCCGCGAGCATCTGCAACGTGCGCGCGCTTTACGCTTTGACACTCCAGTCAAAGAGGCATGGATGTTCATTTACAGTAATCATCATCATCATCATCATCATCATCAATCACATTATCCTCCTCATCATCATCATCTTCATCACAGCCTGGAGGCTCGCGGGAGGGAGCATGGCGCGCGGCGCGGAGGAGAGGAGCGCACGGTGAGGCGGAGAGAGCCGGCAGGTGAGGAGCGGAACTGGGTTTTTCCTCATGATTTCTTCATCCTCACCTTCACCAGCGGGTTATAAACACTGATCTCCAGCAGCATGGAGCGGTTATAACGCGCTCGGGAGGCTTTAATCACGCGTGGGTGGAAACGGTTTAAATGGCGCGCGCCGCCGCATTGCTCTCGTTTGCACGCGCTAAATGCGGCCACATGCACGAGCACATTCACACGATTATTATTATTATTATTATTATTATTATTATTATTATTATTATTATGCTGAATGTCGGGATAACGTGAATCTGCAGCGCGTTTGCCTGTGTGTGTGTGTGTGTGTGTGTGTGTGCGCGCGCGCTGCATTTATCGCTTCTGTACACTGATCAGTGTGTGTGTGTGTGTGTGTGTGTGCAATATAGAAAGCAGAATGAATGAAGGAACCCCTCTGTGTGAGTACATGTGTTCCTCACATGTGTAACACACACACACACACACACACACACACACACACTTGAAGTGACCTCTATTAGGCATGAGTGATGAAGGTGTGTGTGTGTGTGTGTGTGTGTGTGTAGTGGAATGATAAGAAGGAGAAGCAGTGAGACACCTTCTGCCACGTCTCAGAGTTGTCATGGTGATTTGGCCATCTGTTGGCTTGTTGTGTGTGTGTGTGTGTGCATTCTACACATACTGCCCCCCCTAAATAGTGTGCACTCTAGGCAGTGCACTATCCTCAGATGTGATTTGGAACATAACTGGTGCTTTTCCCAATCAGATAAACATCCGCAGGCGAGATACGGAGGAGGAGAGACGAACGAACACATTGGTATTCACATCTCGTACTGTAGTCTCTTTCACCGTCCCTGCAGTTACAACACACACCGCCCCCTCTCTCTTTCTCCTGGTGAATGTGGACTTTTATAAATATGTGGAGCTGATGCTGCCTGATGTTAGGCGTAACAAAGGTGGAAGAGAGAGAGAGAGAGAGAGAGAGAGAGATGCAGTGTTAATGATATTGGGATGTAGTGATGTAGAGAACGAGTGATCGTGCGGGTAAATGAGTTGTCGAATTCACACATTACAGTAATTAGGGTGTATTAGTGCAATTTATGAACAGAGAACTTATGAATATGAACTAGGGGTTAGTGGATATGATGGAGGGGTTAATGGTTAGTATGGATCTCGACGACGCCACAGCCATCCATGGCAAGGAGTTTAGAGTGCAAAACTGGCCTTGTTCTCTGGGTGGAAGGGGCATACACTCTCTCCACTGTCAATCATAACAGCACTAGCCATTTGTGGGCGTCTGTAAGAATAGTGTATGTGGAAGAGGGCAGATAGCGCTTTCCTCCAAATGTGTCAAGCCTGTGAGGTTCTCCAAGGCAGGTGTGTGTTCAACTATCCCTGTTTCTTCAGCGTTTAAACACACACTCCATACTGTTGGTCTTTACTCCTCCACCTGTAATGATTTATAATCTGGTGTTAGCACGAAGATGATGGGGCCCCTTTTGAGTCTGGTTCCTCTCAAAGTTCCCCCATCGTGTTGTCTCAGGAAGCTTTTCCTCATTACTGTTGTTTATTAGGAATCTAAATCTACATCTGGTCTTGTGTAAAGCTGCTCTGTGACAGTGTTCATTATTAAAAGCTCAATACAGATAAAACTGAATTGAATTTACCATGCACTGCTCTCATCCACAGTGTACCACAGCTTCTTCTTCTTCTTCTTCTTGTATTTCCTATTAAAATATTGCCATACTAATAAAATGTCTGAGAGCACACAGCATAAACGCTACACTGGCTGTGATGGTGTATTTCACAGTAAGTGTTTGCACAGCTGAGGTGTTGTGAAAAAATGGAGGTTTTTATTTTCTCGGAATAAATTTACTTCAAGTGAAGATTAGATTTCTCTCATATTTCAGTGCGAGGTTAACTTAATTCACTTAATGAAGTAAAGAGATTTAATATAAACCATCTTTTACCAATGATGCTAATAATTCTGCAGCTGTAAAATACACTGCATTATATAGAAAGAACTCGTGACAGTAACATACACACACCAGCATGTTGTACACGTTTAAGAGTCGTGTATTCCTAAAGTCGCTGAATACAGAAAAATGTTGGGAATTATTTGTACGTAAACTACATGATGTCACTGTGTACGTCTGTAACAGCATTTCTCACATAAACTTTAATATTAACGGCCACCAAAGTATATCTGGTGACCCATTTTCTCAAATACGTCTGAAGAAGGAGAACGTTCTGTGAGTGATAGATAAATAATAAAGAACATAATGTAGTGTCTCACTAAAATGAACTGTCTTGTACAGGAATGATTGTACAGAGAGAACGCGGAGCTTCCACACTGTCGAGTCTGATTCAGTGTGTATGTTACATGTTACTGTCAACGTCATTCTATTTTCGTGTCAGTAACAGAAATTAATTGGCCACTTCAGTTTTTAATTCTCAGAAATAAAAGACTCAAAATTTTAAAGCAAATTGTGTTTCTTTCTTTGTAAGACAAAAAATAAAATGGTAAACAAAACAAAAAGAATAGAGTCAGTTTTTCTGAAACCTGAGGCTGTTACTGATGGATAAGCTGCTCGATCTGGAATCACACGGAGGAGATGGGTTTTGTGCTGGCAGTAATGCAGCCCTTTCCACTGGCCACCACCACAAGTATATTTCAGACGTGTGGAGACGCTGGGACACATCTCTGCTTTCAGCAACGTGAGCGCTGAGCACAACAACAACAGTGGTGGACTTTCAACAGCGTCTCTTTCAATTTCATGTCTATACTGAAGCTCTGTTTCTTCTTCTTCTTCTTCTTCTTCTTCTTCTGTGGATTAGTCAGACTAGACACCACACAAGCTCTGTTGGTTTTTAAATGGCAGTCACAAAGTTTTAATTGGTCTTTTCCTTGGTTTTAATCCCGCCCCCATCCCCTGACATAAGAGGTTCTTTGTTCTAGACCAGCAAAGTGTTGGTGCAGTTTTCCTTGCTGAGAGTCGGTTCTTTGTCTGTTGAAATGTAAAGAATTGGTTCCAGATGAGGAACCGTCTCTAAACCTGCCCTCGAACTGCCTTGGTGGTAAAGGTGTGTGTGTGTGTGTGTCATACACACTCCTACACACACACACCGCTGTGGTTACAGGATCACTGATGTAGAGCTGTGATTAATTTGACTCCTGTTGGCCAGTGAGACACGAGGATTTTCTGTGGTTATGTTTATTAAATATTTTTATAACAGTGTTTCTATTATATTAATACACATATATCTGTCTGTGTGTGTATGTGTGTGTGTGTGTGTGTGTGTGTGTGTGTGTGTGTGTGTGTGTGTGTGTGTGTTTAGGTGTGTACCAAGTGTGATGCCATTTGCACTGTAAAAAAGGCAGAGCTTCCGCAACCAATGGCATCTTCTATACAAAAACCACCTGGCTGAGGGGTGGAGCTTAACATATATCTGTGTGTGTGTGTGTGTGTGTGTGTGTGTGTGTGTGTGTGTGTGTGTGTGTGTATGAGAGACTGTTAAGCTCCATGTGTGTGTGAGTATACGTGCGTGCGTGCGTGTGTGTGTGTGTGTGTGTGTGTGAGACCATGTGGTACACACACCTGCTCTGGTGCCCTGTGACCTTCATCTTGGTTTCATGGTTGCCATGGTGGTACATCTCCATGGCGACAGCCATGACCTTCCAGCCTACAGTGAACACTGCTCAGGGTCGTCTACGTGGGGTGCGCATCACCGTGGCGACAGAAGGGCTCCGCCCTGTGGACCAGTACCTGGGCGTGCCTTTCGCAGCCCCACCCACTGGAGTGCGGAGATTTGCCAACCCAGAACCCCCTGCGGCATGGGGAGGCGTGCGTAACGCCACACGCTTTGCTCCCGTGTGTCCTCAGAGTGCCCGCGGCAACGTGCATGACATCACTGCACCCGTGTGGGCGACCTTTAACCTCGACACCATGGCAACATACCTGCAGGAGCAGAGTGAAGACTGTCTCTACCTCAACCTGTATGTCCCCACACGGGAGAGGAGTGGTGAGCGCACACACACACACACACACACACACACACACACACACACACACACACACACACATGCACACACACTTAGAGGTTGTGGATTATTATTTGATACTGAAACACTTATTTCATCTCTGCCTTCGTTATTCTGTATTTTCTCTTGTGTGTGTCTGCAGGGCCGAAGAGGGCGGGTGAAGAGGCGGAGGATGACGGTACTTCCTGTTTTCATCACTCACTTTTTTATTCATTTTTAATAACTTTCACTTCTTAAATATTTATACCGGATGTTTTTATTCGATGTTTAATCAGTCAGTGTGAGTGGCATCGAGGTTTCTGCACTCTTACATCAGCTGCCGGGATTCAGAGACAGAGAGTGTAAACTTAGAACTGTCCTTTTTTAGCTTCTCTCTCTCGCTCTCTCTCTCTCTCTCTCTCTCTCTCTCACTCACACACACACACACACACACAGATATTGTATTTGAAACTATAGATTATTTTGATGGCGCAGCACGGTGGTGTAGTGGTTAGCGCTGTCGCCTCACAGCAAGAAGGTCCTGGGTTCGAGCCCCGGGGCCGGCGAGGGCCTTTCTGTGCGGAGTTTGCATGTTCTCCCCGTGTCCGCGTGGGTTTCCTCCGGGTGCTCCGGTTTCCCCCACAGTCCAAAGACATGCAGGTTAGGTTAACTGGTGACTCTAAATTGAGCGTAGGTGTGAATGTGAGTGTGAATGGTTGTCTGTGTCTATGTGTCAGCCCTGTGATGACCTGGCGACTTGTCCAGGGTGAACCCCGCCTTTCGCCCGTAGTCAGCTGGGATAGGCTCCAGCTCGCCTGCGACCCTGTAGAACAGGATAAAGCGGCTACAGATAATGAGATGAATTTTATATGTGAGGACTGTGGCATGGTTTGTTTGTTTGTTTGTTTGTTTATTTAGTGTTGCGTGACTCACGTGAGGACCCATGGCCTGTAATGTTGTTTATTCACGGGGGCTCGTACATGGACGGAACTGGAAACATCATGGATGGCAGCGTGTTAGCAAGCTACGGGAATGTCATCGTCATCACACTTAATTACAGGATAGGAGTGTTGGGTACGTGAACACACACACACACACACACACATTCCAAAACCCCTGAGTATGATTGAATTCCCACATTCTGTGCAAACGTAGCTTTAACTTTTCAACAAATAAAAATCCTAAACACTGCCAAGCATGAGACCAGTCCCAAACTCCACACAATTCCCAACACAGATCAAGGTGCATTATCTATAAAGGGTAAAAAAATCCACTTGCCCTCATTAAAGTGTAATACATGTGTGTGTGTGATTCTCTCAGGATTCCTGAGCACTGGTGATCAGGCTGCTAAAGGAAATTATGGGTTGTTGGATCAAATTCAGGCCCTGCGTTGGATCAATAAGAATATTGGATATTTTGGAGGAGATCCGGGTCGGGTCACTGTGTTTGGGTCCGGAATTGGAGCATCTTGTGTCAGTTTGCTTACACTGTCTCATCATTCAGAAGGTAAATGCACACAAGCACACACAAACACACACAGCTCACATTACAGAAATTCCCAAGTATTTACATTTAGTCATTCTCTCTCTCTCTCTCTGTAGGACTGTTCCACAGAGCGATTATTCAGAGTGGCTCTGCGTTGTCCAGTTGGTCAGTGAACTATCAGCCAGTGAAATACACACGCATGTTGGCCGAGCGAGTGGGCTGTAACGTGCTCGACACACATGTACGCCTTCATGCCTTTACATGGTTTATTAGCATTTACTCTTTACTTCAGTGTCATCTACACACTCTATGTGTGTGTGTGTGTGTGTGTGTGTGTGTGTAGGACTTGGTGCTGTGCATGCAGAAGCGGAGTTACAGGGAGCTGGTGGAGCAGGACATCCAGCCAGCACGCTTCCACATTGCTTTTGGGCCGGTGATCGACGGTGACCTCATTCCTGACGACCCAGAAGTGCTCATGGAGCAGGGCGAGTTCCTTAACTATGACATCATGCTGGGTGTCAACCAAGGGGAGGGACTTCGCTTTGTAGAGGGAGTGGTTGAGCCAGAGGAGGGTGGGGTTTCTGGATCAGATTTTGACTTTGCTGTTTCAGACTTTGTGGACGGTCTCTATGGTTACCCAGAAGGCAAGGACACACTGCGTGAGACGATAAAGTTCATGTACACAGACTGGGCGGATCGTGACAATCCTGAAACACGACGGAAAACGCTTGTCGCCATGTTTACGGATCACCAGTGGGTGGAGCCTGCAATGGTCACAGCTGATTTGCATGCACGTTATGGTTCTCCGACGTTCTTCTACGCATTTTATCACCACTGCCAGAGCCCGATGAAGCCAGCATGGGCTGACTCCGCCCATGGAGATGAGATTCCTTACGTGTTCGGAATTCCACTTGTTGGACCCACCGAACTCTTCCCTTGCAATTTTTCTCGCAATGACATCATGCTGAGCGCCGTAGTCATGACCTATTGGACCAACTTCGCCAAGACTGGGTAATTACACACTCACACAACAATAAACGCTTAATAATTCCTACAGCAGTGATGAGCAGCCTGCAGGTTTCAGGTTGGGTGTGATCGAGTAGCACGCTGTTACATCTCTGATTTTTCTCTATCTCTCTGTCTGTCACTCTTCCTTCAGAGACCCGAATAAACCCGTCCCTCAGGACACAAAGTTCATCCACACAAAAGCAAATCGGTTTGAGGAGGTGTCGTGGTCGAAGTACAGTCCTGAGGATCAGCTCTACCTGCACATCGGCCTCAAACCCCGGGTACGAGATCATTACCGTGCCACTAAAGTTGCTTTCTGGAAGCACCTGGTTCCTCACCTCTACAACTTAAATGACATGTTCCACTACACCTCCACCACCACCACACGGGCCCCACCCCCTCCTGCGCAGGCCACTCCTACAGGACCACGCCCCCCCAGACGCCCTGGCCCACTGGTCATCGCTAATCCTCGTGATTATTCCACTGAGCTCAGCGTCACCATCGCTGTTGGTGCATCGCTGCTTTTTCTCAATGTTCTGGCATTTGCCGCACTCTATTATCGCAAAGATAAACGCAGTCGACAGGCCACACCTCCTCCACGTCAGCCGACACCCCCCCGTCACCAGGCTGCGCCTGTGTCCTGTGAGAAAGATGCAAGGTCATCCCCAAGGGATTACACGCTCACGCTACGTCGCTCGCCAGACGACGTCCCGCTCATGTCACCCGACTCGGTTGCCATGACGCCCAACAGTCTGACCATGACTCCAGACTCTGTTTCCATGACACCCAGCTCGCTGATGGGGTTTCCCAGCATGCACCCCTACAACACCTTTACACATGGATACAACAACGCCGGCCTGCCCCACACACACTCCACAACCAGAGTATAACAACATACGCTAGAACTGGTTCAAACCCATTTCAACAACTAAACACACACACACACACACACACACCTGTTTATGGTTTAACCAGTTCAAACCACCTCGGTACAAATCCATCTAAAATGGTGAAAAATAAAATGTACAAAATAACTTAAGTGCCAAGATGGAGGATAAACACATCACTGAACCATGACATCAGCGTAGATTAGCTGTAGAAATGCTTTTTACATCATACAGTATCACTTATTTATCGTGTATTCACACTCAGTGTGGCGCAGGGTATACACACAATATCTTATGGAATGTTTTTGTCTACATTTTATACATATTTACAATTATTCTAATTATGCTAAGCTACTTAATTAGTTATAGCTATCTAAAAACACAAATTTTCTACCAATGTTGTTAACAAAGCTAGCTAGCACTGTTATTGACCTGTTCTTTAGATGTCATTTTTGGTCTTGGCGATGCTTATTATTTTGACTGCGAGAGTTAGCAGTGGGTTTGGGAGCACGCCCCCTGTAGATTATTGTGTTGTTAAAACCAGTAAACATTTCTGTTCACATGCTTTACATTATATTTACAATTATTCTTGTTAAACTGCACTTGTTATGCTTTCCTAAAGCATTTTCTGAGTAAAGCTGCAGACACAGTGAGCTAAGTAACCTTTATTTTCTTACATTGACATATTTTTTCATTGTTTTCCAATACATTTGGCTTCAAATGGTCCTCAGTGAATCTCTGCAAATTAGCAGTAATACCAGGAGTGCGCCCCCTGCAGGTTCTATACTTCAAACTGCCAGAATAAACCCAGAGTGTGACCCGACATCCACCAACAAGACCCAACACCTCGCTGGCTTGTTCTACGTGTGTGTGTGAAAACGTTTCATAATATTTAGTTTGTGTAACTTGGCAGTTCTTTTCCTGAACTTTAAATACACAGCCGACAGAGCACTGCTGTTTGGTGTTGAATGGTGGGTGTTTGGAGAAGGTTGCGTTTTGTCAGACCTTTATTGCTGAAGCCAGTTATCTTCACTGAGGCTACGTTCACATTACCAGGCTGAGGTGACTCCAGTATAAATTTTGCCTGAATGTGATACAGATTTACTGCAGTTCATTGAGTTTGTGCCTGCAGTCTGCACAATGAAAATAAAGTTTAATCTAATCTAATCTAATCTAATCTAATCTAATCTAATCTAATCTAATCTAATCTAATCTAATCTAATCTAATCTAATCTAATTGTTTAGGGCTGTGTGGACACAGAAATCTGATCTTTTCATATGTGGTCCTAAATCAGATATGCATTTGATTCCTGGCTATGAGACATGAATGAGAATGGTCAGATTGGATTTCATGAGGCTTTTTGCTTTGTTCATGCACTGAACGCCGTCTTCATCAACAGCACTGGCAGTGCAGCCAAACAACAATGGATGAGAGCTACAATAGCTGTGAAAACAGTAAACACTAGCCATCTAGATTTTTTTGCCTTCTTGACTTGATCATGTACAGCTAACAAATTGTTATTATCGTAACAATTTACCAGCTTAGCATCAATAAAGAAAATCTATCTATCTATCTATCTATCTATCTATCTATCTATCTATCTATCTATCTATCTATCTATCTATCTATCTATCTATCTATCTTATTTGCCATCCTCCAGAGCAAAATGGAATACATACATTAGCTACTAGCGCATCCATTCAGTTACTTTTAAGACCATGAGTCATCTCACAAATATGACCATGAAAGTGAACTTTCGAGATAGGCAAATCCGATCTGAGAAAAAATCAGAACTGAACAATGAGACTTGTAATGTGAACATAACCTTAAAAACAGGACACATCTATTTCTTGGTGCTTTAATGGAGAATGTTGGTGTTTTAATGGAGAATGTTGGTGATTTAATGGAGAATGTTGATGTGAGATGGACAGTGTTAATGTTTTAATGGAGAAGGTTTGGGTTGTAATGAAAAATTGTTGGTGTGCGATGGAGAATATTGGTGTTTTAATGGAGAATGTGGCCCTGTGATGACCTGGCGACTTGTCCAGGGTGTACCCTGCCTTTCGCCCGTAGTCAGCTGGGATAGGCTCCAGCTTGCCTGCGACCCTGTAGAACAGGATAAAGCAGCTAGACATAATAAGATGAGATGAGATGAGATGAGATGGAGAATGTTGATGTTTTAATGGAGGACGTTGATGTTTTAACTGATAATTTTGGTGTTTTCATGGAGAATGTTGGTGTTTTAATGGAGAATGTTGGTGTGAGATGGTGAATGCTGATGTTTTAATGGACAATGTTGGTGTGTGATGGAGAATGTTTTGGTTTTAATGGACCATTGTTGGTGGTTGATGGAGAATGTTGGTATTTTAATGGAGAATGTTGGTGTGCAATGGAAAATGTTGGTGCTTTATTGGAAAATGTTGGTGTTTTCATGGAGAATGTTGATGTTTCATGGAGAACATTGGTGTGTGATAGAGAATGTTGGTGTTTTAATGGAGATTGTTGCTGTTTTAATGGAGAATGTTGGTGTGTAATGGAGAATGTTGGTGTTTTAATGGAGAATGTTGGTGTTTTAATGGAGAATGTTGGTGTGAGACAGAGAACATTGGTGTTTGGTGGAGAATGTTGATATTTTAATGGAGAATGTTCAGGTTTTAATGGAAAATTGTTGGTGTGTGATGGAGAATATTGGTGATTTAATGGAGAATGTTGATGTTTTAATGGAGAATGTTGATGTTTTAATGGAGAGCATTGGTGTTTGATGGAGAACTTTGGTGTTTGATGGAGAATGTTGATGTTTTAATGAAGAATGTTTGGGTTTTAATGAAAAATTGTTGGTGTGTGATGGAGATGATTGGTGTTTCATGGAGAATGTTGGTATTTTAACGGAGAATGTTGATGCTTGATGGAGAACATTGGTGTTTGGTGGAGAATGCTGATGTTTTAATGGAGAATGTTGGTGTTTTAACAGAGAATGTTTGGGTTTTAATAGAAAATTATTGCTTGGTGATGGAGAATGTGGTGTTTTAATGGAGAACATTGGTGTTTGATGGAGAATGTTGGTGTTTCAACTGAGGATGTTGATGTTTGATGGAGAACACTGGTGTGTGATGGAGAATGTTGGTGTTTCATGGAAAATGTTTGGTGTTTTAATGGAAATTGTTGGTGTGAGATGGAGAACGTTGGTGCTTTAATGGAGAAAATTTGGGTTTTAATGGACAATTCAATGTTGATGTTTGATGGAGAACATTGGTGTGTGATGGAGAATATTGGTACTTCAATGGAGAATGTTGGTGTGTGATGGAGAATGTTTGTGTTTTAATGGAGAATGTTTGTGTTTTAATGTAGAATATTGGTGTGTGATGCTGAATATTGATGTTTTAATGGAAAATGTTGGTGTGTGATGGAGAATGTTGGTGCTTTAATGGAGAATGTTGATGCTTCAATGAAGAATGTTGATGTTTTAACGGAGAATGTTGATGTTTGATGGAGAATGTTGGTGTTTCATGGAGAATGTTGGTGTTTTAATGGAGAATGTTGGTGTGGGATGGAGAAAGTCAGGGCTTAATTTGAGCCGGAACATGATGGAACAAGATCCGTAACCTCCGTCGTCGGATCCGGCAGCTATTTTCATTTCATTCGGTGTTCCGGCAGCTATTTAAATGGATCAGATCACCTCCGTGACCATTACAAAGGGAAAAAAAATCAAACAATAAATTAAATAAATAAGTAAATAAAAATTTGCTTAGTGTTCGGTTTTGATTATGATATCTGTTGTTGATTTCTCTCCTATGACATCCACAAAACCTATGCGAAAGGGGAAGGGGGGGGACATGGGGTGTATACTTCCGCTCAATAGAACACTGCGTTTTTTTTGTAGCTGTTAGCTTGCGCTGTGGAAAAAATGGCAAAAAACAAGAAAGCTTACTAAAATTTTTCAAAGTCCCAGGACAGCCGGATCCTAAACGACCTAAAATGGACGACGTTGGACTCAGTGACACTGCACCAGCACCTTCTGCAAGTGTACCAGACTCCAACTTGTTTTGTAAACCCTTTATTTCTTAACTATTACTTGAATTGATTGCACTTATGTTTGCTGGCACTGCTTTTAAACTTGAAATATGCTTGAAATCCTAGGCTATGCTTTTAAATACCCTGCTTAAATCCTTAAAATGAGTCATTTAACTCATGTCTTGTGTGATCTGATCTCCAATGGTGAAATAAACCAGTTGTGATATGAGTACAGTCTGTTATTTTAGAAGATAAATTTAATATATAATTTAATATATAGCCTAATAAAAAATAATATTTTATAACATAATATCACGACATATTACTGTCTGTAACTGCTCGTCACTAAAGCGTTTTCTAAGATCATAATGTCTTATATTATTTTTATTTTTTTATTTTTTGCCAAGCGGGGCCACTGCCGGGTCGGTCGACACGTAGTAGGTCTATTGTTCAAATGCGTTCTACGGTCTATGGGGCTGCGTTGTGGGTGCAAGTGCCAGGACCGTTTTATTTATTTACTTTCTATATAATCTCAGTCAGATACACAAGCAAGATTAAGTCTTTACTCTGCTGTGTTTTATTATGGCCATCAATATATTGTAACCTGTGTTTGATTTGTTAATTGTTGATCCAGTTGTTGCCTTAACGCAGGGGTCTGCAATGGCTCGGGAGCCAGATGTGGCTCTTTTGGTGACTGCATCTGGCTCGCAGATTAATCAGCTCACATTGAGATCAAGAAGTACACCTCCATTTAATGAAAAAGTCAGTTAGCTGTCCGCAAAGCAAAGCCTTTTGACAAAGAACATGGCGAAAAGGGAAAAAAGGTGACTGGTAGGCTACCGTACATTTCAACAGGAATGGACAGAGAAATTCGCCTTTGTGGGGTGAGAGGGTTCTGCTTTGTGTCCAATAGGCCTATACAATGACAAGATTGCATCGATGAAACAATGAAATAAAGTGGCACTTCGAAACACGCCAAGCTACGTTTGCGTCAAAATATTCAGCGGGGGACAGGAGGAAGACGGCATGTCAAGAGCCTCTTCATTATGAAAAAGAATATATTACACTCAAATTGTTGGTCATACGTAAAAATGCATTTTAGTTGTATTCAGCGTCACTTTGTATATATGGCTCTCACAAAAATGTATTTGAAAATATGTGGCTTTCATGGCTCTCTCAGCCAAAAGTTTCCCGACCCCTGCCTTAACGTATGTGTGGAGAGCGAGAGTGAACTTGAGTGCCTGTTTGGAGAACATTCTGAGCGTTGTCCATTGTTGTCCAGGATTTGATAACTGGTGCTGTTGCAATACATGTCATGCAATAGGTGTGTGTGCGTAAAGTTATAGTAAACCGCCCCCCGTCTTTTTTTTTTTTTGAGTCACCGGACCCACCCATGTAATTGTACAATGGAGAATGTTGGTGTTTTAATGGAGAATGTTGATTTTTTAACAGAGAATGCTGGTGTTTTAATGGAGAATGTTTGGATTTTAATGGGCAATTTTGGTGGGTGATGGAGAAAAGGGGTGAGTGATGGAGAATGTTGGTGTTTTAACTGAGAATTCTGGAGTTTTAATGGAGAATGTTGATATTTTAATGGAGAATGTTGGTGTTTCATGGAGAATGTTGGTGTTTTAAAGGAGCATGTTGATGTTTGATGGAGAACATTGGTGTTTTAATGTAGAATATTGGTGTGTGATAGTGAATATTGGTGTTTTAATGGTAAATGTTGGTGCTTTAATGAAGAATGTTGGTGTTTTAACAGATAATGTTGGTGTTTGATGGAGAATGTTGATGTTTTAATGGAGAATGTTGGTGTTTGATGGAGAATGTTGGTGTTTGATGGAGATTGTTGGTGTTTAATGGAGAATGTTGGTATTTAATGGAGAATGTTGGTGTGTGATGGAGAATGTTGGTGTTTTAATGGAGAATGTTGGTGTTTGATGGAGAATATTGGTGTGTGTTGGAGAATGTTGGTGTTTTAATGGAGAATGTTGGCGTTTCATGGAGAATGTTGGTGTTTTAATGGAGAATGTTGATGTTTGATGGAGAATATTGGTTTGTGATGGAGCTTGTTGGTGTTTTAACAGAGAATGTTGGTGTTTCATGGAGAATGTTGGTGTTTTAAAGGAGAATGTTGATGTTTGATGGAGAATATTGGTGTGTGATGGAGAATGTTGGTGTTTTAATGGAGAATGTTGATGTTTGATGGAGAACATTGGTGTGTGATGGTGAATGGTGGTGTTTCAACTAAGAATGTTGATGTTTGATGGAGAACATTGCTGTGTGATGGAGAATGTTGGTGTTTTAACCGAGAATTTTGGTGTTTTAATGGAGAATGTTGATGTTTAATGGAGAACATTGGTGTGTGATGGATAATGTTGGTGTTTAATGGAGAATGTTGATGTTTGATGGAGAATAATGGTGTGTGTTGGAGAATGTTGGTGTTTTAACTGAGAATTTTGGTGTGTAATGGAGAATGTTGATGTTTGATGGAGAACATCGCTGTGTGATGGAGAATGTTGGTGTTTTAACCGGGAATTTTGGTGTTTTAATGGAGAATGTTGATGTTTGATGGAGAACATTGGTGTGTGATGGAGAATGGTGGTATTTTAATGGAGAATGTTGATGTTTGATGGAGAACATTGGTGTGTGATAGTGAATGTTGGTGTTTTAACCGAGAATTTTGGTGTTTTAATGGAGAATGTTGATGTTTAATGGAGAACATTGGTGTGTGATGGATAATGTTGGTGTTTAATGGAGAATGTTGATGTTTGATGGAGAACATTGCTGTGTGATGGAGAATGTTGGTGTTTTAACCGAGAATTTTGGTGTTTTAATGGAGAATGTTGATGTTTAATGGAGAACATTGGTGTGTGATGGATAATGTTGGTGTTTAATGGAGAATGTTGATGTTTGATGGAGAATAATGGTGTGTGTTGGAGAATGTTGGTGTTTTAACTGAGAATTTTGGTGTGTAATGGAGAATGTTGATGTTTGATGGAGAACATCGCTGTGTGATGGAGAATGTTGGTGTTTTAACCGGGAATTTTGGTGTTTTAATGGAGAATGTTGATGTTTGATGGAGAACATTGGTGTGTGATGGAGAATGGTGGTATTTTAATGGAGAATGTTGATATTTGATGGAGAACATTGGTGTGTGATGGTGAATGGTGGTGTTTCAACTAAGAATGTTGATGTTTGATGGAGAACATTGCTGTGTGATGGAGAATGTTGGTGTTTTAACCGAGAATTTTGGTGTTTTAATGGAGAATGTTGATGTTTAATGGAGAACATTGGTGTGTGATGGAGAATGTTGGTGTTTTTAATGGAGAATGTTGATGTTTGATGGAGAACACTGGTGTGTGATGGAGAATGTTGATGTTTTAATGGAGAATGTTGGTGTTTGATGGAGAATAATGGTGTGTGTTGGAGAATGTTGGTGTTTTAACTGAGAATTTTGGTGTGTAATGGAGAATGTTGATGTTTTAGTTGAGAATATTGGTGTATGTTGGAGAATGTTGGTGTTTTAATAGTGAATGTTGGTGTTTCATGGAGAATGTTGGTGTTTTAAAGGAGAATGTTGATGTTTGATGGAGAATATTCATGTGTGATGGAGAATGTTGGTGTTTTAATAGAGAATGTTGGTGTTTCATGGAGAATGTTGGTGTTTTAAAGGAGAATGTTGTTTGATGGAGAACACTGGTGTGTGACTGAGAATGTTGATGTGTGATGGAGAATGTTGGTGTTTTAACCAAGAATTTTGGTGTGTAAAGGAGAATGTTGTTTGTTTTAATGGAGAATGTTGGTGTTTCATGGAGAATGTTGGTGTTTTAAAGGAGAATGTTGATGTTTGATGGAGAACATTGGTGTTTCAACTGAGAATGTTGATGTTTGATGGAGAACATTGATGTGTGATGGAGAATGTTAGTGTTTTAACTGAGAATTTTGTTGTGTTAATGGAGAATGTTGATGTTTGATGGAGAACATTGATGTGTGATGGAGAATGTTGGTGTTTTAACCGATAATTTTGGTGTGTTAATGGAGAATGTTCATGTTTAGTGGAGAATGTTCGTGTTAAATGGAGAATGTCAGTGTTTGGTGGAGGCTGATGGTGTTTCGTGGTGGCTGTGGGATTGGTGAGCTCTGGGTTTAACATGCAAAGGGAAGCAGGCAGGGCTTTGTTCCACCAATGTCCATACCCAATAATCTAAATTATATAACATAAACATATAGTTTCTGACTGATTAATCCAGTTCAGAACATGGAACACATGCTAATACACACAATCACACTTTCACATGCAAACACACTCATTTTTGAATGTAAATGACTAAGAGCTCTTGAATTGTGCTGTGAAGTTCTGACTGGTTTAGTGGAAGATGAGGGGCAGAGTTAGCGCTCATAGCTTTAATTATAATCTCATGCATAATTATTTATTCATTACTGCATATTTTATATGCTTTAGATCAAGTAGATCAAGGTGATTTTTGTACTTATTTAAACACAACTCACACACACACACACACACACACACACACACACACACACACACACGATTTCTGGCTTTCACTCTGGCTTCGTCTGTGAACCTTCTGCAGTGCCTCATGTGGACTATAGGAGCCGCTCAGCAATCAAATTCTTCATTTTATAGACAATCAAAAAGGAAAAAGACAAAAAAAAAAAAAAAACAGAACCGGAAGCTGCCAAAACTCTCCAGTCCACCGAGACTGTAATAATAATAATAATAATAATAATAATAATAATAATAATAATGTGTGTTATAGGAGTAATAATTCTGTGTGTACATTATTAGCGAAGAAGTTTCTGTTGGTTTTATTTCTCTATTTTCAAAACTAATGTTCAAAACTTTTTTCTTCATATATCAGTTCATGCTGTAAAGTAATAGACTTTAGGGATTTTCTTTTTATTTATTTTAAATTATTATTCAGCAGTTTAGATAAAATTTCACAGTAGTGTGTGTGTGTGTGATGTCCATCGACACTGGTTTACACATTTTCATGGTGTTTCAAGTCTGAACTTGCATTACAGAAAGCATGCTAACAGTTTGTGTCATTAAAAACTGGTAAACTGACAAACCACCATTACAACCAGGTGCATCACCCATTACTGAGCATTACAGCGGAGTCACTAAACACCAACTAGCATCTTAGGAAACAGGCGAAGGAGTGAACTACTTTCAACACACCACAGGTTCAAGGCAATAAAATGAGACATGAGCTAATCCATTAAAGTTATTCATGCAGTGTTCAATTACTTGCTAGCATTCCATAGGTGTGTGTGTGTGTGTGTGTGTGTGTGTGTGTGTGTGTGTGTGTGTGTGTGTGTGTGTGTTTCTCGCTCCAGCATTTCTAAGTCATTGTGTCTTTTGAAATGTCTTCATGATCCAGACTGATAAATTCTCCTTTATTCTGTTCATGTTTTAATCTGAAATGTTCCTGATTTGGTTGATGTGAGAAATCGTCCTTTCGCTCTGTTTAAAATGTTTCAGATGTTGAAGATATTTAACGAGTTCCCTGTCATAGGCTTTGTGTTTTACAGGATGACATGGCTTTGAAAATTTTTCCAGAAGAAACATTAAAGTGTGAATGTATAATCATTATAGGGCTTCTATAGCAGTGTGTGTGTGTGTGTGTGTGTGTGTGAGAGAGAGAGAGAGAGAGAGAGAGAGCACACAACCCAAAACTGATTTTATTTCATCTGTTTTATTTCTCTCGTGCTCATTCTGGACCCTGCCCTCTTGTGGTTCTCTGAACTCTCACTCCGTCTCCAAACAGACGAGTAAATCAGTGAATATTAAATCTGCTTTTCTCTCCAACGTGATTTTGGCTCCGCCCCCTGTGGAGGAGATGTTGGAGATGACAGTTTGCAGCTTTAGCTTGACGGATATTGTGATGATTCCTCACAGGGCTGAACTCAGCTGTGTGTCTGTGTTGAATAAGGGATTGTTCATGAATCAGGATCGACTGTGTGTGATTAGTGTGTGATTACTGATGAAATAAAAACACTTCTGTGTCGTGCACTCACACTCTGCCTCTCTGCTATCTGTACATTATGGTTTTAATGGAATAAGCTATGCTTGCAATGACATCATCAAACCACGCCGCTAGTTAGCCCGGACTAACGTCACTAATGTCCGTTTTTCTTTCTAAGCAATGGACATGAATGTTGTGCCAAATTTCTACATGACTTTCTCTCTGAACCAGCAGAATGATTGTCTCTCTGTGTGACTGTAAATACTGAACGCCTTTTTAAACAGTGTACACTTCTCTCTCTCTCTCTCTCTCTCTCTCTCTCTCTCTCTCTTTTTATACTCTGTCCACACGCCGATCCTCAGATTTGCAGTAAATATTCAGTTTGCTTACAGCTGCTGTGTTAGTCTGGTTCTTTCTCTGTGTGGGTGTGTTATTTTAAAACATGAATTTTTGAGATGCAAGAACATTACAGTGTTTACTACAAAAAAACAATACACTAGTGCTATTGTTTGTCATTGTGTGTCTTCCTGTGTGTGTGTGTGTGTGTGTGTGTGTGTGTGCATGCATTCTCTCTTCTTACCCAGCTGTGCTGCTTTGGGCTCAATGTGCCCTTGTTTTAGACTCACACCATTTAATCTCTGCCAGCGCACATACACTGACATACTGCATGTGTGTGTGGAGGACATGTCTTTGAAAGTTGTTTGCATGCTGTGTGTCCTAGACAGGGATGAAGGGAACAGGAAGTGGACTGATAGAGGTTGCCTGAGAAGTTCTGGAGGTCATGATCTCTGCTGGTGGGGAGGAGTATTATCCCGGGATGGTGTGAGAGAACAACCCCATACTTCCACCAAGTTCTCCTCCATTTTAACACCTTCAGCAATATGACCCATAAAGACTATCGTGACTTGATGGAATTTGCTCTTCTCAGGTTTAAAGTAGAGGCCTTTAATGAAATACAAGAACCTACCATCTTACACACTCAGTCTCGTGATGTGACTTAGAGTTTCTTTATTGTCATTCAGATTTGCATCAACAATACACATCAGAACAAGATTTCGTTGCTTTGGCTCAGTGCCGAACAAAACAACAGCAAGTATATTACCTAAAAATATGCAAAAATAAAAAAAAAATTATATATATATATATATATACACACACAGTGGTGCTTAAAAGTTTGTGAACCCTTTAGAATTTTCTATATTTCTGCATAAATATGACCTAAAACATCATCCGATTTTCACACGAGTCCTAAAAGTAGATAAAGAGAACCCAGTGAAACAAATGAGACAAAAATATTATACTTGTTCATTTATTTATTGAGGAAAATGATCCAATATTACATATCTGTGAGTGGCAAAAGTATGTGAACCTCTAGGATTAGCCGTTAATTTGAAGGTGAAATTAGAGTCAGGTGTTTTCAATCAATGGGACAACAATCAGGTGTGAGTGGGCACTCTGTTTTATTTAAAGAACAGGGATCTATCAAAGTCTGATCTTCACAACACATGTTTGTGGAAGTGCATCATGGCACGAACAAAGGAGATTTCTGAGGATCTCAGAAAAATTATTGTTGATGCTCATTAGGCTGGAAAAGCTTACAAAACCATCTCTAAAGAGTTTGGACTCCACCAATCCACAGTCAGACAGATTGTGTACAAATGGAGGAAATTCAAGACCATTGTTACCCTCCCCAGGAGTGGTCGACCAACAAAGATCACTCCAAGAGCAAGGCGTGTAATAGTTGCTGAGGTCACAAAGGACCCCAGGGTAACTTCTAAGCAACTGAAGGCCTTTCTCCCATTGGCTAATGCTAATGTTCATGAGTCCACCATCAGAAGAACACTGAACAACAATGGTGTGCATGGCAGGGTTGCAAGGAGAAAGCCACTGCTCTCCAAAAAGAACATTGCTGCTTGTCTGCAGTTTGCTAAAGGTCATGTGGACAAGCCAGAAGGCTATTGGAAAGATGTTTTGTGGACAGATGAGACCAACATGGAAATTGGTTTAAATGAGAAGCATTATGTTTGGAGGAAGGAAAACACTGCATTCCAGCATAAGAACCTTATCCTATCTGTGAAACATGGTGGTGGTAGTATCATGGTTTGGGCCTGTTTTGCTGCATCTGGGCCAGAACGGCTTGCCATCATTGATGGAACAATGAATTCTGAATGATACCAGCGAATTCTAAAGGAAAATGTCAGGACATCTGTCCATGAACTGAATCTCAAGAGAATGTGGGTCATTCAGCAAGACAATGACCCTAAGCACACAAGTCGTTCTACCAAAGAATGGTTAAAGAAGAATAAAGTTTATGTTTTGGAATGGCCAAGTCAAGGTCCTGACCATAATCCAATCAAAATGTTGTGGAAGGACCTGAAGCGAGCAGTTCATGTGAGGAAACCCACCAACATCCCAGAGTTGAAGCTGTTGTGTACAGAGGAATGGGCTAAAATTCCTCCAAGCTGGTGTGCAGGACCAATCAACAGTTACCAGAAACGTTTAGTTGCAGTTATTGCTGCACAGGGGGATCACATCAGATACTGAAAGCAAAGGTTCACATACTTTTGCCACTCACAGATATGTAATATTGGATCATTTTCCTCAGTAAATAAATGAACAAGTATAATATTTTTGTCTCATTTGTTTAACTGGGTTCTCTTTATCTACTTTTAGGACTTGTGTGAAAATCTGATGATGTTTTATGTCATATTTATGCAGAAATATAGAAAATTCTAAAGTGTTCACAAACTTTCAAGCACCACTGTATATATATATATGAAAACTGTGTATAAAATCCTATACAATATAAAGTGTATTGCCTGAATATAGAGTATATTGCCTAGGTGGAGGTGGGGGGATTAATTCAGTTCAACAGTCTTATGGCATGTGGGAAAAAACTGTTGTAAAACCTGGCTGTTCTACTCTGGAGGCTGCATAGCCTCTTTCCAGAAACCAGCAGCGAGAACAGTCCATAGTGGGGGTGGGAGGTGTCTTTGCTGATGTTGCAAGCCCTGGTCAGGCAGCGTTTTTCTGCAATATCCTGTATCAGAGGAAGTGAAGTCCCGATGATTTTCTCCACTGTCTTCACTACCCTCTGCAGGGACTTTCAGTCAGAGGCCCTGCAGGCTCCTGACCAGACAGAGATGCAGCAAGTCAGTATGCTCGCTATAGTGCCTCTGTAGAAGGTGGTGAGAATTGGAGGGGGGAGATGTGCCTTCTTCATCCAGCACAGAAAGTGCATGCGCTTCTGAGCCCTCTTTACAAGGGCCCTGGTGTGATGAAACCAGGTCAGAGTGTCCGTTATCTGCACCCCAGGAACTTTGTGCTGCTGACTCTCTCCACTGCTGTGTCATTGATGATGAGTGGTGTGTGAGTGGGCCGGCTCCTCCTGAAGTCGATGATGATCTCCTTGGTTTTGGTGACATTCAGGACCAGGTTGTTGGTTTTGCATCAGTCCACTAGGTGTATCACCTCCTCTCTGTAGGCCACGTCACTGTCACCCTGGATAAGGCCCACTACTGTTGTGTCGTCTGCAAACTTCACGATATGGTTAGTAGTGGACCTGGGACAGCAGTCATGAGTCATCAGGATGAACAGCAGTGGGCTCAGGACACAGCCCTGAGGGGAGCCGGTGCTCAGGGAGATGACACTGGAGGTGTTGTTGCCCACCCGCACAGACTGATGTCTGTTGGTGAGAAAGTCAAGCAGCCAGTTACACAGGGGGGAGCTGAAACCAAGAGGGGCCAGTTTGCTCACCAGGTGCTGTGGGATGATAGTATTGAACACCGAGCTGAAGTCCAAAAACAACATCCGCACATGTGTGTCCTTCCCTTGCAGATGTTCTAAGCTCAGATGGAGTACAGAGGAGATGTACTCTGTGGAGCGATTAGGGCGATAAGCAAACTGGTATGGGTCAAATGTGTGTGTGTGGGGGGGGGATTCTGGAGACAATGAGGTCCTTTACCAGCCCTCGAAGCTCTTCATCATTATGGGGGTGAGTGCTATGGGGTGGTAATCATTGAGGGAGGAGACTATGGGTTTTTTAGGCACCGGGATGATTGTAGCAGTCTTTAGACATGTTGGTACCACAGCCTGGATCAGCGAGGTGTTGATGTCTGTGAGAACCCCAGCCAGCAGATCAGCACATTCTTTGAGGACCCATCCTGGTATGCCATCGGGACCGACTGCTTTCCGTGTGTTTACTCTCCTCAGGGTTCTGCAGACATTAGCTGCGTCCAGACTGATCGGCTGCTCATCAGAGCGAGGAATAAATTTCCTCACAGGAGTGGTGTTGAATGCCTCAAACCTCCCAAAGAAGTTATTGAGTTCGTTGAGAAAGTTGATGTTGTCGTTGCAGAGGGGAGGAGTAGCTTTGTAGTCTGTGATGACTTGGATACCCTGCCACATACATCTGGTGTTCGTGTGGTCATGGAAGAAGTCCTGCACTTTCTGACCATGGGCATGCTTTGCAGCTCTTATGGCACAGTTCAGGTTGGCTCTAGCTGTTCTGAGTGCTACCATGTCACCAGATTTAAAAGCATCATTCTGTGCTTTCAGCATTGCACGTACCTCTCTGGTCATCCAGGGTTTCTCGTTGGCCCGTGTGGAGATGTTTCTGATCACACTAACATCCTCCATGCACTTCTGAATGAATGCAGAGACAGACTCAGCATACTCCTCCACCTGCGTGTGATCATTGTCTGTAGCAACTGCCTTGAAAATGTCCCAGTCTGTGCGCTCGAAGCAGTTCTGTAATGCTTCCATAGCTCCCGCAGGCCAAACCCTCACCTGCTTCACTGTGGGGGTTTTTCCTGATCAGCAGGGGCTTGTATGCAGGTATTAGCATCACAGAGAGATGGTCTGAGGAGCCAAGGTGGGGGCGGGGTGCAGCCCTGAATGCCTCTTTGATGTTGCTGTAAGCCAGGTCCAGCGTGTTCTCTCCCCTGGTTGCAAAATCCACATACTGGTGGAAGTGAGGAAACACAGTTTTCATATTGGCCTGATTAAAGTCCCCTGTCACGATGAAAATTCCCTCAGGATGTGTAGATTGCAGTTCACTGACGGAATGGTATAGGACATTCAGGGCTTCTCTGGTGTTTGCGCTGGGCAGAATGTACACTGCTGTGATGATGATAATAGTGAATTCCCGGGATAAATAAAAGGGCCTGCATTTAACAGTCAGTAGTTCTACATCAGTAGAGCAGTGACTTGAGACTATCTCCCCTTTGTTGCACCAGTTATTGTTGGTGTATATGCAAACACCGCCGCCCCGGGATTTACCCGTAAGAGAGCTGCATCTGTCCGACCGGAATGTTGTTAGCCCCTCTATGCTAACGGTGTCGTCTGGGATGGATGGTTTTAACCATGTCTCTGTGAGAATTATGGCGCAGCAGTCTCTCACCTCCCATTTTGTTGTTAATTGCAGCTTCAGGTAGTCCAGTTTGTTCTCTAAGGAGCAGATGTTAGACAGCGGGATGGAAGGAAGTGGTATTCTACATGGGTTAGCCTTTAGCTTAGCTGTTAGCCCTGCTCGGCATCCCCACTTCCACTTTATGTCCCACCTTCTTTCTGGGTTTTTTTGTGTTTTTTTTCCCAAGATGGCGGCACCCTGCTTGGCTGCAGCTGTGTAGGTGCATTTGGGTAATTGAGTGATCAATCTCATTAAATCTGAAGGTTAATAATTAAAATCATAAAATTGAATCAGTATCATTGAATCATTTTCATTGAATCAGCCTCATATTATCATTAAATCACTCATGGAATCAGTCTCATTAATTTATACCATTAATTTTGGTGCTTAATAATAAATTACCAAACAGCTAAATTATGGTATTCCAATTATTATGATCACTTACCGTATTACACAACCTATATGCACCTTTAGAATTCTTTGGAGATTGGGCAACCTCGAGTATATTATTAGGCACAACAAATAAAGACACACAGTTTCAATAATAATGGAATTTATTATAACAAAGATAAAAATGGATAATAACAGTTGAAATCATTATATACAAATATGATATGGTGTGTGTGTGTGTGTGTGTGTGTGTGTGAAAGGCCCTATGGCCTGAGCAGAAGGATAGCGTGGGATGCTAGCTAGGTATGTTCGTGTGTGTCCATGTGGTGTAGGGATCACCACGTGGGATTTGAGGAGAACAAAGGAATTAACCTTGTGTTGCTAAGCTGAGACAAAGGAATGCTAGCTAAGGTGTGTTTGTGAGTGGCCACGTGGCCTGAACAAAGAGTTAGCCTGTGTGTGGCCTGAACAAAGAGTTAGCATGGATTGCTAGCTAAGGTGTGTTTGTGTGTGTCAGACCTGGTGAGGCCTGGAGACCACATGTTTGTGTAGGCCTAGATTAGCCTCGTGTGGCTAAGCTAAGACAAAGGGAAGCTAGCTAAGGTGGGTTTGTGAGGCATGTGGCCACGTGTGGAGGCCTAGATTAGCCTTGTGTTTAGTTAAGACAAAGGAATGCTAGCTAAGGTGTGTTTGTGTTGGGGGGGGAGGACCGCCACGTGTTTCTAAGACAATACACTTAGCTTTGGATGCTAATGGGACAAAAGAAATTAGCCTTAGGCTAATTTCACTAGCTTATAACAGTACTGAATCCACTGAAACCTTGATAAGGTCAAAATGTGTGATAAGGAAATTAAAGTGTTAGTGAGGAATAAAGAGAAGCATGCACAGCCTATCTATTAAAACAACTGAGAGATTAAAACAAAATAATAATCAATTCAACACGCTGCGTGTTTACAATGTAAACAATTAAACCGTTCCTGAGGTTAAATTCACACTACCTCAATAAAAGCTAATTCCTAAGACTAGGTTTTTTGATTATGCCCCAAAATGCCAGTCGTACGCGAGATTATGAGAAGATGTCTCGGGACTTTTGGAGTTTTCACCTTTGTGGAGATCTCCGTGAAGCACAGGGAATTTCTTGGAGAGGCTGAGTTCACAGGAGCCCATAGAGACTTCTGTAGAAAAACAAAGAATTCTTGGTCCGACGCTTCGTAGCTCGTGGGAAGGAAATCTTTGTAGAACAAGGTGCACAGCACTTCAGTAAAAAAAAAGGGTCCAGCCGCTTTCCTAACTTTGAATTAAAACTGCTTGGGCGGCAGTCGTGACATCACTTCTAATACGAATAAAACTGGTTGTAACTCGACTGAGTTAAAGATTGCGCGACTCTGGAGTCTACCTTGGCCAAGAGTAAGAAAGAAATCGCGCTAAATCGTGGATCTTGCAAGAAAGAGGTCTTTTTCTGGTTTGCTCGGGTGAGCAGCCTCTTTGTGTGTGTCAGGCCTGGTGAGGCCTGGAGACAGAAAGAGAGGGAGAAGTCCTCCTTGTGTCCATGTTGAAATCACGGTGCCAAAAGAGGAGGAGCTAGGAGTTCCCGGGTTTCTTATGCTTTCATGGAGGATGTGACGTTGGTGATCCCGCCCCCGCGTGACGCAGGTCAACGCTGAAGTTGGCTGATGGGAAATGTAGTTTCTAAACGGGACTGTGTGTACCTACAATTCCCCTTTTGGTCTCAGGGGTATGATGGAGTCGTAGCACTGAGAGCACAGTACTGTACAGTCCACATGTCCATAGTCCTTGAGGTAGCCTTGCTCTGTACAGTCCATGGTGTCCTGTGAAAACTGGGTAAACTCATGAGTTCCAGTAAGACAGTTGGAGGCAGAGGCATTTTGGGCATATAATCACTCTAGCTAATTAGGTCACAATCACATCTATAAAAAAAATTAAACATTGAACATGAAACATATATACTTCATTTCCTACACTTAAAAAACAAGAAAAGAGAAGAAGTGAAGGAAAGAAAAGAGGTGTTAGTGTTTGGGTTGGTAAACCTAATCTTCTGGGAAGGTGATAGCAGCGGGTGGTCTGGCCAGAAAGTGTGTGCTACTGCGGCTAAAGCTGTCAGGGACGCAGACCATCTTATCCAGCTTGGCGTGTAGTGTTATGTATGGGTTGCCTGGGCAGACCCAGTGGATGTCTTTAGTGGAGGTGCACATCTCTAAGTCTTGTGGATTCACAAAAATGAGGATAGCACTGCCAAGACTATATGCCAGGTGTATTTGCGATGAATACACACTAGTAATAATAGCAGATTTTAGTATTTTATCTACCATGTTATACTGAAGGGTTATTACTTTATTGGGTTGATAAGTCTGACCGGGAATGTTAGTGTACGCTTATGGGTGAGTGAGGCGTACAAGCTAGGTGGACAGGATGGGCCTAGCTGTCGTCCACCCCCTTTTGGAGTGAGGACTGTTCAAAAGGTTTGATTCGATTATTATGGAGTTTGATCGATATGAGAGTGTTTGATTAGGCCTGGATGTCCTAATGCGATACGCGACGGGGAACGATTTTCCCATGATCGAAAGGTCTCGACCAGGGTGGTAGGAACTTTGAGATTCGGGCGTAGTAGGCCTTTTGTCCTTTTACGCTTGAATCGAGATTCTTTTGGACACACGTAAAGGTTGACTGTAGGTGGCGTTGTAGGTCGGCGACATATTGATGTGCGGTGTATGCAATTGCGACGCTCATGTCCTCTGGTTTGTATAGGAGATGCGATGGGAGAACCATCTCCCGCCCAGTCATCATCCCAAAGGGTGTGACTTCAGTGGCGCAATGAGGGGTGGACCGAATGGCCCTTAGCACCAAGGGAAGTTTCACATCCCAATCTTTTCCATGGTTTGTGACATACTTTCGCAGCATGCTCACAATGGTTTGAATGGCTCGTTCAACCTGACCAGAGAATTGAGGATGGTACGCGATATGGAATTTCGCCTCGACGCCTAACATGTTCCACAGCGCAGCCATTACACCAGCAGGGAAATGGGTGCCTGTAGACGAGTCGATGGATAGAGGGAGGTTTTTCAAAGAATTGTGGCCACTAGGGGGAATCGCGATGTCGGGTGTTTCGACACCAGACATGGTGTGCAAAGACATGAACTGAAGTTCATCGGAAATTTGATCTCGTGTGGCGCTTGGTTGATCGGTGTTCGCACTAATCTTGTCGCAACGGGTTTGTGCATGTTTTGTGGGGTCCAACGACTGTGGGGTTTTGTTTTGTGTGAAGCTGACTAAGTTTATGTTGCAGGGCCTGGTTGGGATTGGGTCACCTTGTGAGAGCTGTGTCTGAGAGATGGTGGCGAAGACTTTAGCACACATAAGCGTGATCTCCGATCCAGTATCTAGAAGGGTGTGGAGGGGGATTGTACCCTCGACCACCACGGGGGTGTAAATGCGCTTAGCGTTGCCCCTTCTAACTAGATCACCTAAGAACTGCATCAGAGGTGCGTTTTGTGGGTTTGCCTTCACCACCAGGGGGGCTCTACATCCTGACCATTGCCTGCTGTTTCACAGGGATTTCCTCCCCCTTTCACGAGATCTACTCGCGGTTCCTGGCCTAGTCATGCCAGCGGGTAGCTTTTGTCATTTTTCTTGGGCTCTTTTATCTTATCTGTTGAGGGGTCTGACCTCTGTTGTAATAGTTCTTTAATCTCAGCCAACTGGGCTTTCAAAGAGTCCAGCTCTGAGCGGAACTCACCAGGTTGGTCTGAGTCACTGTCTCGGTCACCTCTACCCCTACGTGGAGAGCTACAGTTGGAGCGCTCCTGCCATTTCCGGCCAGAGCGGGGATGACGATCTTGCTGCCAACCATTTTGTTCCTTATGACCATTCTCATCTGATGAACGGTTGCCATGGTCACTATGGCCTTGCCATCGGTCTCTCCTGGCCTTACCTTACCGATTCTCCCACTCACCCTGGTGATGGCTCGGCAAGGGGCGGTTTGGACCGTAGTTTCTCCAGGTGGGTCCCCCTTTTGGAGCTTCACCTCCTTCTAAGGTTAGTGGGGGCTTGTCCTCACCCTGGAAACTAAGGACTCTGGAGTCATCATCGTTTCCATTTGCAGTTTTGATGATGGTCTCCCAGGTCATTTGGGCTAGTTGCCTAATTTCCCTCATCGAGTAGCAACCTCGTCGACACATCAGTGCGACTTGAGTCCGCATGCTTGGGTGGAGGTTATGTAAGAAGAGGGATTTGAAGCCTCTATCTTCTTCCAAGCCTGGTGCGCTACTACCCTGGAAATAGGCAGTACGTAGCCGTCTATAATATTCACGAGGCGCCTCAGACTGTTTTTGTTTGATTTGTATGGCACACAATGTCGCGGAGATTTCGTCCATGTATGGCGCATATTCTTCCCTCATGTAGTTGCGAAGTTTTGAATAATTATCGCGAACGTTTGGGGGTAGTGTCTCTAAAAAGGCACGAACGCTGCTACTGGAGGTTTTCCAGATCAGTTTAAGTTTTTCTCGCGTTGTGGCGTTCGGCAGGTCCATCAGGCATCGGTCAATTTCTCGCAAATAATAATTTACGTTGGTTCTTTTATTGTCGGGGTCGAATCGCTCGACATCTTGGGCAAGTAGGTCAATTTGCCGTATGCGGAGGGCTTGGTACATGTCCTTGTGCGGCCTCCTTCGCTCTCCTGAGTACTCACTATCTGAGCTACTCTGGAATCGCTCCCGTTTCGCATGAGATGCATAGTCTGATTCATTCGAAGATGGTTCAGGGATACTGTAGCGCACTGACCTGGGTGTGCTACGGGCCTGGGCTCGGGATGAGCGCAGGATGGCTCCATCTTGGCTAAACGACGGAGTCGAGTAGCGAGTTGAGGGAGTTTGGCGGGATGTCTGGTTCTTGACCAGGTAATCCACAGTGCCCGGTTCGGATGCCTCTTCCTGCTCTGAGCTTCGGCGCATTGTTGGGGGTCTTTCACGCCCCTCACGCCCTTCTTGGAGGGTCTGCTCCTTGGCAGCCCTTTTAACAGCCTTTTCGGCTTTCTCTAGCCTTTCGGCGCAATCAAGGGAGTTTTTCAAGAGCTCACACTCCCTATGTAAATCATTGACATCGGCTGCCAGCTCGGCGTTGCTGGTGGTCAGCCTATCAACCTCTCCGTGGAGGGATCTGATCTCTAGATCAGTATCCTGGAAGTGTAAAAGGAATAGCTTACCTAGTGCCTCTTGGACACTAATAGTTGTTCTCTTTGGATCTCTCATATGTTTTATTGAGTTGACTATGTTCATTTGGCATTCACGCCTACTCATGTCCTTAATGCTTGCTCTTTCGGAGGCAGAGCAGTGAATGAGGTCGGCGATGACGTCAAAGAGAGACATGTCTTGAGCATTGTCTTCAATTTCTGAGACACGAGGGGATGCCATTTTGCTTAGGTTGGATATTGGATGATCAATTAATCAATTAGTTTATTAATTAATTAATTTTTATTAACTAATATTAACTACGTAATTAATTAATCAGTTGATAAAGTTTGTTTTACTTGAAAATGCTATCTCTTATCCTGAGTTATTGATAGGTTATTAGTATTTGTGATATGGTTATCATGCTACTGTTAACCGTTTAACACACCTGGGGATATACTTTAGCAGTTGCTTAATCAAACTGATAGTTTATCTGTTGTTGCAACAATATTCAAGAAGTCAACACCAATCTCCTCACACGGGGCACCAATTTAATGTAGGTGCATTTGGGTAATTGAGTGATCAATCTCATTAAATCTGAAGGTTAATAATTAAAATCATTAAATTGAATCAGTCTCATTGAATCAGCCTCATATTATCATTAAATCACTCATGGAATCAGTCTCATTAATTTATACCATTAATTTTGGTGCTTAATAATAAATTACCAAACAGCTAAATTATGGTATTCCAATTATTATGCTCACTTACCATATTACACAACCTATATGCACCTTTAGAATTTTTTGGAGATTGGGCAACCTCGAGTATATTCTTAGGCACAACAAATAAAGACACACAGTTTCAATAATAATGGAATTTATTATAACAAAGATAAAAATGGATAATAACAGTTGAAATCATTATATACAAATATGATATGGTGTGTGTGTGTGTGTGTGTGTGTGTGTGAAAGGCCCTATGGCCTGAGCAGAAGGATAGTGTGGGATGCTAGCTAGGTATGTTCGTGTGTGTCCATGTGGTGTAGGGATCACCAAGTGGGATTTGAGGAGAACAAAGGAATTAGCCTTGTGTTGCTAAGCTGAGACAAAGGAATGCTAGCTAAGGTGTGTTTGTGAGTGGCCACATGGCCTGAACAAAGAGTTAGCCTGTGTGTGGCCTGAACAAAGAGTTAGCATGGATTGCTAGCTAAGGTGTGTTTGTGTGTGTCAGACCTGGTGAGGCCTGGAGACCATGTGTTTGTGTAGGCCTAGATTAGCCTTGTGTGGCTAAGCTAAGACAAAGGGAAGCTAGCTAAGGTGGGTTTGTGAGGCATGTGGCCACGTGTGGAGGCCTAGATTAGCCTTGTGTTTAGTTAAGACAAAGGAATGCTAGCTAAGGTGTGTTTGTGTTGGGGGGGAGGACCGCCACGTGTTTCTAAGACAATACACTTAGCTTTGGATGCTAATGGGACAAAAGAAATTAGCCTTAGGCTAATTTCACTAGCTTATAACAGTACTGAATCCACTGAAACCTTGATAAGGTCAAAATGTGTGATAAGGAAATTAAAGTGTTAGTGAGGAATAAAGAGAAGCATGCACAGCCTATCTATTAAAACAACTGAGAGATTAAAACAAAATAATAATCAATTCAACACGCTGCATGTTTACAGTGTAAACAATTAAACCGTTCCTGAGGTTAAATTCACACTACCTCAATAAAAGCTAATTCCTAAGACTAGGTTTTTTGATTATGCCCCAAAATGCCAGTCGTACGCGAGATTATGAGAAGATGTCTCGGGACTTTTGGAGTTTTCACCTTTGTGGAGATCTCCGTGAAGCACAGGGAATTTCTTGGAGAGGCTGAGTTCACAGGAGCCCATAGAGACTTCTGTAGAAAAACAAAGAATTCTTGGTCCGACGCTTCGTAGCTCGTGGGAAGGAAATCTTTGTAGAACAAGGTGCACAGCACTTCAGTAAAAAAAAAGGGTCCAGCCGCTTTCCTAACTTTGAATTAAAACTGCTTGGGCGGCAGTCGTGACATCACTTCTAATACGAATAAAACCGGTTGTAACTCGACTGAGTTAAAGATTGCGCAACTCTGGAGTCTACCTTGGCCAAGGGTAAGAAAGAAATCGCGCTAAATCGTGGATCTTGCAAGAAAGAGGTCTTTTTCTGGTTTGCTCGGGTGAGCAGCCTCTTTGTGTGTGTCAGGCCTGGTGAGGCCTGGAGAGGGAAAGAGAGAGAGAAGTCCTCCTTGTGTCCATGTTGAAATCACGGCGCCAAAAGAGGAGGAGCTAGGAGTTCCTGGGTTTCTTATGCTCTCATGGAGGATGTGACGTTGGTGATCCCGTCCCCGTGTGACGCAGGTCAACGCGGAAGTTGGCTGATGGGAAATGTAGTTTCTAAAAGGGACTGTGTGTACCTACAGCTGCAATGGCTCATGATAGTGGAGATATAACGGCAGATATCCCAACCAGTTATTTCAATGGAAGTCGGCAACGTAGTTACTCTAGACCAGCATACGACCGTCAGGCAATCCTAGATCTATGCCAATCTGGCAGTGGAGTACTTGTAGAGGTGACCACTCTGGATCTTCTCTGTAGCCTTGGACTGCTACATCGGCTACATCCAGCAGCCTATGGAGCAGCGAAACCTCGTACCAGAGGAGTCTGCCAGCGGAGGAGATGGTGTGACAGAAAGTGGAAGCGGGGATGCCACACAGGGCTAACAGCTAAGCTAAAGGTTAGCCACTTAAGTTTCCCAGGTAGCTCAGGGACGTCTCCTAGGCTCCACTGGCTTATTAGACACGCTTCACATTTGTCCCAGTTAACTTTAGCGGAGGAGGCCTTTTCATACACAGTCAGGCTTTCTTTAAGTTCTTGTATGTCTCTCTGATCTTGTATAAAAACATTAACATCATCTGCATAAGCTGAGACGGCCACAGAGAGGATCTGAACCAGCTCAGGGAGACCCAGGCCCTGTAACCTGCTCCTCAGCCTACACAGAAGAGGTTCAATGACAATACTGTAGAGCTGGCCTGAGATGGGGCAGCCCTGTCTGATTCCTCTTTTAACTGGCACAGGGCAGCTCAACCCTCCCCCCACCTTTACTAAACAGCAGGCTTCATTGTACAATAGTTTGACCCAGGATAAAAAACTCCCCCCAATTCCAAAAGCCTGCAGGGTGGAAAAGAGAAAACCATAATCCACATGATCAAATGCCTTTTCTTGATCAATGGATAAAATACCAACATTAATATTATACAATTTACAAACATAAAATATATCTCTTATTAAAAATTAATTATCATACATTGATCTGTCCGGAATACAATAAAACTGATCTGCACCAATAAATAATTCAATAAAATGTTTTAATCTATTTGATAAAACCTTGGAGGGGATCTTATAGTCCATACATAAAAGAGCTACAGGTCTCCAGTTCTTTAGAAGAGCTAGGTCTCCCTTCTTGGGCAGCAGTGAAAGAACTGTTCGCCTACAGGAAGCTGGAAGACTCCCTTTTTTTAAAACACTCTTTAAAAACGGCCAAAAGGTCCCATCCCAGTATTGTCCAGAAGTGTTTGAAAAAGTCTGAAGGAAGACCATCTAGTCCTGGAGCCTTGCCTGGTGCCATCTGGGACACTGCAGCAGTCAGCTCATCTAAAATGATTTCTGCGTTCAGAGTGTTCTGGTCTTCTAAGCTCAGTTGAGGAAGCCCCTGGAGAAGCTCTGCAGCACAGTCCATGTCACAGCTGCCCGTGCTGAATAGATCTGTATAAAACTCCACTGCGAGCTTCCTCATCTCGGCTGGGTCTGTAGTGATGTTTCCATCAGAATGACGAAGACAGACCATTTGTTTCCTCTGAACAGCAGATTTCTCCAAATTAAAAAGAAAGAAGTTGGTGCATCCATGTCTTGGAGTCTAGTAAAACGTGCTTGGACTAGTGCTCCTTTAGCTCTGTCCTGCAGAATGGAGTTGAGTTCCTGCCTTTTAAAAATTAACCAATCATTTTTTTGTTGATCAGCTTGTGAGGTAAAATTATTTTTTTCTAAGTCTCTTATTTCCTCTTCCAGTTTCTGGACAGTTCTCTGTGTTAGGACTAGGACTGTTTTGGCCTCTAGAGGCCGCTGTTATTTCCTTTTCATGTCGTGTTTATTTTGGCCTCTAGAGGCCGCCACTGTTCCTGTGTTTTGTGTTTGTGTTAATTGCCTAATTATCTTCACCTGTGTCCTTAATTAGTTTGTCTATTTATACCCCTGAGTTCAGTCCTCTTGTCACGGAGTCTTTGTGCTGTTATGTTTATCTCCAGTTTCCTTTGTACTGTGTTTTTTGATCTTCTTAGCTTTTGTATTTTTGCACTTTGCTTTTCTTTTGGATTATACTCTTTGGTTTTTTTTTTTGTCTTTTGTTTTGCCCTGTATATAGTGTATATAGTTTAAATAAACCTTTTTGATTCTTTTTCTACTTCCGCCTCACGCCTCTGCATTTGAGTCATCCCCCTGGTGGCCTAGTGGGGGTTTGCTGGATCATCACACCAACGAACCAGGTTCGAATCCCAGCAAAACCCTAACAGAAAGACTCCGTCATGACCGACTCAGCAGAGGCTGCTTCAACTGTCTACCCGGCCAACCTTCAGGGAATTATGGCAGCTTTGACACGCTTCGGAGCGACCATGGACGCTCATGGACGTACGCTCACCAGCCAACGTGAGGCCCTCGCTCGCCACGAGGAACTGCTTCAGCAAATTGGGAAAACCCTGGCACAGCTGACATCTCTGCCTGCATCTCCTGCTCCTGATCCAGTTCCTGCTCCTGATCCAGCTCCCACTCCTGCTCCAGTGCCTCCTGCAATGCTGCCTTCTTCACCTCGTGAACCCAGCCTTCCTGCACCACAGAGGTATGACGGCAAGCACAGTGAGTGCCGAGAGTTCCTTACCCAGTGTCAACTCACCTTTGAGCTTCAGCCTACCACCTACACTACGGATCGCCGCAAGATTGCCTTTGTGATCACCTTATTAGCTGGTAAGGCGCGAGCCTGGGCTACTGCTATCTGGCAAAGACAGGGACCTGAGTGCTTTGATTTCCAGCTGTTTTCTGAAGAGATGCTTCGGGTCTTCGATCAGGCAGACATCAGTACCGACGCAGCCCGAAAGCTCATGTCCATCCGGCAAGGAGGAAGCGTCGCAGATTACGCCATCTCGTTCCGAACACTCGCAGCAGTAAGTGGATGGAACGAGACTGCCCTGGTGTCAGCCTTCCACCATGGTCTGTCTGACCCCATCAAGGACGGTCTGGCCTCTATTGGATGCCCAAGTGACCTCGAAACCCTCATCTCACATGCTATTCGTCTGGACAACAGGATGAGAGAACGCCACCAAGCCTTGAGCCCCCCCAGCCTCCCTACCTCTACCTGGAGACCGTCTACCTCCTTCAGTGACTGTCCAGAACCCATGCAAGTGGGTCGTACTCGCCTCTCCGCATCTGAGAGGGAGCGCAGAAGGAGGGACAAGTGCTGCATCTACTGTGGCAAGCCTGGTCACTTCCGAGCATCATGTCCCGAACTCTTGGGAAAAGGACCGCCCCGTCCAGCCGAGGGAGGGTTGTGACGGGGCCTACCCTCTCTCCCGGACTCCCTGGCCAAGGAATCTACATCCCGGTCTCCATCTCCTGGGGTGAGTCTGTCCACTCTTGTCAAGCTTTGATAGACTCAGGGGCGGCTGGGAACTTTATGGATATTCACTTCGCCCAAAGCATCAATATACCTACTGCACCTCTTGAAGTCCCTCTGTCTGTGTCTGCCCTCGATGGCCAAGCGTTAGGTGATGGAAGAGTCACCCAAGTTACTTCTCCAGTCTTCCTCCAGTCTCAAGGTCACAAGGAAGAAATATCCCTGCACCTGATTCCTTCACCTGAGTTCCCAGTTATTCTAGGCCTTCCTTGGCTTACTCACCACAACCCTCGCATAGACTGGGTAACAAGCCAGGTTGTGGAATGGGGCCCTGCATGCCATGCCTCTTGTCTGCTCTCTAGCTCTCCTGTGTCTCCTGCCGAGCCCCCTGATCTCACCGAGTTATCTCAAGTTCCCACAGAGTACTGGGATCTCAAGGAGGTATTCAGCAAGAGCAGGGCCGCCGTTCTTCCTCCGCACCGGGCCTACGACTGTGCCATCGACTTGCTCCCTGGGACTACCCCTCCTCGTGGCAGACTGTTTTCACTCTCTCAGCCAGAACGCAAGGCCATGGAGGAATACCTCAAAGATGCCCTGGTCTCTGGGTTTATTCGACCCTCCACTTCACCTGCTGGAGCCGGCTTCTTCTTTGTCGGCAAGAAGGATGGGGGGCTCCGACCATGTATTGATTACAGGGGCCTGAATAAGATCACTGTGCGCAACCGATATCCCCTTCCGCTGATGTCCACAGCTTTCGACCTGCTCCAAGGCGCCACCGTCTTCACCAAGTTGGACCTACGGAACGCATACCACCTCATCCGTATCCGACAGGGAGACGAGTGGAAGACTGCCTTTAACACCCCGTCTGGGCACTACGAATACCAGGTGATGCCCTTCGGACTCACCAACGCACCAGCTGTTTTTCAGGCCCTAATCAACGACGTCTTAAGGGACATGATTAACCTATACGTTTTTGTCTACCTCGACGACATCCTTATCTTTTCCAAGACCGTGCAGGAGCACCGCCACCATGTCCGCCAGGTTCTCCAGAGGCTGCTACAGAACAATCTGTTCGCCAAGGCCCAGAAATGCGAATTTCATGTTCCCGAGGTCTCCTTTCTGGGATTTATTGTACGGACAGGCCAACTCCAAATGGACCCTGCCAAGACCCTGGCCGTCCGGGATTGGCCTACTCCCAAGTCTGTTAAGGAGGTTCAGCGGTTCTTAGGATTCGCTAACTTCTACCGCAAGTTCATCAGGAACTTCAGTTCTGTGGCAGCACCCATGTCAGACCTCACCAAAGGGACAGGTGGATCTTATGGCTGGTCTCCTCAGGCAGAAAAGGCGTTCAAAGACCTCAAGGACCGCTTCTGCACGGCACCCATTCTGGTTCTCCCGGACACCTCCCAACCATTCATCGTGGAGGTGGACGCCTCGGACAGTGGTGTCGGCGCGGTGCTCTCTCAACGTTCGGAAGGAAAGCTGCACCCCTGCGCTTACTTCTCCCACCGCCTGAGTCCTGCTGAGTCCCGGTACGATGTGGGGGATCGAGAACTGCTAGCGGTCAAACTGGCCCTTGAGGAGTGGAGGCACTGGCTGGAGGGAGCACAACATCCATTCCTGGTTTGGACTGACCACAAGAACCTGGAGTACCTCCAGCAAGCCAAGAGACTGAACCCTCGACAGGCTAGGTGGGCCCTGTTTTTCAGTCGGTTTGACTTCACCCTCTCATACCGCCCCGGCTCCAAGAACACCAAACCTGACGCACTGTCCAGACTGTTCTCTGCCACTAACAGGGAGAATGAAGTCGGGCCTATTATCCCTGTGTCCCGGATTGTGGCCCCTGTCCGCTGGGGTATTGAGGAGGCTGTCCGACGAGCCCAACGCCAGGACCCCGGTCCTGGGACGGGGCCACCAGGCCTCTTGTACGTCCCACATCAAGCCCGGGCCAAGGTTCTCCAGTGGGGTCACTCTTCCCCTCTCACCGCCCACCCGGGAGCTCGGAGGACCCTGGACTTCCTGAAAAGACGCTTCTGGTGGCCTAACATGGAGAAGGAAGTAAGGTCATTTGTCCTGTCCTGTGAGGTTTGCACCAGAACCAAGAACCCACGACAGCGTCCCCAGGGTCTCCTGCATCCTCTGACCATTCCCCGGCGTCCCTGGTCCCACGTGGCAGTCGACTTTATCACGGGTCTCCCTGAGTCACAAGGTAACACGGTCATTTTGGTCTTAGTTGACAGATTCTCCAAGGCCTGCCGCTTCATACCACTGTGCAAACTCCCCTCTGCTCTTGAAACTGCGAAACTTTTGTTTAATCATGTCTTCCGAGTCTTTGGTCTTCCACAGGACATCGTCTCAGACCGAGGGCCCCAGTTCTCCTCCCGAGTGTGGCACGGGTTCTGCAAGGTCATCGGAGCCACTGCCAGCCTCTCCTCTGGGTTTCACCCACAGTCCAATGGTCAGACGGAGAGGCTCAACCAGGACCTGGAAACCACCCTGCGAGGCCTGGCTATGGATAACCCGACATCGTGGAGCACCTGGCTGCCATGGGCGGAGTACGCCCACAACACCCTGCAGTCATCGGCCACCAAGCTGTCGCCATTCCAGTGCCAATTCGGGTTCCAGCCACCTCTGTTCCCGGACCAGGAGGAGGACGCGGGGGTGCCCTCGGTCAACCAATATGTGAGACGGTGTCGCAAGACCTGGAGCAAGGTCAGGAAGACCCTCATACAGACCTCCAGAACCAACCAGACTCAGGCCAACCGCCATAGAAGACCTGCACACGCTTTCCGCCCTGGGCAGCGTGTTTGGCTGTCCACTAAGGACCTTCCACTGCGGGTGGAGAACCGCAAGCTTGCTCCTCGCTACATTGGCCCCTTCAAGGTGGTGCGCAGGGTGAACCCTGTCTCCTACCGGCTCCAGTTGCCCCGGACTCTGAGGATCAACCCCACTTTCCATGTTTCCCTGTTACGGCCCGTACTGACGTCTACGTATGCCCCTGCCCCTAGGAACCCCCCACCCCCCCGCATCTTCCAGGGGCAGACTGTGTTCACTGTGAATCGCCTGCTTGACTCCCGCCGGGTCCGCGGCGGGTTGCAATATCTGGTGGACTGGGAGGGCTATGGTCCTGAGGAGCGCTGCTGGGTTCCTGCTCGGGATGTCCTTGATAAAGAACTATGTCGGGACTTCCATTCGGCCCATCCGGATCGCCCTGGGAACGTCAGGAGACGCTCCTAGAGGGGGGGGTCCTGTTAGGACTAGGACTGTTTTGGCCTCTAGAGGCCGCTGTTATTTCCTTTTCATGTCGTGTTTATTTTGGCCTCTAGAGGCCGCCACTGTTCCTGTGTTTTGTGTTTGTGTTAATTGCCTAATTATCTTCACCTGTGTCCTTAATTAGTTTGTCTATTTATACCCCTGAGTTCAGTCCTCTTGTCACGGAGTCTTTGTGCTGTTATGTTTATCTCCAGTTTCCTTTGTACTGTGTTTTTTGATCTTCTTAGCTTTTGTATTTTTGCACTTTGCTTTTCTTTTGGATTATACTCTTTGGTTTTTTTTTTTTGTCTTTTGTTTTGCCCTGTATATAGTGTATATAGTTTAAATAAACCTTTTTGATTCTTTTTCTACTTCCGCCTCACGCCTCTGCATTTGAGTCATCCCCCTGGTGGCCTAGTGGGGGTTTGCTGGATCATCACACCAACGAACCAGGTTCGAATCCCAGCAAAACCCTAACACTCTGGATCTTGGATGTGGAATTAGAGGAATACTGCTGGCAAAACACTCTAATTTGGACCTTTCCTACCTCCCACCACTTCATGAGTGAAGGAAAAGTTTCCTTCCTGGATCTCCAATAGATCCAAAATAATTTAAAATTTTTACAAAAATTAAGATCATGCAATAACTTAACATTTAAAATGCCATAAGGACTTTGGTTTTTCCGCGGAAGAGAAAAAAAAAGCTCCATTAAAACTAAGTGATGGTCTGTAAAAACAACAGGGGAGATTTGGCAGTCAATGACTCTTGAAATGAAAGGTGAAGAAATATAAAATCTGTCCAACCTTGTTGCACAGACTCTACCGTCAGATATTTTCACCAATGTGTATTGTCGGACTGAATAATGCTTCATTCTCCACACATCAACCAGATCAGTTCTCTTTAAAAAGTGAGATAAAATGGACGAGCAGTGAATGTGTGGTTCCTCTCCAGTCCTGTCTAATGCAAAGTCTGTGCAGCAGTTCCAGTCTCCCCCCATTAAAGCACACTCCCCTGATCATTACAACTTAACTCCTCTTTTAATAAATGAAACAACTCTTCACGTTCAGAGCCTTGGTTTGGTGCATAAACACTGATAAAACTAAGAGTAAAATCCTGTATTTTAACTTTTACCATAAGAACTCTATCTTTCACCAACTCTGTACTGGACACGATGTTTATATCTAAAACAGAAGAGAATAAAATCGCAACTCCTGCACTAAAATTTGTCCCATGACTAAGAACATATTGTCCATTCCACCATAAATCCCAGGCTATTTTATTCAACTTGTCACTACAGTGGCATGCAAAAGTTTGGGCACCCTTGCTGAAAATGCCTGTTACTGTGAATAGTTAAGTGAGCAGAAGATGAACTGATCACCAAAAGGCATAAAGGTAAAGACGAGACATTTCTTTTCAGCGTTTTCTGCAGGATTTGTATATTATTTTTGTTTTGTACAATTGGAGAGTGAAAAAAGAAAAGGAACACCATGTGAAAGTTTGGGCACCCTAATACATTTGAGTTCTCAGGTAACTTTTACCAAGGTTCCAGACCTTAATTAGCTTATTGAGCTGTGGCTTGTTCAAATTCTTCATTAGGAAAGGTCAGATGATGCAGATTTCAAAGGTGTATCAATTCTCTGACTCCTCAAATTTGTCCCTAAAATCAACAGCCATGGGCTCCTCTAAGCAACTCTCTCGCATTCTGAATAATAAAAGAATTGATGCTCACAAAGTAGGAGAAGGCTACAAGAATGTAGCAAAGTGTTTTCAGGTAGCTGTTTCCTCAGATTGTAATGTTATTAAGAAATGGCAGTTAACAGAAACAGTGGAGATCAAGGTGAGGTCTGGAAGATGAAGAAAACTTTCTGAAAGAACTGCTCATTGGATTGCTAGAAAGGCAAATAAAAACCCTGTTTGACTGCAAAGGACCTTCAGAAAGATTGAGCAGACCCTGGAGTGGTGGTGCACTGTTCTACTAAGCAGCGACACCTGAACAAATATGACCTTCATGAGAGAGTCATCAGAAGAAAACCTTTCCTGCATCCTAGCCACAAAATTCAGCATCTGAAGTTTGCAAATGAACATCTAAATAAGCCTGATGCAGTTTGGAAACAAGTCCTGTGAACTGATGAAATAAAAATAGAACTTTTTGGCCACAATGTTCAAAGGTATGTTTGGAGAAAAAAGGGTGCCAAATCCCAGGAAAAGAACATGTCATGGTCCTACCTGTGGGCTTCTCTCTTCAGGTAACATCTCCACTCAGCATTACCGGCCACGCCCGCACTCACTTCCTCTTATTTACTTTCAGTGACTGTCATTGGCTGTTGCCAATCACCGGCTTTCCCCCGGTGTGTATTTATACTGCAGTTCTCCCAAGCTTCTTTGTCAGATCGTCTGCAACTCTCAGCGTGATAACCTGCTTTGTGTTCCTACTACTCTGACTCCTGAAGATATTCTGTTCTATCTGACTCTGTCTGCTCTCCAGCCCCGGTAACCTGATCTGCCTTCTGTCCTGTCGACTCTGCCTCTTGCCTGCCTCTCCTGTACCTTCGCCTGATCTCCAGCTCGCCCAGCCCTGCTGCTCGCCTGCCTCTCCATCTGCCTGGTGTGAGCAGCCCTGCCTGGAGCCCTACTCTTCTGCCCTGGTAACCTGACCCTGCATTTCTGTCCCCTTTCTTGCTACCTGATTTGTGACTCTGTGTTCCAGCCGGCTCTCTATCTCCTGCCTGCTGAGGGACTGCTTGCTGGGAGACTGCCTGAAACCCAAGAGCTGTCAGCCTACAGCCACACCTCTCTGACTATGCCTGATCCTGGCTGATCCCAGAAGCTAAGCAGGGTTGGGCCTGGTCAATACTTGGATGGGAGACTTCAGATGTCACCAGCCATCCCTGCCTCTCAGTCCTCCTGCCACTGAACTTCACATGCACATTCTCCCAACTCCCTTTTCCCCTGTTATTAATAAACTGTGGTTTGAGTGCATTTGATCTCCTCTCCTGTCTGTTCTTTGACAGAATGGCATGGAGTCAGCGCCCGAACCCTCTGCCCTAGATCAGCTGCAGCGCACCGAAGGAGATGTCAGTTGGATGTCTGCTGACATTGCAGCCCTGATCCAGCTTGGGCAGCAGCAGCAACAATGACTGGATCAAGCACTCCAGCTGCTCACTGCCCTAGCACCCCCAGCTCTTCCGAGTCAACCACCGCTGCCCCTCGTTGCATCAGCCCCTGTCATACGTGCCAGCTCCGGGAGGTGCTCCTGCTGCACTCGATGCCCCTGAACCCAAGGTCGGCAGTCCAGAGTGTTTTGACGGTGACCCCTCCCAAGTCCATGCTTTCCTGACCAGCTGCCGGTTGTTGTTCGACCTGCAGCCCAGAACCTTCGCGGCGAAGGTGACCTTCGCGGCGAAGGTGGCCTTCGTCATCACTCGTCTGACTGGCCGCGCCCGCCTGTGGGGAACTGCTGAGTATGAACGCCAGACACTGGCGTGTGCCTCCTTCTCCCTGTTTGCAGCAGAGATGACTAAGGTCTTCGACCTGGGCTCGTCGTCAGTAGAGGCATCTGGAGGGCTGATGAGTATTCGTCAAGGCAGACGAACAGTGGCTGACTACTCGATCGATTTCCGGACCTTGGCCCGGCGCAGCAAGTGGAACATGCAGGTGCTGGTGGACGCCTTTCTGCACAGCCTGGCCGACTACATGAAGGATGAATTGGTCTCGTACGAACAACCATCGACACTCGATGAGGCCATTGCCCTGGCCGTCCGCATTGACTGCCGGGTCCAGACCCATCGACGAGAGAGGGCCCGCCAGACTCAGCCAGTCACCAGCGCATGGAGTAACCCAGCCCCTTCTATGTCTCCTGCTGTTTCTCCGCCGAGCCTTCTGGACCAGTCAGAGCTCATGGAGATCGGCCGTGCTTCCCTCAGCCCGGCAGAGCGCCAGCGTCGGATCACCTCCAATCTGTGCCTGTACTGTAGGGGTGACGGTCACCGTGCTGCCTCTTGCCCAGTAAAAGCCCAAGCTCACCGGACATAGGAGGGGCCCGGCTGAGCTCAATGACCATCCATTCCTCCACCAGCCAGAAACCTATGCTCCATATTTGTCTTCATCTGTCAGATTCCACCCACACCCTGGCCACCCTGGTTGACTCTTGCGCCGAGGCTAACATCATGGACACCGAGCTTGTGCGCCAGTTGGGTCTGCAAAGCCATCACTTATCCTCTCCCGTTCCAGCCAGGGCGCTGGATGGCCATCTCCTTGGCACCGTCACCCACCTCACTGCCCCTGTTCCGATGACTCTGTCAGGCAACCACCATGAAACCATCCAGTTTCACCTGCTCCGTTCCCCCAGCCAACCTCTCATCCTGGGCTATCCATGGCTCCGCCAGCACAGTTCTCACATCGACTGGGCCACTGGAGCGATAAGAGAATGGGGCAAGGACTGCCACCAGACCTGCTTATGAGCCGCCACTCTACACCCCCGTACTCCACCTGCCAGCTCAGCCCCTGACCTCACTAATGTCCCAGTGTGTTATCACAGCCTTCGGGAGGTATTCAGCAAAGCCAAGGCCACTTCCTTGCCTCCTCACCGGCCCTACGACTGCGCCACTGATCTCCTCCCAGGCACTGCACCACCCAAGGGCCGTCTCTACTCTCTGTCCGCCCCGGAAAGGAAGGCGATGGAGGACTACATCAGTGACTCTCTGGCTGCCGGCCTCATCTGTCCATCCTCCTCTCCCACCAGCGCTGGGTTCTTCTTCGTGGGAAAGAAGGATGGATCCCTGCGCCCCTGCATCGATTACAGGGGTCTCAACGACATCACCGTCAAGAACCGATACCCTCTCCCACTGCTCACCTCCGCCTTTGAGCTGCTCCAGGGAGCCACAGTCTTCACCAAACTCGATCTCCGGAATGCCTACCACCTGGTTCGGATAAGGGAGGGAGACGAATGGAAGACTGCATTCAACACCCCCACCGGTCATTATGAATACCGGGTGATGCCGTTTGGCCTTACCAATGTGCCAGCGGTGTTCCAGGCTCTGGTGAATGATGTCCTGCGAGATATGTTGAACAAGTTCGTATTCGTTTTCCTCAACGACATCCTGATCTTCTCCCAAACCCTGTCCGAACACACCCAGCATGTCCAACAAGTGCTCCGTCGTCTCCTTGAAAACTCCCTTTTCGTCAAGGCGGAGAAGTGTGTGTTTCATGCCAAGTCTGTGGGGTTCCTGGGGTACATCGTGGCAGAGAGGAGCATCCAGATGGACCCTGCCAAAGTCTCAGCAGTGACTTCATGGCTAGTACCAGAGAGCAGGAAGAAGCTTCAGCAGTTCCTGGGCTTCGCAAATTTCTACAGGAAATTCATTCGTAATTACAGCACCATTGCGTCACCCCTCACCGCCTTGACCAGCACCAAACAGCCCTTCGCCTGGACTCTGGCTGCCAACAAAGCCTTTGCCACCCTCAAGGCTCGGTTCACCACTGCTCCCGTCCTCCGGACGCCAGATGTGGAGCGGCAAGTCATTGTAGAGGTGGACGCCTCGGATGTGGGAGTCAGGGCAGTGCTCTCACAGAGGTCAGCAGATGACAACAAACTTCACCCCTGTGTGTTCTTCTCCCGCCGGCTATCGCCAGCCAAATGCAATTATGACATAGGCAACCGGGAACTGCTGGCGGTCAAGCTCGCCCTGGAGGAATGGCGTCACTGGCTGGAGGGGTGCGTAGTCCCATTCCTGGTCTGGACAGACCATAAGAATCTGGAATACATCCGCACCGCCAAGCGACTCAACCCCAGACAGGCCTGCTGGGCTCTCTTTTTCACCAGATTCAATTTCACCCTTTCGTACCGGCCCGGATCTCGCAACACCAAGCCTGACGCACTCTCCCGCCAGTTCCAGAAGGATGATGCCCCCTCCAAGGATCCGGCTCCCATCCTACCTGACCCCTGTATCGTTGCTGCTCTGACCTGGGGCATCGAAGAACGAGTGCGGGAAGCCCTCTGTGACCAACCCAGCCCCAGTGCATGCCCCGCTAGTCGCCTCTTTGTTCCTGAAGACCTGCGATCCCAGGTTATACAATGGGGACATGACTCCTGTCTAGCCTGCCACCCTGGTTCCACTCGCACCTACCACCTGCTCGCCCAATGGTTCTGGTGGCCTACTATGAGCAGGGATGTGCGAGACTTCATCCGAGCCTGCCCTACCTGTAATCAAAATAAGTCCTCCAGCCGGCCTCCTGCTGGTTTGCTGCAGCCTCTGCCCGTGCCAATGCAACCCTGGTCCCACATTTCCCTGGATTTTGTTACGGGTCTGTCCCCTTCTAACGGGATGATGGTCATACCATCGTGGACCGCTTTAGCAAGATGGCACACTTTGTTCCCCTCCCAAAACTACTGTCGGCCAAAGAGACCGCCCAGATCGTCCTGCAGCATGTCTTCCGCATCCATGGGCTGCTCAAGGACATCGTTTTGGACCAGGGGCCACAATTCGCCTCCTCTTTCTGGAAGGAGTTCTGTCACCTACTCGGGGCCACCGCCAGCCTCACCTCCGGATTCCGACCCCAGTCCAACAGCCAGTCAGAGCGGACTAACCAGAAGTTGGAGAAGGCACTTCGGTGCATGGCGTCACGCAACCCTAGGGCCTGGTGTGAGCACCTGCTGTGGGTGGAATACTCTCACAACTCCCTCACCAGCTCAGCCACTGGGCTGTCCCCATTCCACTGCGTGTATGGCTACCAACCCCCCCTGTTCCCCAGCCAGGAGGGAGAGGTCACCTGCCCGTCTGCCCTCACCTATGCACGCCGATGCCGCCACACCTGGTCTCAAGCCCTCGCTGCACTCCTCAAGTCAGTCACCAACTACTCTACTGGAGCCAACCGGTGGAGGACACCTGCGCCCACCTACCAGGTGGGCCAGAAGGTGTGGTTATCAGCCAAGGACCTGCCCCTCCAGGTGGAGTCTCGTAAGCTGGCACCTCGGTTCGTCGGACCATTCCCGATCCAGAGGATAATCAGCCAGTCTGCTGTTCGGCTCCGACTGCCCAAGTTAATGATAGTGCACCCCACCTTCCATGTCTCTAAGATTAAGCCAGTGCATGAAAACCCACTGGTCCCAGCTGCACCTTCTCCTCCTCCTCCTCATCTCATCGATGGTGGCCCGGTCTACTCCGTCCGGCGACTGCTGAAGTCACGGCGCAGGGGCCTCCAATACCTGGTGGATTGGGAGGGCTATGGTCCTGAGGAGAGGATGTGGGTCCCTGCTGGGAGAATCGTAGACCGTACCTTCATCAGCATCTTTCATCACCTGCATCCGGACCAGCCGGCCAACCGGAGGGGTCGACCAAAGGGTCCTTATCGGAATGACGATGCGCCAACTGCTACTGTCCCCGAGTCCGATTCTGAGCCAGATCCTGAGGCCTTGGACACTGACCGGTCAGAGGAGTTCTGACCATCCACCGGTATTCCCTCTCCTCCCGCCCGTCTTTGTGGATCTGTGGCTAGGGACTTCGGGAGCCGTCCCTTGAGGGGGGGGTTCTGTCATGGTCCTACCTGTGGGCTTCTCTCTTCGGGTAACATCTCCACTCAGCATTACCGGCCACGCCCGCACTCACTTCCTCTTATTTACTTTCAGTGACTATCATTGGCTGTTGCCAATCACCTGCTTTCCCCCGGTGTGTATTTATACTGCAGTTCTCCCAAGCTTCTTTGTCAGATCGTCTGCAACTCTCAGCGTGATAACCTGCTCTGTGTTCCTACTACTCTGACTCCTGAAGATATTCTGTTCCGTCTGACTCTGTCTGCTCTCCAGCCCCGGTAACCTGATCTGCTTTCTGTCCTGTCGACTCTGCCTCTTGCCTGCCTCTCCTGTACCTTCGCCTGATCTCCAGCTCGCCCAGCCCTGCTGCTCGCCTGCCTCTCCATCTGCCTGGTGTGAGCAGCCCTGCCTGGAGCCCTACTCTTCTGCCCTGGTAACCTGACCCTGCAATTCTGTCCCCTTTCTTGCTACCTGATTTGTGACTCTGTGTTCCAGCCGGCTCTCTATCTCCTGCCTGCTGAGGGACTGCTTGCTGGGAGACTGCCTGAAACCCAAGCGCTGTCAGCCTACAGCCACACCTCTCTGACTACGCCTGATCCCGTCTGATCCCAGAAGCTAAGCAGGGTTGGGCCTGGTCAGTACTTGGATGGGAGACTTCAGACATCACCAGCCATCCCTGCTTCTCAGTCCTCCTGCCACTGAACTTCACACACATTCTCCCAACTCCCTTTTCCCCTGTTATTAATAAACTGTGGTTCGAGTGCATTTGATCTCCTGTCTGGTCTTTGACAGAACACCTCTCCAACTCTGAAGCATGGGTGTGGATCAATCATGCTTTGGGGTTGTGTTGCAACCAGTGGCACAGGGCACATTTCATTGGTTGAGGGAAGCATGGATTCGAATAAATACCAGCAAATTCTAGAAGCAAACATCACACCATCTGTTAAAAAGAGGATGGGTCCTACAATAAGACAATGATCCAAAACACACTTCAAAATCTACAATGGAATACCTCAAGAGGCACAAGCTGAAGGTTTTGCCCTGGCCCTTACAGTCCCCTGACCTAAACATCATTGAAAATCTGTGGATAGATCTCAAAAGAGCAGTGCATGCAAGACAACCCAAGAAACTTGTAGAACTGGAAGCCTTTTGCAAGGACGGATGTGTGAAAATCCCCCAGGTAAGAACTGAAAGATTATTAGCTGGCTACAAAAAGTGTTTACAAGCTGTGATACTTGCCAAAGGGGGCGTTACTAAGTACTGACCATGCCAGGTGCCCAAACCTTTGCTTCAGGTCCTTTTCATGTTTTGGTATTTTACGCCTGTAAATGATGGAAATAAAAATGTAATCTTGTGGAAAATATTAAAGAAATGTGTCATCTTTACCCTTAGGCCTTTTGGTGATCAGTTCATCTTCTGCTCACTTAACTATTCACGGTAACAGACATTTTCAGCAAGGGTGCCCAAACTTTTGCATGCCACTATATGTGTTTCCTGTAATAAAATAATATCCAGTTTTTCTGTTTAATTACTTCAGATAATAAAACTCTTTTCTGTTCATTTCTTCCCCATTTATATTTAAAGAAGCGACTCTTAACCCCTGCATATCGAAAGATAAGAGACAGAAACTTAAAAAGACAGATGGAAAGAACCAGTAGAGATAAAACACCCAGTGCTGTGCAGTCATTAAAAACTTTTATTTTTTAAGTTTCATTTTCTTAATCATTCTACTTTTAGATTCTTTTAACCCTTTCCTCAGACCAGTATCATGCTTTTTTAACCGATAAAGTTTTTTTCCATCTAGTAAATCCATTCAAACAACTCTTTGAAGTGTGGTAACTGATCTGATAAACTTTTCACCTTCAGTCACACCAACCACCCCGCTGCCCCCTTCCCCACCTTCAGTCACATCAACCACCCCGCTGCCCCCCTCCCCACCGGCAGTCACACCAACCACCCCGCTGCCCCCCTCCCCACCGGCAGTCACACCAACCACCCCGCTGCCCCCCTCCCCACCGGCAGTCACACCAACCACCCCGCTGCCCCCCTCCCCACCGGCAGTCACATCAACCACCCCGCTGCCCCCCTCCCCACCGGCAGTCACACAAACCACCCCGCTGCCCCCCTCCCCACCGGCAGTCACATCAACCACCCCGCTGCCCCCCTCCCCACGGTCAGTCACACCAACCACCCTGCTGCCCCTCTCCCCACCGTCAGTCACACCAACCACCCCGCTGCCCCCTTCCCCACCTTCAGTCACACCAACCACCCTGCTGCCCCCTTCCCCACCTTCAGTCACATCAACCACCCCGCTGCCCCCCTCCCCACCGGCAGTCACACCAACCACCCCGCTGCCCCCCTCCCCACCGGCAGTCACACCAACCACCCCGCTGCCCCCCTCCCCACCGGCAGTCACATCAACCACCCCGCTGCCCCCCTCCCCACCGGCAGTAACATCAACCACCCTGCTGCCCCCTCCCCACAGGCAGTCACATCAACCACCCCGCTGCTGCCCTCCCCACCGGCAGTCACATCAACCACCCTGCTGCCCCCCTCCCCACGGTCAGTCTCCGCAGTCACACTGCTATCAGTCCCATTCCTTCTCCTTTCCTCACTGACAGTCCCAGTGGCAGCAGCTGGTTCTGCTCCCCGCTGGCTGTGAGGACACGTGACCCGCTTGTGTCCCACATCCCCACACTCAAAACATTTCATGATCCCCAAACTCGCATACACCACATAAAACCCTTCCTTGTGTTTAACATGGAAGGAAGCTTACCGTACAGTGTTTGAGTCGGGGAGTCCAGAAACATAAACACTTGTCTCCGTAGAGACTGAATGTGTTTTAATTTATCATTCTTACAGCCTAAACTCACTGTCCGGATTCAGCTCGCGAATTTCCTGAAGTGCTTCAGTTCTTGTTCCAGCACTTCGTTGGGAATAAACGGAGGAACTCCAGATACAATTACCTGGACAGAGGGCACCGCCAGCGGGGAAACTTGTATAAACTCATTGTTAATGTATATATTACTCTCTATGAGCTGATTAACAAGCTCCTGATGTTTCATAAACACCACCACAACTTTATTCATGCGGGAGGCGCACAGGATTTTACCATAACCCACCTGTGTTCCAACCACGAGCAGCACCTACTCTACCAGAACCGTGGGTTGTGGTACCACCCTTACTCCATAGGACAGGGGCAGCATCCTGGAGGACACCATCCCGCCAAACAGCCAACAAAGAAACAAACACACACACACAAAACATTAAAACACTACTACCAACAACTACAAAATACTCAGAAATTAAATAACACAAGAAAAAACAAGAGAAAATATTAGATTAGATTAGATTAGATTAGATTAGATTAGATTAGATTAGATTAGATTAGATTAGATTAGATTAGATTAGATTAGATAAAACTTTCCTGATCCCTTTGGGTGGGTTCCCTCAGGGAAATTAAGATTCCAGCAGCATCATGACAGATAAACAGAGAAAAGAAATAGAGAAAACTTCTAGATAAATTAAAAATAAATTAAGTATTTACATGTACAAATATATAAAAAGAATAAGATATGGGGAAGAGAGGAAGGGGGAGGGGGAGGGAAGGAAAGGGAAAAAAAGGTGGGGAGAAGGGGGGTGCGGCGGTAGGAGAGATATTGCACTTTATATTGCACATAGTCCGGTATTGCTTACTGTTAGGCTAGGCTACTGCTCCTTCCCGTCCTCTGTCCTCCTGTTACCCCTCCTCCCTCCCAGAGAGGAGTTGTACAGTCTGATGGCATGAGGGATAAAGGAGTTTTTGAGTCTGTTCATCCTGCACTTGGGAAGGAGCATTCTGTCACTGAACAGGCTCCTCTGGTTGCTGATGACGGTGTGCAGAGGGTGACTGGCATTGTCCATGATGTTCAATAGTTTGTCCATAGACCTCTTCTCTGCCACCTTCACCAGAGAGTCCAGCTTCATGCCGACCACAGAGACGGCCCGCCTGATCAGTTTGTCCAGCCAGGATGTGACCTTCTTGGATGTGCTGCCCCCCAGCACACCACAGTGTAAAACAGGACACTGGCGACCACAGACTGATAGAACATCCACAGGAGTTTCCTGCAGATGTTAAAGGACCGCAGCCTCCTAAGGAAGTATAGCCTGTTCTGTCCCTTCCTGTACAGTAGAAGTGTTTGGTATTGCAAGTCCAGTCCAGCTTGCTGTCCAGCCACAGCCTGAGGTACCTGTAGGAATCACAGCCTCCACCTCGACTCCCTTGATCAGAACTGGTCGTGACCTTGGTCTGGACCTCCCAAAGTCAATGACCAGCTCCTTGGCCTTCGAGGTGTTGAGCTGCAGATGGTTCCTGTTGCACCACACAGCAAAGTCCCTCACCAGGCTCCTATACTCCTCCTCTCTGTAGTCACTGATACACCCAACGATGGCTGTGTCATCGGCAAACTTCTGGATGTGACACAGCTCCGAGTTGTAGCAGAAGTCCGCGGTGTACAGGGTGAAGAGAAGAGGGGCCAGCACCGTGCCCTGGGGTGCTCCGGTGCTGCTAATCACAGTGTCAGATGTGATGTCCTTCAGCCTGACGTACTGCGGCCTGTCAGTGAGGTAGCTGGAGATCCAGGTGACCAGGCAGGGGTCCACTCGCATCCTGTTCAGTTTGTCCTGAAGCAATAGGGGCTGGATGGCGTTGAAGGCACTCGAGAAGTCCAAGAAGAGGATCCTCACTGTGCCATTTCCCTTATCCAGATGCGAGTGGGCTCAGTGTAGCAGGTAGAGGATGGCATTTTCCACACCAACACCTGCCCGGTACGCAAACTGCAGACAGTCCTGGGCATGTTGTACCTGGGGTCTGAGGAGGCTGAGGAAGAGCCGCTCCAACATCTTCATCAGATGTGAAGTGAGTGCCACCGGTCGGAAGTCGTTCAGCTCGCTGGGCCGATTCTTTTTGGGAACTGGAATGATACATTATGTCTTCCAGAGGGTGGGCACTCTCCCCAGCTGCAGGCTAAGGTTGAATTTGCATTGGAGTGGTTCACCCAGTTCAGCAGCACAGGTCTTCAGTAGTCAGGGACACACCTTGTCCGGACCTGCTGCTTTCCTGGGGTGAAGCTTCCTCAGTTGACCTCTGACCTGGTCTGCAGTAATGCATAGAGGAGTCTGTGATGAGGTGGGGGAGGAGGGGGAGGAGGGGGCTGCTGTGATGACTGGGGGGAGGTGTGTTGAGGGAAGAAGGAGAGATGGCTGCAGTGAGGGAGACGGTGGGGGGGACGTGGGCTGGTTGAACCGATTGAAGAAGTCATTCAACTCGTTCGCCCTCTCCACTGTCCCCTCAGTGACTCTGGTCTTTGTATTGTGGCCTGTGATGGTTTTCACACCTTCCCAGACCTCTCTCATGCTGTTCTCCTTCAGCTTCTGCTCCACCTTCCTCCTGTAGCTGTCCTTAGCTTCCCTCACGCAGCATTTTACCTCCAGCTGTGCTGCTTTCATCGCCTCCCTATCCCTGCTCCTGAAGGCAGCCTTCTTCCTGTTGAGGACAGCTTTGACTTCCTGTGTTACCCATGGCTTGTTATTAGGGTAACACTGTACAGTCTTAGCGGGGGAGACCACGTCTGCACAGAAGTTAAGGTAATCTGTCAGACAGTGTGTCAGCCCCTCTATGTCCTCACAGTGTGGGCTAAGCAGCACATCCCAGTCCGTGATGTCATAACAGTCCCTGAGGGCATCTTCCATTTCAGGGGACCACCTCCTGATGGAGCTAGTTGTTGCAGGCTGCCTTTGAACCAGGGGGGTGTACTTTGGCTGTAGAAGAACCAGGTTGTGGTCAGACTTCCCTAATGGGGGGAGGGGTGTGACTCTGTATGCATCCCTCACATTAGCATACAGCAAGTCAATTGTCCTGTTGTTCCTTGCTGGACAATCCATGGCCTGGTAAAAAGCAGCCAAAGTAGAGTCCAAAGTAGCGTGATTAAAGTCCCCAGAAATGATGATAAATGCCTCAGGGTGCTGTGTCTGCAGCCTTGCTGTGACAGAGTGAATCCTCTCACATGCAGCGGCTGCGTCTGGCCTCAGAGGGATGTAAACACAGATGGTGATCACATGACTGAACTCCCTCGGCAGATAATATGGCCGCAGGCTAATGGCTAGCAGCTCCATGTCTGGGCAACATAAAACTGTCTTTACGGAGATATGTCCCGGGTTACACCAGCGATTGTTAACATAAATGATGAGTCCCCCACCTTTGCTTTTCCCGCATGTGTTAGCGTCTCTGTCGGCTCTCACAGCAGTGAATCCCAGCAGGTCCACGTTAGCATCCGGTACAAGGTGTGTTAGCCATCTCATCTCATCTCATTATCTCTAGCCGCTTTATCCTTCTACAGGGTCGCAGGCAAGCTGGAGCCTATCCCAGCTGACTACGGGCGAAAGGCGGGGTACACCCTGGACAAGTCGCCAGGTCATCACAGGGCTGACACATAGACACAGACAACCATTCACACTCACATTCACACCTACGGTCAATTTAGAGTCACCAGTTAACCTAACCTGCATGTCTTTGGACTGTGGGGGAAACCGGAGCACCCGGAGGAAACCCACGCGGACACGGGGAGAACATGCAAACTCCGCACAGAAAGGCCCTCGCCGGCCCCGGGGCTCAAACCCAGGACCTTCTTGCTGTGAGGCGACAGCGCTAACCACTACACCACCGTGCCGCCTGTGTTAGCCATGTCTCCGTAAAAATAAATAAGCTGCTCTCCCGGTAAATCCGCTGGTTGTTCAGAGCGGAAAGCTTGTCGACTTTATTCGGCAGCGAGTTCACATTCCCCATGATAACGGAGGGAATGGATGGTTTGTAGTGCCGCCGGTTGTCCACTAGCCTGGCCTTTAGCTTAGCTCCAGCCTTGCAGCCCCTGGGTTTCCTCCTCAGCTCGGCCGGGATGGGGTGTCGTATCCCGGCTTGTCCCATTGTTTTCAGGGCCAGCAGCTCCTCTCTCGAATAAGTGAGAAAACTGGCTCCTGGTTGCGTGTTAAAGTTAAAATCGCAAGCTCTCAGCCAACGGTCACCACACCCTCCACCAGCAAACTCCCAGCATGCAGTGCAGGGGGGGAGAAGGAGAAAGAGAGAGAGAGAGAGAGAGACAGACAGACGACAGACAGACAGACGGGGAGAAAAGGAGAGAGAGAGAGACAGACAGACAGACAGACAGAGAGAGGGGGGAGAGAGAGACAGAGAGAGAGAGAGACAGAGAGAGGGGGAGAGAAGGAGAGAGAGAGACAGACTCCATGTGCTGAGGTGAAATCACAGTCCAGGTCAAAGTTGATAACCGAGCTGTTGTCTGAACTCACGTATTCCAGGGTCCTGCGCCCTCTGCTGGTGAGGAGAGTTGCTGTTGGCATTACACTGTGTGTGTGTTGTTTAACTGTTAAATGATTACTGTTCCTTTTCTTCTTCTTTATGCTTCCTGACTTTATTAAAGTTTTTTTAAAAAGTGACCAATTTATGAGTTTCCATTTGGTTTAAACTCAGTTCTTTGAAACAAAATCTGTTGCTGATTGTTTTTGTTTCGATGTAATTCTGGTTACAGTACAGTAACACTCACTCTGGACTCTTACAGTTTTGCTCCGATGGTTTCGGACTCCAATCCCCATGATGACTTTTAGGACTGCAGTTATCATGAACAGTTTTACACTCAAGTCTCCATCAATGAACAGTTGATAACTTCAACAAAACAGACTTCCTGTTAAACTATAATGAATTTCCTGGTGACACAGTTGTACTTTGTGACTCTATAGGACACAGTTCTAGAAGTGAGTTATTTATAATCACGCTATCCGTTATCACCCAGATGAGGATGGGTTCCATTTAGAGTCTGGTTCCTCTCGAGGTTTCTTCCTCGTGTCGTCTGAGGGAGTTTTTCCTCGCCAGCATCACCTCAGGAAAACTCATTAGGGATAAATACATTTATTAGGGATAATATTATGAGTTCATGTGTTTAAAGTCTTTATTTTTCTGTAAAGCTGCTCTGCAAGAACGCCTGCTGTTAAAAGTGTAATACAAATAAACTGACTTGATTTATAACAGCCCTGTCAGCCAGTATTCTTTTGCTTTCTCAAAATGATCAGAGGATAATTTGGCATTTCAGAAGAATAATCAGCCAAACTGTTTTTATCCAGATGAAATCAAAGGAGCAGCCAGTTTCCTTCAGATCCAGAGAAAAGTTCAGCCAATCATATTTTAATGAATCTCACCTTAGAAACAATAATTAAAGAGAACACTGTGTCTTTAAGATCTGCCCCACTCCAGTGTGTGTGTGTGTGTGTGTGTGTGTGTAGGGGGTCTGTTTATTGTTTTGGAAACAAAAGCATGAGTGAGAACGATAAAAGAAGAGAGAAGTGTGAGAGTCACTTTATCATCACATCACAGGCAGCCGAGCAGCAAAACCCCTCGGACCACCACCCTGCAATACACACACACACACACACTTACACACACACTTACACGCTGACATACATTTGCCAACACACATGGGTAAGTCTTCTATAATATATACAAAAGGCCTTCATTTTTCTGGTGCAAATTGATGCTGTGTGTGGTGTTGCTGTATAATGGGCAAGGTGTGTGTTTGGTTTGTATTATCATGTACGGTATGTTTTAGACAGGTGTATTAATCTGTGTTCGTGTTTAAGGTCAGATGCAGCAACAGATAATGAGAACCCGAACCCGAGACAGTAATGTTTCAACTGCATTATTCTCATGTCCCTGTTGCACACGTGTGTGTGTTTTTCACTTTAGAAGCTGTGCTCTGAGGTCAGATCAGGTCGATATTTCCTGTACTAATGAAGTGTGTTCTGATTGGCTGTTACTCATCAGGAGGTCAATTATGGTTAATGAGGTGTTAATGAGCTCCGCCTCTCTCACAGGTGATGATGCTTGGACCCCAGACATTTTGAATTTTCTGAGTCTCTCGGTTTAGCTTTAAAATAACCTCATACACGTGAGAGTAAAGCTATTAGGGAAGCAAAATGACAAAGCGATTTAAAAAAAAAACCTCCCACACCTACTCAATAATGTGATATTTTTTAACAGCTCTGTTGAGTTCTCGATGCTGATTGGTCAAAACGTGTTGATTAATAAATAACAGCTGTTTATGACGTCTCTGTAAGGAGTCTCCAGTGTGAGTGCTGTGTAACAGTCAGAGGTGAAGCTGGAACTGTAAGTTCTCAGACGTCTTCAGGACCGAGGAGTTTACACTTCTGTACAGTTTCTCAGGAACACGATGGAACAAGCTGCGATTATTTTGCAAACAGGAACGAACTCATTTCACCAACACTCCAAAACATGAACTATAAACTGTAACTATAAATGGAAAAAAAGTCTGAGGTTTTCTGTAATAAAGTTTTATTTGTTGGTAAGTTGTGACGTCAGGAGAATAAAATCCTTGGGGTCGTGCTGTTAGAGGAAATTAATCACTTTCAGGAAGGTCACAGTAACTCCGCCTTCCTCACTCAGTGTTTTACTGTAACGTGTGTGTGTGTGTGAAGTGTGTAAATGTGTTGTGCAAAATTGTGAGTGTGTGTGATGTGTGTGTTGTGAAAGGCTGGAGCTAGAGGAGTGAAAGCATGCAGGAGTTTTTAAACTACATGTTAAGTTAAATCCCTGATGTAGTCTATAGTGTGTGTGTGTGTGTGTGTGTGTAGGAGAGAGAGATTTGGAATATGTCCACAGTGGAGTGAGGATGAAGAGACATTTGTGCTAAAATAATGAAATAGCAGTGAGAACTCATTAGATCCCAACACACACAAAGCCCTGCTGTGACCTTGACCTCATGATGGCCTCTGACCACTTGGTGCCAGTGTGAGCCTGCCTGTGCTGGAGAAGTGATGTATCTCTCCGTGTGTGTGTGTTGTTTACTGTATCACACAATCAGTCTTTGTATCTTCTCCTGAAACAAAAGCCATTGTCAATCCCACAGTGAGGCTTTCACTCACACACCCCTAGGCTCCACCCTCATCTGGAGGGAGGGATAGAGTGATGAGATGAAGGTGTAGAGTCAGTGATGAGACAGCAGGACAGATGCCACTTCTGATCAATGATTTTTTTGAGTCTTGAACATCTGGTGTCACAGTGGAACATGTGGAACGCTGTCTCTGGAGCATCAGGACCAAGTGAACACATCTAGAGCACCTTTTATTGAGTCGAGAGCAGAGCCAGGACTAGAATCTAGAACATTCCGGTGATGCCTCAGGCATCTAGAACATTTTCCTGTGGTTCTCCCAACATCCTGGCGTTCTTTGGAAGTGTCTGGAGCTGCACCTAAAGAGAGCCACGTCCAGAACCTTCTCTGTGTTGTTTGGAGTACCGTGGCTGAAGAGAAAACATTGTTCGGACTGATTTGAGATAAATCCAGAACGTTCTCCCGGCACTCTCAGTCTTGTACGTATTCTGGAGCACTGGAGCATCTGAGCCGAGTCTAGAACATTCCACAGTACGGCTGGAAAAGTGAAGCGGAATCTAGAAGGTTCTCTGGTTTAACTGAAGTGTAGAAGGTTCTCAGCTAGTTGGTGAAGATGTTCCCGATGAAGCAGCCCTGGCTGTGTAAAGTTTTAGGTCTGATCTGAGAACAGCTGTCGGCCCAGTGCTAACACTAATGCTAACATTAGCACCTGCTAGCGCACTGACCCCAGACCTTCAGCTCACATACTCACACTCGGGATTGAGGGAACTGAGAAGGTTCTGATTAGCCGTGCTGATGATCTAATCCACATTTACACACATTAACCAAGTCAGTGTGTGTGTGTGTGTGTGTGTGTGTGTGTGTGTGAGAGAAATCTGTGAGAGAACCCTGTGCACAAATTGTAGTTGTATCGTGTGTAAAATCTGCTGTGTATTTGTTGTGATGCTAACAGACTAAAACTATCAGTGTGTGTGTGTGTGTGTGTGGTTAATGTGTGTATGTTGTGCAGCTAAGTGTATATTCTTGTGTGTGTGTGTGTGTGTGTGTGTGTGTGAGTGAGAGAGAGAGTGTGACCCTGATGCATGTGTGTGTTGCGAGTGTGTGTGACCCTGATGTGTGTGTGAGACCCTGATGTGTGTGTGTGTGTTGAGTGTGTGTGACCCTGATGAGTGTGTGTGTTGTGAGTGTGTGTGACCCTTATGTGCGTGTGTGTGTTGTGTGTGGTGTGTGTGTTGGCCGTGTTGGTGTGTTCCTCGCCCTCAGGTTGCTATGACAGCTGTGTGCGTTGCCTTGGCGCCGTGCCCTACGTCACTCTGAGCGCCACGTTGCTGTGTTATGCCGGAGTCGCACTCTTCTGTGCCGGAGCACATGAGGCCCTCACACACACACACACACTCGTCCACACACACTTTGCCCGCGCGCAGCAAGACTTCGAGGTGCTTGCCGACTTGTGAGTGTCTACACGCACACAAACGCATTTATTGTTATTTATACAAAACATCACTGAACACAAACAATTAGCACTCTAATGTGTGTGTGTGTGTGTGTGTAGTATTAAATATTTTCAGTATGTGATTTATGGTCTGGCGTCGTTCTTCTTCCTGTACGGAATTTTGTTGCTCGCTGAGGGATTTTACACCACCAGCGCCGTCAAGCAAACGTTTGGAGAATTCCGGAGTACGAAGTTCAGCCGCTGCCTCAGCCTCACTGTGAGTGTGTGTGTGTGTGTTTGTTTCAGAGTGTACATCACTGGGTTTCTAATGTCCCCTGCTGTGTGTCCCGTGTCTCTTGCCGTAGTTCCTCATCGTGACCTGTGTGCTGGCGGTGATCTGGTTAGTCGTGTTTGCCTTCTCAGTGATTCCCGTCTACTTCCTGTTCAACATGGAGGAGACGTGTCACACCGTCCACATCCTGTCTGAGACCACCACCAGCTTAAACCAGCATGGCTGGGTGTGTGTGGACCCGCGGCAGTTCGGTGTGTGTGTGTGTGTGTGTGTGTGTCTGTTTCTCTGAGCTTTAAGTGGAAATGTGGAACACTTATTGTTGTGTGTGTGTGTGTGTAGGTTTGCTCCCCTGGAAGGCTACCCCAGGTAAAGTGTGTGGTATGACCATGGCCAACATCTGCAAAGAACCTGAGGTAAACAAACAAACACACACACACACACACACACACACACACACACACACACACACACACACAGAGCATGTGTATCAGAGTGTAAGTGTGTTCTCCTGTGTGGTGTGTGTTCAGTTCTACGTGACCTATGACCTTTACATCACGGCTTTTGCTGGAGCAGGAGGCACGCTGCTCGGCCTGGTGAGTGACCTTTCAACTTTCACCTGGACCTGCTGGTCATTTACACAAAATACCCCCGTCTCTCTCTCTCTCTCTCTCTCTCTCCTGTCACTTGCTCTTCACTATCTCTCTCTCTCTCTCTGTAGATCCTCTACATCATCGCTGCCACCTATAACTATGCTGTTCTGCGGTTTCTTGGCAGTAAGGGGATCCGTTGCTAGGTGCAGCATCAGTACATGTGCTGTTGCTAGGTGCAGTGTTGCCAGGCAACATGTCTCCTCTCTGATGCGTGCTGCTGCACTTGTTGTTGCATTGTCACGGCGACCGTGTCCATGGGGGATCCGCTAAAGAGGACCAGGAAGTGAAAAACAAACAAAGTGTGTAAACCACAGTGAGATTAACCCGACTCACACTGAGTGAAGAATAAACATTAAACTTTACACAGTATAAACATTAAAATCACCACAGGACGGGGTCGCTCGCTCTCTCTCTCTCTCTGTTTAATTCTCTCTATCCTTTCATTTTCAATCCTTCTATCCAGATCTCCATCTTGAGTGATGTTTTCATTACCTCCTAATTTTTTAAATAGATTTATTTCTTGGTGTTTACTCTCTCTCTCTCTCTCTCACACACACACACACACACACGCGCCAGTCCCCTTTAACAGAGATTTCAAAGCAGCTCTTATTTATCAGTGTCATTTAAATAATTAACTTTAAAGAACGTGCAAATTCCTGACTGGCTGTGTGTGTGTGTGTGTGTGTGTGTGTGTGTGTGTGTGTGTGTGTGGTTTTTTCCTCCAATGGTGCTATGGTCATTGTATTAATATTAATTAATGTGTAACAGTAATACACACTGTACATGTTTTAATTCCACTGTGTGGGTTTCTGTTAATCTGCTACACAACTGTGTGTGTTACGCTGTAAACCGTCTCATGCTCTGCAATAAACACACATTTAATCCACCTGGTACTGTGTTTATTTACTGTCTGTCTCGAGATCTTCTGTTTGTCTCTCTGTCCAGATAAACACAAATTTAACACAGACTGAAACTTTTGTTGGTTTATTTAACACGAAATATTTTCACACTTTTATGTCAATCTTTAAATGAAAATTAAAAAGGAAACGAAGCACATAAACAAACTAAAATAAAGATTAACACACACACGTTGCACTTCTGTATCAGTGCACTGAGGAAATGGAAGAAACAGAACACATCGTTAATATGCTGAAGGTTTACACGGAGAACACGAGATCAAAACATTTCTCACAGTAAATCTTCCCATGATGGTGGAACATGGAGGACATCAAGTCACCGAGCAGTTTAGCACATGCAGCACACTGTACACACACACACACACACACACACACACACACACACACACACACACAGATGCAGGACATTACACCAAATGAACAGAGACATGAAGACAGCAATTTGACAGAGAGGCAGACAGACAAGCAGGCAGAGGCAGACAGTCTGAGAGACAGGCAGAGACAGACGTGTTTACCTGAAAACAGTCCACATGGCAGGTGATTGGAGGAATGTTCACTGAAATCTTCACGTTACTTTCCACAAGTTTGGTACAGAAGGAACACAGCACCTTCACATCATCGCTGATGAGAGCAGAGAAGAAGAACTTAAAGTCACATGATCAGGCATGCAGACACGTTTAACACATGTGAAAGAGTGAGGGCTTTAACACGGCCGACTCACTGAGTCTGAGGAGAGCTGCTGAGCAGAGCTGCTGAAGAGACAGACCCAAGTGCTTCAGGGGTCTCTCTCACTGCTCCTTCACACACAGGCTGCTCGAGTCCACAGGCCACAAACATTTCAGCTCCAGATGCCTCAGACTGAAGTGTTTCAAATCCAGGTGATTCAGCTGCTGCTGTTTCCACAACAGGTGCGTTAACTTTAGGTGCCACAATTTCAGGTGTCTTTTCCACAGGTTTCAGTGTTGGTTCGATCTGTGTTAATCCAGATGTACCCTCAAGGTTGATGCTGACACACACACACACACACACACACACACACACACACACACACACACGAATAATTTAGCAGTGACACGCGGCTCGGTGTGTCAGAGCATCAACACTTCAGCACTTACTCACACTTCCTCCATGCTGAGACCACGTACGAGCCGCCCCTTCTCCATCCTGGAGACACGTCCTGGCCAGAGACAGGGCTCTGAGGGGTGGGGCTCTGAGGGGTGGGGCTCTGAGGGGTGGGGCTCTGAGGGGTGGGGCTACTGGACCTGTAGATCAGACTGCATTCCACAGAAGACACGCAGACAAGGACAAAACTGAATGCTTACTGAAGACATGGAAAATCGATGAGCGTTTCCATAGAAACAGTGTGTCATGTGGACATTGTTCAGTGATCTGTGAGGAGCTCTGTGTAGTTTTGTGTTTGTTATTTGAAGTTGTAATGGTTTATATGAGATTAATGTAAATGTTATGCCTGGTGATATGTGATTATGGTTGTGTGGCAGCGGGGGCGTGGTCAAGCGCCGGTCTGTGACAGGAGGGCGGAGTCAGGGAAGGTAAGTGGCAGAATCACTACACCTGACGTCAATTAACCTGTGTTTGTGTGTCTTCCCAGTGACCGCGCCCTATTTAAAGAGGGAGAGCAGAGAGCAGAGGAGCTCATCCCCGAACAAGGCGCCAGTCGTGTGTGTTGAGTGGGAAAAGTTGTTAGACTGAAAAGTCTGGCAATAAAGCCCTATTTTGACCCTGATCTCTGTCCTGCTATCTTCTGTGCTCCACCCTTCCACACGAACTGCTACAGTGGTGCCGAAACCCGGGAGTGGAGCACCAACGCCGAACTGCCCCATGGAGTCTTCCCCGTTCGCCGACCTGGTCCACGCCCTCGCCACAGCCCAGCAAAGCCAGCACCAGGCGCTAGTCACGCTCCGTAAGGAGCAGGAGCAGCGCTTCGAGGCCCTGGTGTTGGCCCAGCAAGAGGACTGACAGGCGTTCCGGCACCTCCTCGCGTCGGTGGGGACAACTGATGCTTCCACCGCGGGCCCGTCCTCCCTCACCCTGACAAAGATGGGCCCACAGGATGACCCCAAGGGTTTCATTACGCTCTTTGAGCAAGTCGCGGAGACCTCAGGGTGGCCAATGGACCAGCGCACGGCGCGCCTCCTCCCCCTGCTAACGGGAGAGGCACAGCTGGCCGTGCTACAGCTCCCCGCCGATCGCCGGCTGGCCTACGCAGACCTTCGCCGGGCCATCCTCCAGCGTGTGGGGCGCACACCCGAACAGCAGTGCCAGCGCTTCCGCACTCTGCGCTTGGAGGAAGTCGGCCGGCCGTTCGCGTTTGGCCAGCAACTCCAGGATGCCTGCTGGCGGTGGCTGAGGGCCAACAACTGCGACGCCGAGGGGATCATCAATCGGGTGGTGCTGGAGCAGTTCATCATGTGCTTACCGACAGGAACCACGGAGTGGGTCCAGTGCCACCGCCCGGCGTCGCTGGATCAGGCCATCGAGCTGGCGGAGGACCATTTGGCGGCTGTTCCAGCGGCAGGACAGCAGACCGCCTCTTCTCTTCTCTCCTCTTCTCTCTCTCCCCCTCCTCCTGTGTCCCGTCCTCGCCCCATTCCCCCACCGCGGAGGCGGGGGCCAGCACCACCCCAGCCGGCCCGCCGCACCCGTGGTGCCCTCCCGTTTCTCCCTTCTGTGTCTGTCTCTCCCCCCCCTCAGGTGAGTGAGCCCCAGAACACCGGTGCAGAGAGGAAGCCCGGGCCGGTTTGCTGGCGCTGCGGGGAACTGGGCCACCTCCAACAGCAGTGCACGGCAATGGAGGTGGGCGCGGTGGTTCGGATCCCCGACGCGCCAGAAGCCGCCCTCGATCGGGCCGGAGCATATCGCATACCGGTGAGTATCCAAGGGGATACATATCAGGCTTTGGTGGATTCTGGTTGTAATCAGACCTCAATTCACCAAAGCCTGGTGCAAAATGAGGCACTGGAGGGAGCACAGGGGGTGAAGGTGTCGTGTGTGCACGGGGACGTTCACAGCTACCCTTTGGTGTCAGTCCACATTTTTTTCCGAGGGGAAAAATTTATAGTGAAGGCGGCGGTTAATCCTCGCCTTACCCACTCTTTAATTTTGGGGACTGATTGGCCGGGATTTCGGGGTTTAATGACACGCTTAGTAGAGAGTGGGTCCTGCCATTTAACAGGGGGAGGTCCCGGTGTCGCTTTGGTGGGAGCAGCTGTCACAGAGCCGTCTACGTCATCCCCGCGTCAGAGTGAGGAGCCGCCGGCCCCTCCTCTCTCTATTGGGGAATCCCTCGCAGATTTCCCATTAGAGCAGTCGCGAGACGAGACTCTGCGACATGCGTTTGACCAAGTGAGAGTAATCGATGGTCAAACGCTCCAGCCGAACGCCACCCCGTCCTTCCCCTACTTCGCGATTATGAAGGATAGATTATACCGAGTGACGCAGGACACTCAGACAAAAGAGCGAGTCACACAAATTTTAATTCCAAAGAGCCGCCAGGAATTGGTATTCCAGGCGGCTCACTTTAATCCCATGGCTGGACACCTAGGGCAGGACAAGACACTAGCCCAAATAATGGCCTGATTCTATTGGCCGGGGATTCGCGGCGACGTTCGTAGGTAGTGTATGCCATGCCGCGAATGGCAATTAGTAAATCCAGCGGCCATTCCAAAAGCGCCTTAGCACCCTCTACCTTTAATCGAGACCCCGTTTGAAAGAGTTGGGATGGATCTCGTCGGGCCATTAGATCGGTCAGCACGAGGGTACCGCTTTATATTAGTTCTGGTGGACTATGCAACGCGATACCCGGAAGCAGTGCCTCTGCGCAATATCTCAGCACGCAGTATTGCGGAGGCACTCTTCCGCGTCATCTCCCAAGTTGGAATCCTGAAAGAGATTCTGACTGTTCAAGGCACCACGTTTATGTCATGGACACTGCGCGAACTGTATGTGTTATTGGGGATTAAGCCGATCCGCACCAGTGTGAATCACCCACAAATGGACGGTTTAGTTGAACGGTTCAACTGCACCCTCAAGAATATCATTAAAAAATTCGTAAGTGAGGACGCACGTAATTGGGATAAATGGCTCGAGCCCTTGTTGTTTTCAGTGCGAGAGGTTCCCCAAGCCTCCATGGGGTTCTCCCCGTTTGAATTATTATATGGGCGTAAGCCGCGCGGCATTCTAGACGTGCTGCGGGAAAATTGGGAGGAGGGACCTTCACAAAGTAAGAATGAAATTCAATACGTTATGGACCTGCATGCAAAACTCCACACGCTCACCCACCTAACCCAGGAGAATTTGCGGCAGGCCCAGGAACGGCAAGCCTGCCTGTACAACAAGGGTACGCGCCTTAGGGAGTTCACACCAGGAGATAAGGTACTCGTACTGTTGCCCACGTCGAGCTCCAAATTAATCGCCAAGTGGCAAGGACCCTTTGAGGTCACACGGCGAGTCGGGGACGTCGACTACGAGGTGAGGTGAGGCGAACGGACAGGGGTGGGGCGCTACAGATTTACCACCTCAATCTGCTTAAACTCTGGAATGAGGAGGTCCCCGTGGCGTTGGTGTCAGTGGTTCCGGAGAAGGCAGAGCTGGGGCCGGAGATTCAAAAAGGGGCATTGGCGTCACGTACCTCTCTGGTCCCCTGTGGAGACCACCTCTCCCCGACCCAACTCACGGAGGTCGCCCAGTTGCAGGCCGAGTTTTCGGATGTGTTCTCGCCCCTGCCCGGTCGCACTAACCTCATAGAGCACCACATAGAGACGCCCCCGGGGGTGGTAGTGCGTAGCCGCCCTTACAGGCTACCCGAACACAAAAAAAAGGTGGTTCGGGAAGAACTTGAGACCATGCTCGAAATGGGCATCGTCAAGGAGTCCCACAGTGACTGGAGCAGCCCGGTGGTCTTGGTACCCAAGGCCGACGGGTCGGTCCGGTTCTGTGTGGACTATAGAAAAGTCAACGTGGTGTCTAAATTTGACGTGTACCCAATGCCTCGTATTGATGAGTTGCTCGATCGACTCGGCACTGCTCGCTTTTATTCGACACTGGATTTGACGAAGGGATATTGGCAGATCCCCTTGACTCCACTATCCCGAGAAAAAAATGGCCTTTTCCACACCGTTTGGTTTACACCAATTCGTTACACTTCCATTTGGGCTGTTTGGGGCACCCGCTACATTTCAGCGGCTGATGGATAGGGTCCTCCGCCCCCACGCCACCTATGCGGCTGCTTATCTCGACGACATCATCGTCTATAGCAATGACTGGCTGAGGCACCTCGAACATCTAAGGGCCGTCCTTAGGTCGCTGAGGCGAGCGGGTCTCACAGCCAACCCGAAGAAGTGTGCGATTGGGCGGGTGGAAGTACGGTATCTGGGCTTCCACTTGGGCAACGGGTAAGTGCGTCCCCAAATTAACAAGACCGCAGCCATTGCGGCCTGCCTGAGGCCCAAGACCAAAAAGGGGGTGAGACAGTTCCTGGGGCTGGCTGGCTATTATCGTAGGTTTATACCTAATTATTCGGACGTCACCAGCCCGCTGACTGATCTCACTAAAAAGGGGGCACCAGATCCGGTCCAGTGGACGGAGCAATGCCAGCGGGCTTTTTCTGAGGTAAAGGCTGCACTGTGTGGGGGGCCACTTTTACACTCCCCTGACTTTTCTCTCCCCTTTATGTTGCAGACCGATGCGTCAGACAGAGGGCTGGGGGCGGTTTTGTCCCAGGAGGTGGAGGGGGAGGACCGCCCCGTCCTGTATATCAGCAGGAAGCTGTCGGTGTGTGAGGGGTGCTACAGCACCATAGAGAGAGAGTGTCTGGCCATCAAGTGGGCGGCCCTTTGGTACTATTTGCTGGGGCGCCCTTTCACCCTCTGTTCGGACCACGTGCCCCTCCAGTGGCTCCACCGCATGAAGGATGCCAACACACGGATCACCCATTGGTATCTGGCACTCCAACCCTTTAATTTCAAGGTGGTCCACAGGCCGGGGGCGCAGATGGTTGTGGCGGACTTCCTCTCCCATCAAGGGGGGGGGGGGGGGGGGGGGGGGAGTCAGCTGCAGGCCAGACGGCCACCCGGCCTGAGTCGGGCGGTGGGGGTATGTGGCAGTGGGGGTGTGGTCAAGCGCCGGTCTGTGACAGGAGGGCGGAGTCAGGGAAGGTAAGTGGCAGAATCACTACACCTGATGTCAATTAACCTGTGTTTGTGTGTCTTCCCAGTGACCGCGCCCTATTTAAAGAGGGAGAGCAGAGAGCAGAGGAGCTCATCCCCGAACTAGGCGCCAGTCGTGTGTGTTGAGTGGGAAAAGTTGTTAGACTGAAAAGTCTGGCAATAAAGCCCTATTTTGACCCTGATCTCTGTCCTGCCATCTTCTGTGCTCCACCCTTCCACACGAACCGCTACAGGTTGTTATTATTATACAGTTCTATATCTTCAATGTAAATACAGTAATGAAGTTATTTGCGGTTCTCGAAGGCATGAAGGTGATAAAGTTGTGTGTTTTATGAAACTTTACGGTGGCTGTGGATCCTTCGGCTCCTCGGAGCTCTGACGGATCCAGCTGCTGTCGTTACGCAGAGCCGTCCGGACCTTCGTGGTGTAGAAAACGGTTTTCCGTTCCATGTCTGAAACATCAGCAACATTGTCATTAACGTCACACCGACACACACTTCATATAAACACACACCCGTGTTTCACTCTTTCTCTGGGAGGCTCTTCACGTCCTTATACAGTTAATGAATGACGTCCTGTTTCATAAATAAACACAGCAAAGTATATCAGGCACAGCACGACATAAATATCATATATACACTCAAATGCAAAAGTTTGCACACCCTTGAAATGAATTAGACCTTTTGCAAAGACTAACAAAACATTCAGCATCTTTAGTTCCTTCATTATCATAATAAATGTTAAAATCCCTTGTATTAGAATATTAATAGCAACGATATTTGTGTAGTTCTTCAGTAACAGCATCACATTCACGGCAAAGTGTGGTCACTCTTTTAGCCGCAGTACTTAAGATAATGGTATTAAATAAACATGTCACACTGTATGGGGTCTTTTTCGACCCTAAAAAAAGCACAGAAAAACTGGCCATGTTTAACTCTGAACCAAAAGCTCATGAGAACAGAACAATCTTCTCATGAGGAAAGAAAAGTACGTACAGAATTTTGCATGAAAAAACCTGAACTTCATTCTTAAATTCAAACCCGATTTCTCTGGATGAGACGATGCTGTAATTGGGGTTGTGATGATTTTTAAAGATAGTTTTCAGCATATTTTGCCTTCGATTCCAGACTTTAGCAACATCACTGAGCTGACAAGTTAAAACGATCTGAATAATTTAATAATTTTGGCCTCTGTGCTGAAGAACTGGCCAGATATAAATCATTAGTTTAAAAGTTTTCATCTCCTTTTCTTCACGTTATAAATGAAATAATTGTAATAACTCCACTCTTTACATTTATAACTGTCTTTATTAGAGACTCCAGTTGCTTTTATAAACTTTGAATATCAGTAATTTTTTCTCTTTTATTATTATTTGATCCCCTTTCACATTTAAAAAAATGTCTTCTTTTTCTCTTTCTTTTTAAAATAAATCATTTATAAAGATCCTTTTTTGACCCAGAAACCATGAGGGATACAAACACGTGCAGTCAGCTGTGTGTGTGAGAGAGAGAGACGTGACGTACCACTTGCCATCCTGGTTCTCTTCAGCTGAATCTGTGTGTGAGAAACACAAACATTAAAGAACTCAAATTGCACAAAATGAGAAAGAATGAAAAAGGAGAGAAACAGAAAGTGAGCAGAGGAAAGAATGAAAAGATGCAAAAATGAGGATGAACTCGTGAAAATGACATTCCTCAGAACCAGTGCTCCCACATTCCCACTGTGTGTGCTGATAAGAACAACAAGATTGTGTGTGTGTGTGTGTGTGTGTGTGTGTGTGTGTGTGTGTGAGAGAGAGAGAGAGAGAGAGAGAGAGAGAGAGAGAGAGAGAGATGGCCTGACCTTAATTGCTCTATTAAGGCTTGATCATTGGGGATAGATTAGGGATAAAATTTGCTCATGTTTAAAGTCATTCAAATTCTGTAAAGCCGCTTTGGGACAATGTCTGTTGTTAAAAGCGCGATACAAATAAACTTGACTTGACTATTAAACCATGTTCTTGGTGGACAGGGAGTCGGTCCTGTTCCACCCTAAAATCATCCCTCACTATTTGTTTCTTTTTAACTCCAGACCTCACACACTACTGCAGGAAGACTCGTCTCCCCTCACGTCTCATGTCTCCCCTCACGTCTCATGTCTCCCCTCACGTCTCATGTCTCCCCTCACGTCTCATTCAAGACTAAAACTTTCACTGAAATCTTAATAGTGCAATAATTTCTGACACACACCACACACTCATTTTGAATAAAGATCTCAGCACGGCCCTGTGTCCTATATGGAGACATTCACAAAGCTATGAACACAAAAACTCACAACACACATCTTCACACACTCACTAAGTCACACACACACACCACACACACACATCCATCTCACCATCATTAATACTGAACCACACTAACACAACACTTAAAACTACACACACACACACACACACACCACACACACACATCCATCTCACCATCATTAATACTGAACCACACTAACACAACACTTAAAACTACACACACACACACACACACGCACAGAGGAGAGGTCAAAGCTGAGAAATAGTAGTTGATTCTTACCTTAACACTGTGTGATGAATGTTTCCACAGCCAGTTTGCTGAGTTCCTTCCTTATAATATGGACACACACACACACACACACACACACACACACCACCTGCATATCCCCTCCTTCACACCAAATGTTTTTCTGGGGTGTGTGTGTGTGTGTGTGTGTGTCACCCTGCAGTCTGCATTGTAGAAAAACTTGAAAAATGTATTTTTGTCCTACTGACTGCACACACACACACACACACACACACACACACACACACACACACACACACACAGTGTTTATTTTCTGTCATCAGTGACTATTGTGTGTAATTGAACGTGAAGTTTCTGAATAAACTGATTTTCTCTGATGATTAAAAACATTTTAAAATAAAACCCATCGTATTTAATGATTTATGGGAAAGAACTGGAGAAACGGCGCCACCCAGTGGTGGGATTTGGACCTGCACCTTCACATTTATCACTCTTCTGTCAGCTGCGGACAGACCCGTTGCAACAAGGTAGGCAGACTTGGCAGTTGCCTAGGGCCCCAGCCCTCGAAGGGCCCCCGCTGCCGAACGACTGGTTATGTATTCAATAGCAATGACAACTTTTTGAGCGCGGCAGCGCGGCGCCTAATGACACTTGTTGAAATACCCTAGTTCCAGGGGGCCCCCTAATGCACAACAGCGCCTCCCTACATGCTTTGGCCGAAAAGTGTAATGACAGTCTGTTGTCACCCCCTCAATGCCCATCTCCGTCCGGTCAAGTGGTTGCAGAGCTCCGCGGCAAAAACACAACAAAATCAAATCTGAAGCGAAATTACCCCTCAGGGAGCCAGAAGAGAAAGAAGAAAAGGGAAGAGGAAGACAGAAAAAAACAAGACACTGGTAAGTGAGAATGTACACACTCATTAATACCAAGCGGGTCGACAAGCAAATTTGGTAGCTAGCTTACGTTAATGGTAGTTATCTTGTAGACAGTGTTTATAACAGTGATGTAAACGTTGTCATGCACAACAGGCTTACAAACTTGCAAGGACTGGCTAAAAATTCTAATATGTGCCACACAAATAGGTGAAAGACTGTCAACTTCTCCCAGATTAACTTAAGCTAGCCGCACACTACGCCGATTTTCAGCGTACCGAGCCAACTGAAGTCGCGAGTCAGGCGTAAAGACTAGTTTTCAATGGTACCGACTCATCTCACAGCCGATTCGAAAAACTAATCGGGAGCCAGACTGATCGGCGAGAGTCGCTAGCAGTAGCCAATCATATCTTTCGCATATAACACGTGATATTTCGTGATCATGTGACTTCTATCTTTTCGAAAAATGAACGGACTGACAATAATGTCAAACTGAACCATTGATCACGGGAGATCCGCGCCCCGACATGCAGTGTGCGCGCGCACTCGGCGCATGCTCAGTTGCGTGAATGTGTCCTGCACCGAAAATAAGAGACGAACAAGCCAGGAACGCCTCATGATGCAATACGCAAGAAAAGAAAGAAGATTTACTGCCATTTTACTTTGTATTTGAGTAAAGTGAATAAATAAATGGTCTGTGGAAAATACATTTAATCCTGGGAACTGCGTGCACAGGAGTTTATTTTGTGTTTACTCCCCCGGCTGGCTACTTATGTGTCATGGCTGGCTAGAAAGCCCTGGGAATGCGGAAATGTCAAGTTCGATTTTAGATTTACGAACCCGAAAAAAATGTCGAAAAACCGGCATTAAAAAAATTTCACCCGCACAAACGGCACTCACCCAGCCGGTGGACCGGAAACAGAACATTTTTTAATAATGGCCTAAGATATTAACCTCTGCTTTCTTTCAGTCGTGAGTTAGTCGGGGATATGTGCGTGCCCTGTCGGGAGTCGGCTCTGAAATGGGTCGGTTCGGTACCGCGTGGATCGGCGTAGTGTGCACCTAGCTTTATTGTGTTTATCAAAATGTCATAGTCAGAGTTAGTTTCAGCGAGCTGCATGGCTTTCATCAGAAGTAGCTAGTGTGTCGTGAGCCTGAGTGGAGTAGGACAGGGGATGGCTCACAAGAAAGCTCTTTTTTACATAAATAGGCTACGTTTGTGACCTTGGTCGGATATTAATGCAGTAATTCAGCTAAGAAACCCGAACTTTCTGCAAGGAAGCCCTGCTGCGATCAGCACGGCTAATGGCTACGACATGGCAAGTTTGCTTCGCTTGTGTCTCTGTATTGTTTTTGCTTCCATGGGAAGGAAGGACAGCCCTTGCCATTTTCTCTGATTCTAGTAACCTCTGCAAGAATTCCATGCATCATGACTGAACTGGAACGGGAACGTAATGCATAGATGCAGAGCCCTTTCGAATATTCAACTGAGCCAAGGAAAGGTGACAGCAAGCAACCACACCTGCGACATGGATTATAAATGCTTATGATCATGTTTGTAAATCTTCATGTCAACCACGTTTGTGTAATGATTTCACGATTTATCATAACGTCAGCGAATAAGCCTGAATAATCCACATCAACTGTCTGGTATAACAAATGAATGACAGACATTACAAGGCGTACGAGGCACAGCTCTAACTGATATTGCACAGGTAAATCATCGGGACTCAGTGTAAACAAAATTAGCATTGTTGAATAAAGGACAGTTTCTTTTTACTTAAGTAAAAATCGTAAGAATGATTACAATATGTGTGATGTTTATTAAGTCTTCAGTGGGTAGGCAGCCATAAGGCCTTTCATCGAGGGGGGATAATTATGGGCCCCAGATCCCCCTTTGCCTAGGGCCCCCAAATACCTTGAAACGGGCCTGGCTGCGGAAATAAACACTGTTTCAATAAAAACTAGAACTGTGAATAAAATCACTATAGAATTACACCCCCCCCCACCCCCGGAACAAAATTTGTCAACTGGAACTGTGTGTGAACTTAAAAAACGATACCCCTGTTACACTATGATTCAAATTCCTATTAGTCATTCAGCTCAGTGATATCTGGGGTCGACATGCATTTGGTACCATTTGATGGAGTGGAACAGCAGCCACATCACCACATAATGACACATGGAAGAAAATAAACACTTTAAGGCCTTGGTCCGGGATTATTTCCCTTCATGCACACAGGTGGTATATTAATGTTTATGGCACAAAACATTGGCGGGGTTTTAATCTGTTTCTCACCATGTTGTGTTTTTATTCTTATAGACCCTTTCGCAGTAAACATCATTCATACGTAAGCGGAAATTGCGCGCGCAGCCTGGACCCAAAAAAGACTCAGAAATGCCTAGTTGTTGTGTTGTCGGGTGTCAGAATCGTAGCAGTGATGGGGTTAAAATGTACAGAATTCCAGCAGGATCTCACCCATTCCAAAAAAATCGCCGACGTCTATGGCTACAAGCCATCAAACGTGTAGACTGGGATGAAAGCACCATCAAAAATGCGCGGGTTTGCAGCGCCCACTTCATCACAGGTAAGATCAGGCTATTTATTAAATCTTTCTTTTTTATTCTTTCTAGTCTTCGTTTATTGATGTAGCAAAATACTTTGGTAACGTTTGTCTGATTAGCTGGGTCATAGTTACACAATGTAATGAATATTGTTAGCATGTTAACTTAGCTTTGCATGCAGTTTTGTTTGTAGGAGAGGTCTCGCTTGACTCAAGCAGTCCAGATTTTGTGCCGTCATTATTTGCGTATGCCGAAAATCACAATTTTAAAGCAAGGATGGAAAGGTAAAATTGTGTGCCCTCGCTCTAAATGCCAACTTACGTTGACTGCTCTAACCTAGCTCCCGCCCCGTTCAGTTTCATTTCTGCTCTCTGCCTCTCGCTTTTTACGCAGCTCTGATTTCTCTTAGCTGCACTCTTTACACTGTCATTCCTTTCATGCCATTACCTCCTGCAAATTGCTGTTTAGTGTTGGGATTTGCTGTTGTAGCTAAAGCCACATTGCCATCACATCACTGGCATAATTTGATTAAAACAAAATGAATATGAATGTCAGCGCCATTGTTTCTGGGTCCAGGCTGCGCGCGCATCCTGGCAACGGTCGGTTTGTTTACAAACATGCAAAGGGGTCTATAAAATATCAGGCAGTGAGCTGGAGCTGGAGCTGGAGCGGCACGGTGGTGTAGTGGTTAGCGCTGTCGCCTCACAGCAAGAAGGTCCTGGGTTCGAGCCCCGTGGCCGGCGAGGGCCTTTCTGTGTGGAGTTTGCATGTTCTCCCCGTGTCCGCGTGGGTTTCCTCCGGGTGCTCCGGTTTCCCCCACAGTCCAAAGACATGCAGGTTAGGTTAACTGGTGACTCTAAATTGAGCGTAGGTGTGAATGTGAGTGTGAATGGTTGTCTGTGTCTATGTGCAGCCCTGTGATGACCTGGCGACTTGTCCAGGGTGTACCCCGCCTTTCACCCGTAGTCAGCTGGGATAGGCTCCAGCTCGCCTGCGACCCTGTAGAACAGGATAAAGCGGCTACAGATAATGAGATGAGATGAGCTGGAGCTTCAGCGCCACCTGGTGGAGAAGTGCAGAACTGCAGCATGTTTCACTTCCAGAACAGAAGAGAAATCAGGAGACATGTTCATGTGTAACATTGACTTCTTTATTTTTCAGTAAATCTATAAAGCTAAGAGTAACAGCCTCCAGTTTATCATCACCTGTCTGTCTGACCAGATTTACACAAACGATTAAAGTCAGTTTAAACACTTTCACAGTCTAATCTTCATTACCAAAAGGTTATCAGATTAAACCTTGGTGCAGGTGCTCATGCGGGAAGTCAATACTTTTCTAGTTTACAGAGAACACCAAGAGGATGACCTCTGACCTTTCACAACTCTGACATGCAACTTTATCTAATAAATAATTAGTGATTATAAAATTCCCTAAATAAATATATTTTTAAGATTCAATTCCTGCTGTTTTATAAAACTAGAGACTCACTTTCATTTTTCTTTAACACACTTCATATTATTTATTTTATTTTAAAGATTTCAGTCACCATCTCTTATTTTAAAATTCTTTCAACTAACATAATAATAAACTCTACAAGCTACAATTTCAACACTTTTTCAGCATTCCGTCCATATCGAAAGGGAAACAGCACAGACAGAAAGAAAAGCAGACCAAACTCAGTTTATCTTTCACCTCGTTCATCCACCGTGTCTGTACTTTTCCAGCGTGACGGCTCTGGAAGCACTGCGGATTCGAACTGACCTGCTCTACAGATGATTAGAGATGATGCTGAAGCAGAATTGAGAAGCTCTAGAACTCTAGCATTGTGAAGAACAGCTCTAAAGCTGACATGAAGCACGATGATGTCTGGATGAAACGCCCTACGACGTGAAGCTCTGTGCTGGAAATGATCTGCTCTGGATCGTAATGTGGAGGAGATCCATCAGTTCGAGATTAATCTAAAATAGCGGTTCCCAAACTTTTAAGACAAATGACCCTAAATGGACATGATGAAGGTTCTGCAAGCCCGAGCCTCAGCATTTTAATTTCTTGTCATTATTCGCCACATTATTCATTCAGCGTAAATTTCAGGGTCTTTTTTTTTTGGGGGGGGGCTCATTTATTAGCCTTTTTGTAAAGTTGCGTGTAAAAGTTTGTGCCAACTAAACAAAACTAAAATTTGCTCCTAGATTTGCTAAACGTTTGTGTGTGTGTGTGTGTGTGTGTGTGTTGATCACCAGTAAAGCTCATTTACATATAACGACCCCCACAAAACTCCATAAAAGGTAAAGCACACGGACAGCTGGGAGCACGAAATGAGCGACCAGGGTAGAGTGAAAAGTGGAAGTTATTTTGATTCCCTTCTGTACTACTACTACTAATAATAATAATAACAACAATAACAACAACAAGAGCACTAAATCTGCTAAATGCTGTAAACATCTAAAAAAAAATACAGTTTATTCCAAATATAAAAAAGTGCAGTAATCCAGGCAGGTTATATGAGCTGAAGTCGAGGTTTACACGAATTCATCTTTTTATACGTAACTTGACACTCAGGAGTGAGACAGGAACTTTTTTAAAGAAACCTTTTCGTATCTAGTTTGATAACCGAGTCAGCTGAGGAGCAGGTGTAAGCAGGCGGATGAGGAAATTTGTTGTCTTTTATTGCTGAACTCTCACGTGACCGCTGCATGTCAGGAGAGTGAAAACAGGACATAAACACGTGGCCCTTTAACTGAAACGTGGCAGAGTGTGACTCTCAGGAACACTTCAAACATCTGCACAAAATCTGTCTTCAGTGTTTCTAATATTAATCTGTAAAATAAACAAATAAAGCGTAAGAGGAGACTGAGAGTTTCTCTCCATGACCCCATCTGTAAATGAGGTGATGAGTCTGAGTTTGGGAACTGCTGCTGCTGAGCGCTGAGAAACCTCCTCTCGGGTCGGAGCTTAAACGGTTCTGCAGCGAAGTGAAGCTCCGTATAGAGACAAAGCGATGTGGACTCTTCAGACCGACAGGAACATGAGCCAAAACAGAACGAGTATAAACCGAATAAATGACTCCATGGTGATGAGCTGAGTGAGAATAAAGAGGAAGTGCTCTGGTGTGGACAGGAAGTGTGGAGGAGCTGTGTGGACTGGAGAGGAAGCTCTGTTTAACGCTCCGAGTTCACGTGTTTTCTGTAAGGCACCGAGAGATAATCACTAAATTGGGGTGCAGTTGCCATAGTTACAGCAGATACAAGATTAATGTAGTGGGAGGGGCAAATCTCAAAAGGGTGTATCCTGTTCAAAGCAGTTGCTGAGAACCAGACCCCCTATGGACTTCCTGCATTTGTGGGGGAAAAAACCCCCCAATAAAATCTAGTTCTGTTTTAGAAATGTGAAAGTTAAATAAACTCTAAAGATGATGTTTACATGTGCAGCAAGAAATGAACGAATCAGATGCAAGAGTTTGTATCCATCGCAAGAGGTTCCAGTGAACCGCACGTCGTAATTCGGTCAGTAAACTCGTTTACATTTCCACTGTGTTTGTGTTAAAAGGTGTAACAGCGCTGACCCCAGAGGAGGGAATTCTGGGACTCGCACTGACCAGCGCTAGATCTTGATGCTCTCGGTGCCGTACACGTTGTAGCCCTCCCTGTAGGTGGTGAAGCCCTGCGTGCCGCTCGGGGGAGGGGCTTTAAAGTTCTGGGTGGGGTTGAGCAGACGGAGATGTTTGGTCTCCTGATGAGATTTGTAGCAAAACTCAATGAGCGCTACGGTCATGGCGAGTCCGAGACCCCCGACCAGGATGTAGAACACACCGGCCACGTTACTGAGACTCAGCGCACTCGTCTTATCCTGCAGAACACACACACACACACACACACACACACACACACACAGCTTTATATCAACACATGCGTGGATACAGACGGCTGATCACACACTTCTGTATCCACTTTCACACACAGGACGTGGAAACAACCAGATTCTCGTAAACAGGAAGTGTGTTTATAAACTGCAGCTAAAAATTTAAACCAAAGATACTTAAATCACAAATGAACCTTAATTTCACCCAGCAGTTTGATCAGAGCTGAAATCTAATATAGACCAGATTAGATTAGAGATCAGATAAAATAGAACACGTCTCATCTCGACCAGGTCAGGACTGTTAAATTGGGTTTGGACTGGTTCATCAGAGTGGAACTGTAATCATTGATTGGACTGGATTTGGAATGGAAAAGCTGATTGGACCTGGAAGTCTTGATTGGACCCAAAGTTCTTGTTTGGAACTGTAAGGTCTGATTTGGCCTGGAGTGTTTGATGTAGATTAGACCGTATGATCTGGTTGGTATTTGGTCTGGATCAGTCTGACGTGGGCTCTGAGACTTGTGTTGAAAAGGTCTGATCTGTACTGCTATTTGATTTACACTAGAATTGGAAAGGCGAGTTTAGGGTTCTGATACTAACTGTAACAAAATTTGTCTGATGGAATGAAAGGTGGGATTGGATATGTAGATTGGACCGGCCTGATTGGAATGTACACTTTTGATTTGAAATGTAAAATTTGAAAACAAAACGTGGATTAGATCCGATTTAGATTTGGCTCTGATGGCTGTGTTTTAAGTATCTCTGGCGTAATGGCCCAGGTTGGTCTCTCTCTCTCTCTCTCTCTCTCTCTCTCTCTGTCTCACACACACACACACACACACACTGAACCATTAGGAATGGGTGTTAATTAGCATGGCTTTCAGAAGATCCTCGTTGTTGGGTTTCTCCACAATGGCACAAGAAAAAGAAGGGTGATGATGATGATGACTGTGATGGTGAAGAAGAGGAGTGTGGTGATCATGATGAGTGTGCTGGTGATGGTGATGAAGAGGAGCATGGTGATGAAAAGGAGCATGGTGATGGTGAAGAAGAGGAGCGTGGTGAAGGTGATGAAGAGGAGCGTGGTGATAGTGAAGAAGAGGAGTGTGGTGAAGGTGATGAAGAGGAGCGTGGTGAGTGTGGTGAAGAAGAGGAGCATGGTGATGGTGATGAAGAGGAGCATGGTGATGGTGATGAAGAGGAGCATGGTGATGGTGATGAAGAGGAGCATGGTGATGGTGATGAAGAGGAGCGTGGTGAAGGTGATGAAGAGGAGCGTGGTGGGGATGTGATGAGGAGTGTGGCGAGTGTGGTGATGAAGAGGAGCGTGGTGATGAAGGTGATGAGGAGCGTGGTGATGAAGAGCAGCGTGGTGAGTGTGGTGATGATGAAGAAGAGGAACATGGTGAGTGTGGTGATGAAGAGGAGCGTGGTGATGGTGATGAGGATCATAGTGAGTGTGGTGATGAAGAGGAGTGTGGTGATGAAGAGGAGCGTGGTGATGATGAAGATGAGCGAGGTGATGAAGAGGAGCGTGGTGGTGGTGATGAGGAGCGTGGTGATGGTGATGATGAAGAGGAGCATGGTGATGGTGAAGAGGAGCATGGTGATGGTGAAGAGGAGCGTGGTGATGGTGAAGAGGAGCGTGGTGATGGTGATGATGAAGAGGAGCATGGTGATGGTGATGGTGAAGAGGAGCATGGTGATGGTGAAGAGGAGCGTGGTGATGATGAGGAGCGTGGTGATGGTGATGATGAAGAGGAGCATGGTGATGGTGAAGAGGAGCGTGGTGATGGTGATGAGGAGCATGGTGATGGTGATGATGATGAGGAGTGTGGTGATGGTGATGAAGAGGAGCATGGTGATGAAAAGGAGCATGGTGATGAAGAGGAGCATGGTGATGGTGATAAGGAGGAGCGTGGTGATGGCGACGAGGAAGAATGGGGTGGTGGCGACGAGGAGGAACGGGGTGGTGGCGACGAGGAGGAACGGGGTGGTGGCGATGGAGACTAGTGTGGTGATGAAGATGAGTGTGGTGATGATGAAGAGGAGCGTGGTGATGGTGATGAAGAAGAGGAGCGTGGTGAAGGTGATGATGATCATGATGGTGAAGAAGAGGAGTGTGGTGATCATGATGAGTGTGCTGGTGATGAAGAGGAGCGTGGTGATGGTGAAGAGGAGTGTGGTGATGGTGATGAAGAGGAGCGTGGTGATGGTGATGAAGAGGAGCATGGTGAAGAAGAGGAGTGTGGTGAAGGTGATGAAGAGGAGCGTGGTGATGAAGAGGAGCGTGGTAATGAAGAGGAGCGTGGTGGGGATGTGATGAGGAGTGTGGCGAGTGTGGTGATGAAGGTGATGAGGAGCGTGGTGATGAAGAGGAGTGTGGTGAGTGTGGTGATGATGATGAAGAGGAGCATAGTGAGTGTGGTGATGAAGAGGAGTATGGTGATGAAGAGGAGCGTGGTGATGGTGATGAGGATCATAGTGAGTGTGGTGATGAAGAGGAGTGTGGTGAGTGTGATGAAGAGGAGTGTGGTGTGGTGATGAAGAGGAGCATGGTGTGGCGATGAAGAGGAGCGTGGTGAGTGTGGTGATGAAGAGGAGCGTGATGAAAGTGATGAAGAGGAGTGTGGTGATGAAGAGGAGCATGGTGATGGTGATGAGGAGAAGCATGGTGATGGTGATGATGAGAAGCGTGGTGATGGTGATGAAGAGGAGTGTGGTGAAGGTGATGAAGAGGAGCATGGTGATGAAGAGGAGCGTGGTGAAAGTGATGATGAAGAGGAGCGCTGGTGGTGATTAAGATGAGCGTGGTGGTGGTGATGAGCAGGAGCACGTTGGTGGCGATGAGGAGGAGCTTGGTGATGGTGATGAGGAGGAGCGCGGTGATGGTGATGATGAAGAGGAGCGTGGTGATGGTGATGAGGAGCGTGGTGATGGTGATGATGAGGAGCATGGTGATGATGATGAGGAGCGTGGTGATGGTGATGAAGAGGAGCGTGGTGATGGTGATGAAGAGGAGCATGGTGATGGTGATGAAGAGGAGCATGGTGATGAAGAGGAGCATGGTGATGAAGAAGAGGAGCATGGTGATGAAGAGGAGGAGCATGGTGATGAAGAAGAGGAGCATGGTGATGGTGATGAAGAGGAGCGTGGTGAAGAAGAGGAGCGTGGTGATGAAGAAGAGGAGCATGGTGATGGTGATGAAGAGGAGCGTGGTGATTGTGATAAAGAGGAGTGTGGTGATGGTGATAAAGAGGAGCATGGTGATGGCGACGAGGAGGAGCGTGGTGATGGCGACGAGAAGGAACGGGGTGGTGGCGACGAGGAGGAACGGGGTGGTGGCGACGAGGAGGAACGGGGTGGTGGCGACGAGGAGGAACGGGGTGGTGGCAATGGAGACGGAACGTGGTGGTGGCGATGAAGATGAGTGTGGTGATGATGAAGAGGAGCGTGGTGATGGTGATGAAGACCAGTGTAGTGATGGAGAGGAGTGTGGTGATGAGGAGGAGCGTGGTGATTGTGGTGATGAAGAGGAGTGTGGTGATGGTGAAGAGGATCGTGGTGATGGTGATGAAGAGGAGCGTGGTGATGGTGATGAAGAGAAGTGTGGTGATGGAGTGTGATGATGGTGATGATGAAGAGGAGTGTGGTGATGGTGGTGATGAAGGTGATGAAGAGGAGTGTAGTGATGGTGGTGATGAAGCAGAGTGTGGTGATGAAGTTGATGATGAAGAGGATTGTGGTGATGAAGAGGAGTGTGGTGATGACGGTGATGATGAAGAGGAGTGTGGTGATGGTGGAGAGGAGTGTGGTGATGATGAAGAAGAGTGTGGTGGTGATGAAGAGGAGTGTGGTGGTGATGATGGAGAGGAGTGTGGTGGTGATGATGGAGAGGAGTGTGGTGGTGATGAAGAGGAGTGTGGTGGTGATGATGGAGAGGAGTGTGGTGGTGATGATGGAGAGGAGTGTGGTGGTGATGAAGAGGAGTGTGGTTATGATGGAGAGGAGTGTGGTGATGATGGAGAGGAGTGTGGTGATGATGGAGAGGAGTGTGGTGATGATGGAGAGGAGTGTGGTGATGATGGAGAGGAGTGTGGTTATGATGGAGAGGAGTGTGGTGTGATGGAGAGGAGTGTGGTGATGATGGAGAGGAGTGTGGTGATGATGGAGAGGAGTGTGGTGATGGTGATGATGGTGGTCATGATGAAGAGGATTGTGGTGATGGTGATGAAGGTAGATGTTATTCCCCTCACTGAACTACTGCTGCAAACTTCACAGCTCTCAAACCTCACTGCAGGACACCAACATGATCAGCTGATCTACTGAACAGCTTCACATTTTAAACACAGACAAGCCTCAACACACACACACACACACTTCATAAAACATTAACAGTGTTCAGGTCCTTTCTGTTTTGAGGTGTTCAACACTGGTTCTTTTATAACGGCCTCATGAGCAGTGATCAGTGCTGGAGTGATCAGTCAGAGGGCGGAGTCAGGAATGGTGAGACAGAAAGGTAGCATTAGAGGGACGGAGTCACGGAAGTTGAGTCAGAAGGACGGAGTCAGGGGCAGAATCAGGGAGGTGAAGCAAGAGGGGTGGAGTCAGTGACATCACTAAAATAAACTTGTTTCAGTGAGAGTCGACCAGCGCAGCAGATCATAATTAAAATTCTATAAAACTTATAACTCTAATCAAGCACAGCAGTAAACATGACACATTTACCTTAAACACACTGCTAACACACTTTCACCTCATTAATCTGAAGAACTGAAATAATTTCACACTCACTGTCTCCAAAGGAACTTCAATTCTTTTCTCAAATAAAATCCAATAAACGGAGAATTTCAGTTCCATCACTACAGATTTAACTTCTTTATTCCTTCACAACTAAGCTGAAGGATCAGAACATTAATTTTTTTTATTTTTATTACATTAAGGTCATTAATTCATAAGCAACTTGCCAGTAAAATAAAACAATTAATAAATATGCACATATAAAAAGAGCGATAAAATATTTAAGATAAATGATTAAGATAAAAAATTATGTAAATATTTAATTACTTAGATTTTAAAAATACTAAAAATTAAAATAAACCTTTTAAATGCTATGATTGTAGTTTTTAAATAAATACTAAAATAAAATAAGATTATGTTTATTGACTAAAAAACACAGCTAGTAAAATTTAAATTGCTAAAATACTCTAAAATATTTCATTTAAATCCTAAAATACCTTTAAATAATAATAATAATAATAATAATAATAATAATAAAATCCAAGAGTAATTTGTGAAATAAAATAAATGCAATGTTTGTCGTTTCTGTCAGAGTGGCTGGACTGACCTTACTGCCCGAGTCCTTGGTCCCACATTCCCCTTTATCGTACCACCACTTGTTTTTCAGCTTGTCTAAGATGCCTTGTTCACTGAGTTTCAATACTGCAAGGTTTACAGGAGTTCTTCACGAGGGAAATAACATAAACAACACCAGAGCAGCAGCCAGTTAATTCATCTCACTGACACTCAACATCCTGCTCCTTCAACCTGAAACGTGACACTGAGAGCATTTCCTGTCCTTCATTCATCTGGGGGGGGGGGGAGAGAAAGAGAGAAAGAAAGCGAGGGGAGAGGGGGAGAAAGAGAGAGAGAGAGAAAGAGAGGGAGGGGAGAGAGAGAGAGAGAGAAGAACAAAGGAGGCAGCAAGCAGACTGGTATTACTGGTGACCTTTGACCCTCTGAACACTCTAGTGCACTATTTGTGAACATTTTGTTTAAAAGTTTGTGGAGAACATCTGGTGAACTTATGAAATCCCATAATGCACTGCAACAAACAGCATCCAAACAGTGAAGAGCAGCAGGTCCAGGAGCTTAAATTACATTTGATTGGCCAATCACACTCATGATCATGACATCACCACAACTGTTTACTTAAAAGTTAGCAAACAGTTATTTACCCAACACGAGCTACTTTTCTAGAAGAACTGGAGAAGTAACGTTAACATTAGCTTCAGCTCATTAATTAGCGTAAAGTTACATTTAAGTATCTGATTAGATTAGCTCATGTGTCTGAAATACTAAACGGTCTAACGAAAGCCAAATCCAGTGATGTTGCGTCGGGACGCCTGCGATTAGCTGAACACGTGCAACTTAAGCTCCATCCTCCCTGAGCGAGGACTGACCCGTCTGAGGAGCAGTGAGATGACGAGAACCTTCTGAAGAAGACCAATCATTTTCCTGCCCTGTTCTCGACAGAGGGCACGGTTTTAGGAGTTCATCTGAATTGCATCGTCACATCTCAAGGCATAAATTTCAGGAGCAAGAAAAAGAGTAGCAGGAAGTGGACAGGCAAGCAGTGCTAGCAATGGCATTACCTTTGACCTTTGACCTATGGTACCAGGACCTACTGTAAGGGCTTTGAGTAATCGGCACTCACTGTTCCAGCAGAGACACACTGAGAGAACTGCAGAGATAAACATCACTGATTGTCATTGTCATTATTATTACAGCACTGAACAGAGTGCAGCATTTTCTTGAGGAACCCTGGATCTAGAACCCTTCATTAGCTGACAGGAACCAACAGTCGCTATGGGAGAGGGTGCTGGTCAGACGCGTTACAAACTCAAAACACACCCTACAGGCAGAAATACGACACAAACATCACAATAAATATCAGCACACACAGCGACGCCGGGGCCAAGCACCACACCTGAGAGCCGCAGTGGGCGCGGTGTGAAGCGACAGTGTAGGAGACGGAAACGGAGTTAGAACAAAACAACATGTTTAAATCGACCAAACCATGACGTTGTGCACAGTCTGAGAGGACGACAGGTAGAACGAAAAGATCAGGTGCATCAGAACCTCTGGTGCTTGGACCCCTAATAAACAAACTTACACTCAGGTCTGTATCTACAACTCTGCAGTGAAAACACCGTGATGCTGATTCTGAATATTAAAAAAAAAAGAAACTTGAGTGAAAAATTTCATGTGTGGTTTTCTAAAAGTGTGTGAAAGTGTGAAATGTCCATTTGCACCTCGTGGTTGAGAACTTTGCCACTAAATCTCCTCTTATCGTTCTGCAGGCACTTCCTGTCGCAGGGTGATGATACGATGTTTCTGTAGGGCGTGTTCAGTTGGTAAGACGTTGATTAGAGCCCTGCACTCCCGCGGGAGCCCCGCGGGACCCGACGCAAAGCAGTGCGGCGCGGGACAAATTTTGAAAGCTCATTGCGGGCGCAGGCGGGAGGGGGAGTGCACAATGCGGGCGCGGGCGGGAGAGGTGATAAGCTGCAGTCCCGCTAACTAAAAATGTGTTTAAAATAAAATTTATAAATTATTAATTTATGTCTATCGTATATAATTTGTGCTGGATATTTTATTTGGCATTAATAAAAACATTTTAAGATGCCTAAATTTGCGGATGTGGTCTAATCTTGCGTACGTTTCCGATTCCTTTCCGCTCTTCCGTGTTTGAGATCTCCGATCATGGCAGAAGAGCAGAGCTCCTCTAGTGAAGCTCACAGTGCTTCAGAAGGAAGTGCTGCTTTAAAAAGAGGTACATTTACTGTTAAAAAGTCAAGAGTATTAGTCCTAAGTATTAAAAAAAAGTATTAAAAAGTATTAACTAGCAGGGCCGGTTATGCCCTAATCTGGACCCGGGTGGAACATCGCGCAACCCCCCCCCAAAAAAAAAAAAAAAAAAAAAACCACACACACACACCAGTCTAAATCAGGACAGCCATCACATAACTATAACTATAAACATTTTACATCAACTATTTTAACTAAATGGGCTATAATAAATAAGCCTGCAGCCACGGCGGGCTGCCTTAAAAAGTAACCATCCCTGTGTCCTTGATTTCTTCTGTTCGTCTACTAAGCCAAGAAGTACAGTGGTGCTTGAAAGTTTGTGAACCCTTTAGAATTTTCTATATTTCTGCATAAATATGACCTAAAACATCATCAGATTTTCACACAAGTCCTAAAAGTAGATAAAGAGAACCCAGTTAAACAAATGAGACAAAAATATTATACTTGGTCATTTATTTATTGAGGAAAATGAGCCAATATTACATATCTGTGAGTGGCAAAAGTATGTGACCCTTTGCTTTCAGTATCTGGTGTGACCCCCTTGTGCAGCAATAACTGCAACTAAACGTTTGCGGTAACTGTTGATCAGTCCTGCACACCGGCTTGGAGGAATTTTAGCCCGTTCCTCCGTACAGAACAGCTTCAACTCTGGGATGTTGGTGGGTTTCCTCACATGAACTGCTCACTTCAGGTCCTTCCACAACATTTCCATTGGATTAAGGTCAGGACTTTGATTTGGCCATTCCAAAACATTCACTTTATTCTTCTTTAACCATTCTTTGGTAGAACAACTTGTGTGCTTAGGGTCGTTGTCTTGCTGCATGACCCACCTTCTCTTGAGATTCAGTTCATGGACAGATGTCCTGACATTTTCCTTTAGAATTCGCTGGTATAATTCAGAATTCGTTGTTCCATCAGTGATGGCAAGCTGTCCTGGCCCAGATGCAGCAAAACAGGCCCAAACCATGATACTACCACCACCATGTTTCACAGATGGGATAAGGTTCTTATGCTGGAATGCAGTGTTTTCCTTTCTCCAAACATAACGCTTCTCATTTAAACCAAAAAGTTCTATTTTGGTCTCAACTGTCCACAAAACATTTTTCCAATAGCCTTCTGGCTTGTCCATGTGATCTTTAGCAAACTGCAGATGAGCAGCAATGTTCTTTTTGGAGAGCTGTGGCTTTCTCCTTGCAACCCTGCCATGCACACCATTGTTGTTCAGTGTTCTCCTGATGGTGGACTCATGAACATTAACATTAGCCAGTGTGAGAGAGGCCTTCAGTTGCTTAGAAGTTACCCTGGGGTCCTTTTATGACCTCGCCGACTATTACACGCCTTGCTCTTGGAGTGATCTTTGTTGGTTGACCACTCCTGGGGAGGGTAACAATGGTCTTAAATTTCCTCCATTTGTACACAATCTGTCTGACTGTGGATTGGTGGAGTCCAAACTCTTTAGAGATGGTTTTGTAACCTTTTCCAGCCTGATGAGCATCAACAACGCTTTTTCTGAGGTCCTCAGAAATCTCCTTTGTTCGTGTCATGATACACTTCCACAAACGTGTTGTGAAGATCAGACTTTGATAGATCCCTGTTCTTTAAATAAAACAGGGTGCCCACTCACACCTGATTGTCATCCCATTGATTGAAAACCCCTGACTCTAATTTCACCTTCAAATTAACTGCTAATCCTAGAGGTTCACATACTTTTACCACTCACAGATATGTAATATTGGATCATTTTCCTCAATAAATAAATGACCAAGTATAATATTTTTGTCTCATTTGTTTAACTGGGTTCTCTTTATCTACTTTTAGGACTTGTGTGAAAATCTGATGATGTTTTAGGTCATATTTATGCAGAAATATAGAAAATTCTAAAGGGTTCACAAACTTTCAAGCACCACTGTATATACTCGTTTTGCATTTTCTGCCTCCTTTTTTGTATTTTCGACCCTGCGTTTATTTTCTTTCCTTTTCTGAAAACCCGATTTGTGTCCAGACATTTTGTTCTGCTACTAACGAACTAACTCGTCAGGTCTCATCTCTCGAGCCCGCGATGATTCCCGTGGGAAGGGCAACAACTGATACATTTTTACAAACAACCAATAAACAGCCAATAGGGAGGTTGCAACGTTCAGGCTCTCCTTTGCTCAGAGACACTCAGTAATGCACTTATTCAGGAACAGAGAGAACTCTTTATCTTATTTTTTGGGGCCCCTCTCCACACCAGTCCCGGGTGCAAATGCTACCGTTGCTACCCCTCCATAACCGGCCCTGTTAACTAGTATTAAAAAGGACTGTGTATCGCATAGATTGTTCAATTTAAAGCGAGAAATAGACAGTGTATAATCTGAGGAGCTGGTTGTGGTTGCGCAGCACTTCATATGAGAGGAGAATGAAATCGCGGTTGGAATCATAATGCCACAGACTCGGAAGTGGGAGTGCGCAAAGCGAGAGCTGTCAATCAAAGCGAGAGCTGTTAATCATGAGCGCATGTAGCGCTCAACTTGGAATGTGTCAGCAGAATGTCAGAGTCTAAACAATAAACTTACAATAAATGAAGGATCAGTCAGTGGAGAGCTCAGCTAAGCTCAGCATGTTTAATTCCCCAAGCCAATGACAAGAACTTTCGTGAGAAATAACGCGAACGTCTGCATCATGCGGGATTTGCGCGCGGGAGCGGGACAAAATATGGCAGGCGCGGGCAGGAGCGGGACTGAAAATCATAATTCTTTGCGGGAGCGGGACTGAAAATTCTGTCCCGCGCAGACCTCTAACGTTGATCGTGTCATGAACAGGGCTGCTGAATCACTCAGTTTATTTCCTTTCTGTTAAATGACGACGGTTTGTAATTCAACAACAGCAAATATACAACACTCCGCTCGAACACAAATCAAACACAAGGAAGGTGACGATTATTTAACATAATCTGTTTAATACTGTGATGTGATGGATCATTGAATATCATCAGAAATGTGTCAAAAACGTTTATTCTGAATATAGCGAGCTACTTTTCTCAGTTTCTCTAAAGGAGTCGCAGTAACACATTTCTGCCACAGAGGGTCTCCAAAAACACCCAACATCACAGTTACAGACAGAAATGGAACACGCAGGCTTGCGCGCGCGCGCGCACGCACTATAGCTTCAGTTAACTGCAAATCAACAACTTGTTTCAGAAACTAAATGTTGACGGTTTTCAGAGCAACAGCTGAAGGAATGAATTTAATTTCTTACCCATATGATGCTTCAAAACCTTTTCAGGTGAAAGAGGAGGCACTGTAGGAGCGCTGCGACCTGTGTGTCGTTTTCTCTCTGCATTAGCAAGGTGTTTAATCTCTTACGTGTTTCTCTGATGCTTGTTTTATTTTAATTCCATGCAGTATATTTGCTGTAGGTAGCTGAATTACTCCCATCATGCATTGCAGGGCTACAGGCAGGTGAATAAGTGAGAAACATGCAGTCCTGATGTCATAACGGACTACACACCCTCTTGCCCAACATGCTCAGCAGCTCTCCGGCAGCCATATTGGATTTGGGGATTCAGAGAGCCAATCAAAGATGAGTGGAATCATGAGAACCAATCAGAGACAAGACACAAGTTGCATCACTGCACAAGAGTGGCTGAGTGCAGGCTGTGTGTGTGTAAAATTGTTTCTGATGTTTCATTCCTGGCTTTAATGTGCCCTCATCCACTTCTCCTTGATTAATTCCCTTTGCTCACACTGTACCAGCTTGAGGTTTGCCTGCTGTATGGCTCCACTTACCCAGAATGCACTGCTTCACTCTCCAATATTTTTCAAAATGGCTGATGACGTGAAAAACAGGAGCAATTGCCCAAATAGCCGTGTCCCAAATGTGTAAGTCTTACAACATAGTCGACATTTGAGTAACGAGACAGCAGTTCTGGCATTTGGGATATTTGGGGACACACACACACACACATATATACTAGTGCATCTCAAAAAATTAGAATACCATGAAAAAGTTCCTTTTTTTTCATAATTTAATTCAAAAAGGTAAACTTTCATATATTCTATATTCATTACATGTAAAGTGAAATATTTAAAGCCTTTTTTGTTTTAATTTTGATGATTATGGCTTATAGCTCATGAAAATCAGAAATCCAGTATCTCAAATTATTAGAATATTCCCTAAGATCAATCAAAAAAGGATTTACAATACAGAAATGTCCAACTTCTGAAAAGTATATTCATTTATACACTCAATACTTGGTTGGGGCTCCTTTACCATGAATTACTGTATCAATGCGGTGTGGCATGGAGGTGATCAGTCTGTGGCACTGCTGAGGTGTTATTGAAGCCCAGGTTGCTTTGATAGTGGCCTTCAGCGTATCTGTATTTTTGGGTCGGGTGTTTCTCATCTTCCTCTTGACAATACCCCATAGATTCTCTATGGGGTTCAGGTCAGGCAAGTTGGCTGGCCAATCAAACACAGTAATATCATGGTCAGCAAACCATTTGGTAATAGGTTTGGCACTGTGGGTAGGTGCTAAGTCCTGCTGGAAAAGGAAATCAGCATCTCCAAAAAGCTCGTCAGCAGATGGAAGCATGAAGTGCTCTAAAATCTCCTGGTAGATGGCTGTGTTGACTTTGGACTTGATAAAATACAGTGGACCAACACCAGCAGATGACATGGCACCCCAAATCATCACAGACTGTGGAAACTTCACACTGGGCTTCAAACACCTTGGACTCTGTGCCTCTCCACTCTTCCTCCAGACTCTAGAACTGTGATTTCCAAATTAAATCCAAAATGTACTTTCATCTGAAAAGAGGACTTTGGACCACTGAGCAACAGTCCATTTCTTTCTCTCCTTAGCCCAGATAAGACACTTCTGACATTGTCTCTGGCTCAGGAGTAGCTTGATATTAGGAATGCGAAAGTTGTATCCCCTTTCTTGAAGATGTCTGTTCGTGATGGGTCTTGATACACTGACACCAGCCTCAGTCCACTCCTTGTGAAGCTCTCCCAAGTTCTTGAATCAACTTTTCTTGACAATCCTCTCAAGACTGCGGCCATCCCTGTTGCTTGTGCACCTTTTCCAGCCACCCTTTTCAGCAATGACCTTTTGTGGCTTACCCTCCTTGTGGAGGGCATCAGTGATCATCTTCTGGACAACAGTCAAGTCAGCAGTCTTCCCCATGATTGTGGTTGTGTGTACTGAACTAGACTGAGAGATACACTGTGTTCATGCTGTTTTACTCAAACTTGAAATGAAATATTCTAATATTTTGAGATGGGTTTTTTTTTATGTTTTTGTACTGTATGCCATACTGATTACAATTAAAATAGAAAAATGCTTGAAACATTTTAGTTTATGTGTAATGAGTCTATAATATTTAACATTTTCACTTTCTTAAATAACTGATGGAAAATATCAAACTTTTTCACAATATTCTAATTATTTGAGATGCACTAGTATATGCACGCACGCATGCACGCACCTCCAGGCTCACTTGGGGAAGTTGATGAGGGCGCGTTAGAATCAGGAATGAACCCTAATGTCATGTGACTGAGTGAGGGATTGTGGGAAATACTTCATTAGACTTCTCACGTGTGCCTGTGATGCTTCGTCCTCTCAAGACTTCACTGTTCGCCCTGCTGTCCCTGACCCTCACCCCTGACTTTTGACCTTTCACACCAATACTGGAGAGCACTGAGTGGCAGCTTTATCACATATCCAGTAATATTAAAACAATCAATCATTCTGAAATAATTAATAATAACTTGCTCTTGTTGCCATGGAGATGTAAAAAGCAGCTGAAGAACACCAACACCACTTTTCACAACTACACAGCAACACGCTAACTACATGCCAACACACGCTACACACTAATCACTGCTCGCCATCATTTTACTTAAAAGGGTTCACGGTAATCTCCTTCCACTCAATAATAATAATAATAATAACAACAACAGGCTGTTATTGTCGTCTGCTGCCATGGTTACTGTTGCTGGGGTCAGAGGTCACAGCCTTGCCGATTACTCTCTCCAGCCTTGTATGTTTGTTTGTTTGTTTGTTGGCTGACCTTGGAGTCCCCTCCCCCGCTGCCACACTCCCCTTTGTCGTACCACCACTTGTTTTTCAGCTTGTCCAGCAGGCCCTGCTCGTTCAGCTTTAACACAGCCAGGTTCACAGCACTTCTTGAAACGATAAAACATGTCGTGTCACAAAAACAGCCAGAGCAGCTTCGTGAGAAATCTAATATCACACTCGTTAATTCTGAAGCTCTGTACTCATCCATCATCATCACTGTAATCACACTTCTGTATGGTGAGGTAACCATGTTCCTGATTACAGCAGTTACAGTGCCTCATAACGCTGTTATTAACCTTTACTCATGGGCAGCACGGTGGTGTAGTGGTTAGCGCTGTCAGCTCACAGCAAGAAGGTTCTGGGTTCGAGCCCCGTGGCCGGCGAGGGCCTTTCTGTGTGGAGTTTGCATGTTCTCCCCGTGTCTGCGTGGGTTTCCTCCGGGTGCTCCGGTTTCCCCCACAGTCCAAAGACATGCAGTTAGGTTGATGTGGGGCGGCCTTGGGCTGAGGTGCCCTTGAGCGAGGTACCGAACCCCTGACTGCTCCCCGGGCGCTCTGGTGTGGCTGCCCACTGCTCTGGGTGTGTGTTCACTGCTTCAGATGGGTTAAATGCAGAGGATGAATTTCACTGTGCTTGAAGTGTGCATGTGACGAATAAAATAAAGGTTTCTTCTAAAGGTTTCTCACTCCTGACACACAATACGCTTCGGTGAATACAAAACTCCAGACTGTCGAGATATGACTTTACTGTGCTTCATTTAAACGACAAACTGAGAAAACTCAAACGAGAACAGATGTGGAACGTTCTCCACCCCTTTGTAACCTGGCAAGTGGAGCTCAGCTCCTCAGCTATCTTTTAGCATGTGATTTATTCTCCATGCTGGTGAGGAGCTTTGTTCTGCAATGGTTTATTCACTCCTCCCACTTATGTCATCTTGAAACCCACAAGCTCCTCCTCCTACCATCCCGAGACCCACAAGCTCCTCCTCCTGCCATCTTGAGACCCACAAGCTCCTCCTCTAGGCACCTCAGGCCCTGAAGCTCCTCCCCCTCACTTTATGAGGCATTACCATAATTTATAAACATGTTATTACCACAGTGTACAGAATGGTACAGTTGTAATGAATGATGAATACAGAGAGAGCGTTCATAAACTCAGTTCATCATTAATAACATGACTGATTAACTGCAGCAGGGAGAGAACGAGAAGCTGATTGGTTAATTGGATAAGTAGTGAAGTGATCTGATTGGTTGATTGTTTATTGGTGTGTTAATGAAGTGTGTGAGGATAGAGAGAGAAACATGAAGGAGGGATAGTCCGTTATCAGGAGAGGAAAAAAACAAGACCATGCAAGACAGCAAAAACACAACAGGAAGTGACATGTCACAATCACACACACACACGAGATGCTGCAAGCAGGAAGGAGCAGGACAAAGAACACAGAGTGAGCTAAGCAACACACACACACACACACACACACACACACACACACACACACACACACACAGCATTACCTCTGCATGAACCTCAGAGGCAGAGGGAAACAGACAGACAGATGAGAAAAAGAGAGAAGAATAAAGACCAGAGTGGTATGAGAGAGAGAGAGAGAGAAGGACAAAACAGATAGAAGTGTGACACCAAGAGAACGGAGGATACAGAAAATGGATGAAAGGAAAACCGATCAATAAAAAAACGAGAGGAAGATCAAATGATGAGGTAAATAAAAAAGAGAAACAAGAGGAAGAGAAAGAGTAACATTATTAAAAGAGAGAATTATAAAGAAAAAACAGTGAAGAGAAAAATGATTAAAATAGACAGAAATTGTAGGAGAAATGAGAAAACAGTCATATACACAAACAAATACAAACAGAGAGACAGAATAAAGAGAGAGAGAGAGAGAGGCAGAGAAAGAGACAGACAGATTAACAGAGTGAGATAGACAGGCACATAGAGAGACAGACAGATTAAACAGATAGAAACATCAGACAGACAGACAGATTAAACAGATAGAAACATCAGAGAGACAGACAGACAGAGCAAGAGAGAAACAGGCAGAGAATGACAGAGAGAGACAGACAGAGAGAGAGCACGAGACAGAGAGAGAGAGAGAGAGACACAGTGGTGGTATCAGGGAGGGTGGAATCATATAATAACAGTGTGTGTGGGCAGAGTTATTATATGACTCCACCCACCTTAATGCCGAGCCCTTGGGCGTGGCAACTCCATAGCCCTTGGAGTCGAGGTTCCCGCCGACCTTCATGGTGTCACATGGTTTGCGTTGTTCGATGTATTCGTTCATTGTGGACTCGAGCAGGAACGCAAACTTCCCCTTCGACTTCCTGACGCGAGCCACGCCATCCGGAGTCGTCTTCACAAACACAGACGGCTCAGCTGACTTCATGTATGACCACATCTTCTCAAACACTGCTATCTTCGAGCGCTGAGAGAGAGAGACAGACAGACAGAGAGAGACAGACAGACAGACAGACACAGAGAGAGAGAGAGTGCACTTTTAGTTTTCTGGAATGCATCTCTCCATCTTGTGGAGAGATGCATTTTTTTTTCGTTTCCATTTCCGGTTGAGAGTACATCGTGCGCATTCTGGCTGCCGCTTCTCACCGGAGCTTTTTTATTTTATTTTCTCTCCTTTTTTTATTTTTCTTTTGTGTGTTTTTGTGTAGTTTGATGTTTGTTTGAGTGTTTTGTCCGCCGGTTGTGGTGTAGCTCCGGACCCAGTTTTGGGCGTCGGTTCCCTCCAGGCCTTGGTTCGCTGTGGGTGATGCCTGCGCTCCCAGCTGTGGACTGCAGTGAGCTCGTTGCTCATTTTAACATCGTGGTTATCCAGCGCTCTGTGCTTTAGTGCTTGGCGTGATGTTCCGAGCGACGCTGCTTGGTGGTGTCGCGGCAGCTGTGCAGGCGGTTTGGGACACACCAGCACTCTGCATGGCGGTGCTTCTGTGCTCGCTTTGTGGATCCATGGCGTGGTGTTCTGAGCGATGTTGCTGGTGGCATCACGGCGGCTGTGCTGGAGATGTGGGACTTGTTTTCATGCGCCTTTTGGTGGGACTGTGGCTGCTACACCACTGGAACGATATCCTGACCTCTATTTGGTGGACTTTTTTTTCTGCCTATAATTGTAAAGCGACCTTGGGTTTTGAGAAAGACACTATATAAATTGAACCTATTATTATTATTATTATTATTGTGTGTCTCTCTCTTCATGCTTTCAATGAACTTGCACTCAGATACATCCTGACACACACACACACACACACACACACACACACACACCCCTAAGTGAAGACAGACACATTTTCTAGGACAAACCAAGATACCAGCTGTTTAGAGGTTATGTTAACCTACTTAATCATAACTGTGTGTGTGTGTGTGTGTGTGTGTGTGTGTGTGTGTGTGTGTATGCACGCCTTTGGAAAGTTTTCAGGGACAAACAGAACTGAGGAATAAGCAAAACACGTTTTGTAAAACACTTGCTCATTCACCCAGGAAGTGCATGTGTGTTTTACAGGAAGTGCATGTGTGTTTTACAGGAAGTGCATGCGTATCTGTATTGATCATTATTATTATTATTATAAAGGTTTGTAATGAAGAGTGTAACAAGTCTCACTCTGAAGAACTCTTTCGTGGAACCGGAGTCGAGTGTTCCGTATGCTATCTCCGTCTGTTTGGCGAGATCTTCAGCACTCTCAATGGGAGACACCATCCGCTCCACGGTGAGGAACGCCGCCAGGTTCGCCGTGTAGGATGAGATGATGATCAACGTGAAGAACCACCACACTCCTCCCACTATACGACCTGACAGAGACCTGAGACAGAGGGAAAGAGAGACAGAGGGATGGGGGAGAGAGAGAGAGCACACACACCAGGAAGAAGAGAAAATATGCACAAAAATGGAGAAGAGGTAAAAAGTGAGAAAGAGAGAAGGAGAAAAGAGAGGGATGAATCAGAGGGAGAGACAGGAAAAAAAAATCACAGGAGGGACAAATACAGACAGAGTGAGACAGCTCTGAGCTCCAGACTAAAATTCCTGATCCTCAATCTGATATTATTCCTGAAGGAGTTCACTCCTGAGTCATGTGACTCGACAGTAACGCTGACAGCTAATAACAAACATCAACACTCCGGGTGATGAAGAACGAGTCTGGAATGAAGAGTGAGAAATCCGGCCATCAGGAAAGATGGAGTGAACGAGTGATGAGAGAGTGAGACATGGAGTACAGATGAATCCCGGTGAACAAGTGAAGTGAATCACCAAACTCCCCAGTGAGAGGGAGACATGCAGCAAAAACACGGTATCCCCTCAAGAGTCCTCACAGAGAGAGAGAGAGAAGGGCTAGAAAGACAGATGGTGACAAAGACAGGTAAAGAGACAGACAGGTAAAGAGACAGACAGGGAGAGAGAGAGACAGACAGGGAGAGAGACAGACACAGAGTCTGTGCACTTTACAGTCAGCTCATGGTGAATATTTTGTTATTTTAGTGAAGGGTCTCTGAGAGAAGAAACAACGCTGAGAAAAATGAAATGAAAAGAGTGAGAGAGAGAGAGAGAGAGAGAGGAGCAACAGCCCCAGCACTCAGTAACACCTGGCAACAGGGACGGTGTTGTGATGTTGAGTGACTGTGTGGCATTAAAATGAAAAGAAAACAAATGAATGAAGCGCGCAAGATGTGAAGACGAGCTAAAATAACAAAAAACACCATGGGCACGTTAGTGAAGGACGATACGACGGTAAACTGCAGAGACACAGTGAGAGATGGAGGGATGACGGAGGGAGGGATTATGGAGGGAGGCTGCCAAAGAACCAACCTTGGCGAGATATCGCATCCTTGCTGCATGAAGGCTCCGAGAGAAAACCACAGACTGTTAAAAATGCCGAAGTCATTGGGCGGATCGGGCGGAGCCTGCGGATCCTTGGCCTCTTCGCCGTTGTCAGAGCTCCATTCGTACGGACTGAATCGGCTGACGAGGAAGAGCACGACGCTCACGCCGATGTAAGCGAACACGATGCACATCCAGATCTCATACGCCAGCGGGTCCAGGAAGGAGAACACGCCGGGTTTCGACTTCTGCGGCTTCTTTATCATGATAGAGATCCCAAGGCTCATGAAGGGTTTGGAGAAGTCGATCACCTCCTCGCGCACCAGCGTGATGGTCAGAGGAGCCACGGCGATGTCTGCTCTCTGGAACACAGACGCACAGCGGGAGCTCCACATGTGACTCTGTACGATCAGGAGACGAACAACCACATGACCTCAAATGATTCCACTGAAAACTATTTTATCCTCATCTTACTAACAATAATTAATACACAGATGTTGATCCAGATGTTACCTACATAACCCCACATTAACTCCCATCATGACACACAGAACATAAACGTTTCTAAACTGGGCCGCATCAGCACTGGAGAACATTCCGGACCCTGGTTCCCAGGAACACGCTCCGGCCGACGGATACGAAGCCATGAAGCGTGAATAACCACATCATTCACAGTCATCTGAGTGCTGATGATACACACCTGCTCCTCCTCTCTCTCTCTCTCTCACACACACACACACCGCATTGTACTCATAAGCAAATGTATCCAAAGTGTTTTAGTTTACAAAAAAAATCCTATGAAAACACTCGATAGTGAGTTTTACACGCTGTCAGTGAGCGGAATGTGAACAAGTTACAAAAATCCCCTCAAGGTTTCCCAGTATGTCTCCACTCACCCCGTACACCAGCTCTCCCACCATCCCATTCCAGGTTTTAGTCTCAGGATCTCGTGCTCCATATTTCCCATCAGCTACGATGGATAATTTGTACTTAATTCCGACATGTTTGGCGATTTCAGAGGCTAAATCCACGCAGTAGCCTTCGTATCGATCGTTCCCCTCCAGCTGCAGATAATTCCTCTTATACATCACGTACGGAGCTTCCTGTTCAAAATAAACACATGAAAATTATTATTATTCTTCCACTGCAGAATGCTCCACTATGATTGGTCCACTGAGTCATGAGGAGGCGTGTTCATTAATTTGTGTAAAACATGATGAAAAGTAACAGTGAAATCACCATGATGGTGGTGACGACAATCGTACGGTTTTCCATTGAAGACGATTCGTTCGTCACCTGCAGCTCTGTCACATGAACAAGCTTCTCAAATTCACTCCAGTAACCGATCTGTGAAAACACACACACACACACACACACACACTTCCTTATATGGCTTTATTTGATTGGAGCAGAAATAATTTAAAAAAAACTATAAATAATTAATATTATTAAAATACTTTATTATTTATGGATATAAACATTATTATATTTTGACAGTGAAATGAACCTTTCTCGCTCCTCCAGGTTTCATCTCATAAACATCGATGGTGAAGTTCATACGGCGACCGAAAGAATCAAACTGGACATTTCCTGTCATTCCCTGAACCTGGACCTACAATACACACACACACACACACACACACACACACATATATACACACACAAAGGACCAAAATATGAAATGTATAGTGACACGCTGGCTGTAGCCCAATATCCCATCCTGTGACGCAACCCTTGACATTTTCCACTGAGGTGAAGGAAAGATGTGACGGAGAAATGATCAGGACGCAGGAAAAGACAACTGCGGTGCGAAGAGAATCCGACTGCACTCACACTCGGCTACACGATTTGGCAACGGTGCAGGTTACTGACGCAGGTCTGCTGTGTGAAACTACAACGTTCTGAAGACGGACCGTAAAAAGTGGATCTTCGCTCTGTGTGTTCTTACGGTGTCATTTCCTGCAGGCTGCATAAACGTAAAACAACACAGTGAAAAATATTACTTCATTACCAAAGTTAATGAAAATTAAAAAAAAATTTAAAAAAAGGTCACAGAACTGAAACTAAATGATGGTCACGTCGAGGACAGCTGCTCACGCTCACCTCACTGTCCACTCCGATTTATCAACATGAATCATAATTACTGTGTAATTATTTTTTAAATATTTATATAATTATTTGTTTGTGTGAAGAGTGCACTGATGGTGTGTTAATTTAAATGTTGCTGCCACAAGGAATTATGGGTCGGCATGATCTTCCCTTTTGTAAAGAATGATGCAGTGTAGTCTCTGCTACAGGAGAGAAGAAGAGGAGGAGAGAGGTGGAGAGGAAAGAGAGGAGAGTGGAAAGGATGAGATGAGAGGAGGAGAGAGAAGGAGAGGAGAGAGGAGAGAGCAGAGAAGAGAAGAGTACAGAGAAGGAAAGGAGAAGAGGAGGGAGGAGAGGGGAAAGGAGAGGAGGGAGGAGAGGAGGAGATGGGAGAGGAGGAGAGGAGAGGAGGGAGGAGGAGAGAGGAGGCACTGAAGCAGCTTTCTGGAGTGTTTCTATAGAATTCTATCAGCTCTAATCACTGACAGTGAGAAACTTCTGGGTCATTTCACTCAATGAGGAATCTCCCCAAGCAACAGCAATCATTAGTGCGCAGCCCACAGGTATAGGAGTGTCTGCTCCTCACTCTGCCCCCTACTGGACATGTTCTACACTACACCATTGGGTCATCACTCTGCCCCCTACTGGACATGTTCTACACTACACCATTGGGTCATCACTCTGCCCCCTACTGGACATGTTCTACACTACACCATTGGGTCATCACTCTGCCCCCTACTGGACATGTTCTACACTACACCATTGGGTCATCACTCTGCCCCCTACTGGACATGTTCTACACTACACCATTGGGTCATCACTCTGCCCCCTACTGGACACCATTGATATTGACTGTAATGATGTTTATAAGAATCACAAGGAAATTCCTTGTTTGGAAGCTGTGTGTGTGTGTGTGTGTGTGTGTGTGTGTGTGTGTGTGTGTGTGTGTGTGTGCGTGTGTGTACCATCTTCAGTGCCCTCTCGATGTCAATGCCCTGACTCCAAGGAACAGCTGGATTTGCTAAACAGTCTCCAGCGCTGCCGCGGCGAGAAACATCCACGCGCTGACGACGCAAATACCGAAATGCCTCTGATATCACCAACACAGCATCATGGGTCAGTGCAGAGGTGTACTGTACACACACACACACACACACACACACGTTATGTGGTGTGAGATTTTGATTTGCTTTTGACCTACGGAATGGGGACCAAAGGAGTTTATAGAGACAGACATCCTTTTATGTGTGTGTGTGTGTGCGTGCGCGCGCGCATGTGTGTTACTCTGAGCGGAGTGTCCTGGGCCTGAGGGAACTCTCTCTCATCCAGTTTGTCCCAGCGCTGGAGGAACTGCTGTACGATGGGGTTGTGTGGGTTGATGATGTGAAACGCGGTGACATTTGCACCGCCGGAGAAAACCTTCTCCATACTTGTGTTGGAGAAACCCTGGAGGTCAAAAGTCAAAGGTCACACTCAACTGCTTTCAGTAATAAATGTGTAACAGCCCATGCACTGAGCAGTGTTTCACACGGGACACTCTGCAGGACTCACCATCTCACTGCCCTATGATATAAACCTGTCATCCTATTTACACACACACACACACACACACACACACACACACACACACACACATCTCAGCAGGCTGCCAGTCTACAGTTGTTGCTATAGTACTCGGTGCAATATGTATACTGTTCCTACTTATTCAGGTGACATTGGGCATACCTAACCACCTGTGTTTTCTTTCTCTCCCCCCCACCCCAAATCTGTCCCTCTGAGTTACATGGAGTCAACAGGAAATCTTTTGGTGGAGACGGTGGGGACCTCGACTGGCTATCGTAGCCTGCAGGGAATCGGCCGTCAGACATTCTGTCGCATGTCCCAGACCCGGTGAAATGTAACTGAATTGTCTTGGCCAGGCCTAAGGGTCCCATCTGCATCTCATCATTGCTGAGGAGTGTGCTCCCATCACCCAATCAAGCATCCAGCCAGAGCAGGTCATGATATATTTTTTTACCATATTAACATGCCATTGTGTGTCATGCCTGATGTAAAGACTCTCGTCTCTGCGAGCCTACCACACAGATTTAATACTTGTCATTTTTAGGGCATACCTAACAACATGTTTTCTTTCTCTCTCTTTCTCCCCCCCCCCCCCCATCTGTCCCTCTGAGTTACATGTTGATCCTGGGATTGAGATGCTGGCCTCTTCTGCCCCTCGGACCTGCTTGATCCATCCTGGTGCCCTGTGTCTGGTCGGAGTTTTATCGCCCCACTCCTGTGAAGGACGGCCCCATGAGGACAGTTGAGGGTTATACCTGTTAAAACTGTTAATATTATAGTCAGGCTGTCTGTTGTTGCCCAAATGAGGATGGGTTCCCTTTTGAGTCTGGTTCCTCTCGAGGTTTCTTCCTCATGTCGTCTGAGGGAGTTTTTCCTTGCCACCGTCGCCACAGGCTTGCTCATTGGGGATAGATTAGGGATAAAATTAGCTCATCTTTTAAGTCGTTCAAATTCTGTAAAGCTGCTTTGCGACAATGTTTATTGTTAAAAGCGCTGTACAAATAAACTTGACTTGACTTGACTTGACCTGGCTATAGTTACATCTCAGTGGGTGTTATACCTACATTCTCATCATGGTTAATTAAGACCTTGCATAAACTCTATTGTCATGGTGACATTTAAGTATCTGAAAATGACTCGCACCTGTCGGCCAATCAGAAACAAGTATCTGGGGTGTTGACAGTTGGATACAATGTCACAATTTAACAATGTACAAACAGGAAGTCATTGAAAAAGTGTGTGTGTGTGTGTGTGTGTGTGTGTCACCAGATTAGCCAGGATGTAGTGATATCCTCGACTGTTTTTCCCCGAGGCCACGACCTGCACAAACACACAGTAATAAACAGTCACAGGATCACATCTCACTGCAAACATGATGAGAATCTGTTTCTCTCTCTCTCTCTCTCTCTCTCTCTCTCTCTCTCACACACAATGGAGAGGTCAAAGCTGAGAAAGAGAATATGTTCATTGCTATAAATAAGATGTGTGTGTGTTCAGCACAGGACAGGCCGATAAGATTAATTTTAGGCAGAGAGAAAATATTTATAGTTTCCTGACTCTTCTCCTGTTGTAGGACACTGTGGCCTACTTACTTACACACACACTTCTGTGATTTTTCCTGCTCTCACCTAGATATGTTGCAAAATGCGTACTACGGACGCTCCAGTGTTTTGTATTGCAACACCATCACTACATCCCAACGTTTCATGAGATCATGAGGTCATAAAGTGAGGTTATGAGGTCATGGGGTGATGAGATGGTGTGTATACCTGCTCCAGCACAGCAGTGATGCGCTCCTCTTCACAGTCAATGATGAAGAGTTTCTCCTGACGCCGTTCCATTTCCTCAATAATCCGCCGATATTCCAGAACATCAGCAACATTCCCAACGGAGCGAACCGTCACCCGCCAACCGCTCACTACTGCAGCTTCCATTACTGACTGCAGCAGAGAGAACCCTGAGAGAGAGAGAGACAGGACAGAGGGAGACAGGGGGGAGAGAGAGAGACAGGAGAGAGGGAGACAGGGGGAGGGAGAGAGACAGACAGACAGAGAAAGACACGCATCATAAGCTATGGTATCATCTGATCTCCTGCCATTTCCTGGTACCATTTTGTTCTGTGTCACACCGCACCGTGTCACACCTGGATCCTCTCCTCTCCTCTCTGCATCGTAGCGTGGCATACTGCATCACATCATACCACACTCTTCTCTAATCTGCATCCTGTGCTGTTATCTGATCTCGGTGTCCAGTATCATTATCTGATCTTCGCTCCTGACAACTGAAGTGCTGTTCTTTAGTTCTGTGGGGGGGTGTATACTTTACCCCTTACACCTGAGGCAGGTCAAAACTGAGCAGAGGGGGAAGGATCTCGCTGAAGGACCCAACTGTGGCATCTTGGCAGTGCTGGGATTTAAACACACAACCTTCTGATCTGCAACTCAAAGCCTTAACCACTGATCCACCACCACTGGTCCTGGATCCGATCACCTCCACCACTGACTCCAACGCCACACCATGAATCTCAGCGCTTTACTAAACCTACAGTTTATTAGCCGATAAAGTTCAGCTCCGTTTGGATTCCCCGAAAACAGTCACTAACATAAAGGGCACAAAAACAATCCGCTAATTTACAGATCTAATCTGATTTACGTTATATATCCCACTGAACACCTCGGATCCTGTGTTTACTGTAAATTTCTGCACTGCTCAAAATGCTGCATCTAAATAAAATTAAAAACTTGCAGCATTTTACAGTGTAGCCTGGGCATGAATAGCTGTGTGTGTGTGTGTGTGTGTGTGTATACACACTCACCTCTATCTGTGTCGTACAGGTAGACAAATCTGTCCCATCTGTAGTGTGTGATCATGCTAAGCACCACCCCTTTAAGGGTGGGTCTCAGCTGGAGCAGGAAATGGGCGTCAGCCTCAGCAGGCTGTGATGGAGTGATGAAGGAGGTGTGCAAAGCCCCAGAAAATGACATGAGTGTGTTCACTGAGCGCTGATCATAAAAACCAAATATGGCATACACACCCCGAGAGAACTGAGAACAAACTGCACAGACAGAGAGAGAAACAGAGGAAGACAGAGTGAGAGAGAGATTTTATGTCCCCTTTATTCATTGAACACAGCCCTACTTCAGAAATAATATATAAATATCACTAAAATAATGTGCAAATAATTTAACAAGTTAATAAATATATACTGTTTCTAAAAGATCCTAAAAAGGGACAAACAGCCAAATATAAAAGACAACTAGATAAAACGATAAAACCAAAATAAAAATATAAAAACAATTTTGTACATTTCCATAAATAGTAAGACAAAATAAAAACTAAAAACTATAAGAGCAGTGAGTCATTAGAATCATTACCAGTCATTAAAAATTAAAAATCAGCTGACCATCCTCATTTATCCGACAAAGGACATCAGATATTCCCCGTATTGCACAAAACTTAACATCATTAATCAAACCATAATAAGAATATTCGAGCGTCAGCCGTGCTCCCAACATCCCCCTCACCACGCCCACCACATCTGTTGGACCAGCCCCAAGGTTATTGTAGAGGTCAGAGCAGGTGGGTGGAGCACAGAAGTACGGCAGGACAGAACTGAGTTCAAAAAAACTATTTTATTGTGTTATAGTTAGTTTTTTTTTTTTCTTTTTTATCAGACATCTAATTTATTGGGTTTGTTTACCTGACATGTTTCGACGTACAACTTCCGTCTTCCTCAGAGTGTCACCGGATGTTAATTGGTGACGCATCTTTTTTCAGCTGCTGTTTCTGAAGGCGTGGCCTTCCTGTCTGGTTTGACAGGTCGGTCACGCCTTCTACTGTCTGTTTGTCCCCTGCAAGATGGCACTCCAGGTGTGGGAGAGCATGTATGCTCCCTCATCCCGGTTGATGGTCCTCGGGCTTCGCTTACGGATCTCCATGGCCTCCCTGATCCAGCGCTGATGTTTGTTATCTTCTGTGCGGATGACTCTGGCATTCCCCCAGTCCATAATGTGATTTTCCCTTTTACAGTGATCTGTTATAGCTGACTTATAATTTTCCTGTTGTGCCTTTTCTTTTATTGTTCGGGTTTGTCTTGTAGCTGTCTCCTTTTCGCACTCTTTCTTATGTTCATGTTTTCTTGTGCTGAAACTCCTTCCTGTCTCCCCAATATAAGTTTTATTGCATAATTTACATGGAATCTCATATATGGTGTTGCATCTGTTGTCCGGATGTATTCTGTCTTTGGGATGAACCAGGATCTGACGGAGTGTTGTGTGTGGTTTGACAGGTGTGTTAACATTGTGTTTCCTCATTACTCTTTGAATGCGTTCAGTTATTCCCCTGATGTATGGTAATGTAACTACTCCCCTGTGTTCTTGTTTGTTAGTTTGTTTTTTCTCTTTCTTCTGTGTTTTGTTGTTTTTAACCTGTTCCGCCCCTTTGGATATTGCCCATTGTGGATATTGACATGCCTTCAGTGCGTGTTGTATATGTTGTTCCTCCTGTTCTTTGTCCTGTGGATCTGTAATTATTGCTGTGCGTTCATGTAATGTTCTAACTACGGATATTTTGTGCATTATGGGGTGTTCGGAAGTCCAGTTTAAATATTGGTCGGTGTGTGTGGGTTTTCTGTGTACTTTTATTTTGATATCCCCATCTTCTGTGTGTTGTATTTTTAAATCCAAAAATGCTATTGACCGCTCCGTTTCTTCTTCATGTGTGAATTTTATATTGCCGGTATTGTCTATGGTGTTAAGATGGTCGGTGAGTTGTTGAGTGTGTCCCCTCTTTACTTTTTCCAATATGTCGTCCACATACCGTTTCCAGAGTGTTGGTCTGTATTCCGCTGGTATTGTGGTGAGTGCTTTTTGCTCCAGATCCTCCATGAAAAAACCGCACATGATGGCTGATAGTGGGTCTCCCATGGCAAAACCTTCCTTCTGTCTGTAGATTGTATTCCTGAACTGAAAGTATGTGGATGTGGCGATGAATTGAAGAAGCTGAGTGATGTCTTGTACGGTGAGGTTTGTACGTTTCTTGAGCGTCCTGTCTGTTTTTAATTTGTCTTGTACTATCTGTATGGTGGCTTCCGTGGGTGTTCTGGTGAAAAGAGATATGACATCATGTGAAATGAAAACTTCATCTTGCTGCATTTTGATGTTTTTTAGTTCTTCTGCCAGATGTTTTGAGTTTTTGCAGTGTTGGTCTGTGAGTCCTAGTAATGGTTTAATTATTTCGGTGAGTGCTTTTGATAAGTTGTATGTGACCGAACCAATGCTATCTACTATGGGGCGTAATGGTGTTCCTGGTTTGTGTATTTTTGGTGTGCCGTAAATCCTGGGGATGACATTGGCTGTGGGTACTAAATGATTGTAATCCTGCTTATCTATTTTATTTTCATTGAGTAGTGGTTTTAGTAGTGCTTTAAGTTTCTTTTTCTTGTCTTCTGTTGGGTCTTTTTTTAATATTTCAAATGCGTTGTCGCTGAGTAATTCATTCATTTTTCGTTCATATTCATCAGTGTCCATAATAACTGTTGTTCTGCCTTTATCTGCTGGGAGAATTGTGATATCTTTATTTTTTGCTAATGTTTTCATGGCTTTGGCTTCCTGTTTGGTGATGTTGCTGGGTGGTGGTTTGGCCGTTTTCAATATACCAGCTATTGCGTTTCTTAGTGCTGCTTTTTGTCCGTGATCCTGTATTTTCTCACATGCTAACTCAGTTGCCAGAATGAAGTCATATCTCTTTTCACCAGAACACCCACGGAAGCCACCATACAGATAGTACAAGACAAATTAAAAACAGACAGGACGCTCAAGAAACGTACAAACCTCACCGTACAAGACATCACTCAGCTTCTTCAATTCATCGCCACATCCACATACTTTCAGTTCAGGAATACAATCTACAGACAGAAGGAAGGTTTTGCCATGGGAGACCCACTATCAGCCATCATGTGCGGTTTTTTCATGGAGGATCTGGAGCAAAAAGCACTCACCACAATACCAGCGGAATACAGACCAACACTCTGGAAACGGTATGTGGACGACATATTGGAAAAAGTAAAGAGGGGACACACTCAACAACTCACCGACCATCTTAACACCATAGACAATACCGGCAATATAAAATTCACACATGAAGAAGAAACGGAGCGGTCAATAGCATTTTTGGATTTAAAAATACAACACACAGAAGATGGGGATATCAAAATAAAAGTACACAGAAAACCCACACACACCGACCAATATTTAAACTGGACTTCCGAACACCCCATAATGCACAAAATATCCGTAGTTAGAACATTACATGAACGCACAGCAATAATTACAGATCCACAGGACAAAGAACAGGAGGAACAACATATACAACACGCACTGAAGGCGTGTCAATATCCACAATGGGCAATATCCAAAGGGGCGGAACAGGTTAAAAACAACAAAACACAGAAGAAAGAGAAAAAACAAACTAACAAACAAGAACACAGGGGAGTAGTTACATTACCATACATCAGGGGAATAACTGAACGCATTCAAAGAGTAATGAGGAAACACAATGTTAACACACCTGTCAAACCACACACAACACTCCGTCAGATCCTGGTTCATCCCAAAGACAGAATACATCCGGACAACAGATGCAACACCATATATGAGATTCCATGTAAATTATGCAATAAAACTTATATTGGGGAGACAGGAAGGAGTTTCAGCACAAGAAAACATGAACATAAGAAAGAGTGCGAAAAGGAGACAGCTACAAGACAAACCCGAACAATAAAAGAAAAGGCACAACAGGAAAATTATAAGTCAGCTATAACAGATCACTGTAAAAGGGAAAATCACATTATGGACTGGGGGAATGCCAGAGTCATCCGCACAGAAGATAACAAACATCAGCGCTGGATCAGGGAGGCCATGGAGATCCGTAAGCGAAGCTCGAGGACCATCAACCGGGATGAGGGAGCATACATGCTCTCCCACACCTGGAGTGCCATCTTGCAGGGGACAAACAGACAGTAGAAGGCGTGACCGACCTGTCAAACCAGACAGGAAGGCCACGCCTTCAGAAACAGCAGCTGATAAAAGATGCGTCACCAATTAACATCCGGTGACACTCTGAGGAAGACGGAAGTTGTACGTCGAAACATGTCAGGTAAACAAACCCAATAAATTAGATGTCTGATAAAAAAGAAAAAAAAAAACTAACTATATTTAATATAAGACATAATGAACGTAATCGAAAGATTTTATTGTGTTCCTTTTCAGTTACACACACTCCCAGTCACCCAGAGACACACACACACACACACAAGCCGTCTGGTGCAGGAGAGAGCTCACTTCCTCTGCTCTCTCTCTCCTTATATAGGGCGTGGTTGCTGGGAAGACACACAAACACGTTAATTGCTCTCAGGTGAAGTGATTCTGTCACTTACCTTCCCTGACTCCGCCCTCCTGTCACAGACCGGCGCTTGACCACGCCCCCGCTGCCACATACCCCCACCGCCCGACTCAGGCCGGGCGCCTGTCCGGCCTGCAGCCGACTCCCCCCCCCCCCCCCCCCGACGGGAGAGGAAGTCCGCCACGACCATCTGCGCCCCCAGCCTGTGGACCACCTTGAAGTTGAAGGGTTGGAGTGCCAGATACCAATGGGTGACCCGCGCGTTGGCATCCTTCATGCGGTGGAGCCACTGGAGGGGCGCGTGGTCCGAACAGAGGGTGAAACGGCGCCCCAGCAGGTAGTAACGGAGGGCGAGGACCACCCACTTGATCGCCAGGCACTCCTTCTCAATCGTGCTGTAGCGCCCCTCACGCACTGACAGCTTCCGACTGATGTACAGGACTGGGCGGTCCTCCCCCTCCACCTGCTGGGACAAAACGGCCCCCAGCCCTCTGTCCGACGCATCCATCTGTAACGTAAAAGGGAGAGAGAAGTCAGGGGAGTGTAAAAGTGGCCCCCCACACAGTGCAGCCTTTACCTCAGAGAAAGCCCGCTGACACTGCTCCGTCCACTGGACTGGATCTGGCGCCCCCTTTTTAGTGAGGTCAGTCAGCAGGCTGGTGACGTCCGAATAATTAGGTATAAACCTACGATAGTAGCCAGCCAACCCCAGGAACTGTCTCACCCCCTTTTTGGTCTTGGGCCTCGGGCAGGCCGCAATCGCTGCTGTCTTATTAATTTGGGGACGCACCTGCCCGTTGCCCAAGTGGAAGCCCAGATACCGTACTTCCACCTGCCCAATCGCACACTTCTTTGGGTTGGCAGTGAGTCCCGCCCGCCTCAGCGACCTAAGGACGGCCCTCAGGTGTTGCATGTGCCGCTGCCAGTCATTACTATAAATGATAATATCATCTAAATACGCGGCCACATAGGTGGCGTGGGGCCGGAGGACCCTGTCCATCAGCCGCTGAAACGGAGCGGGCGCCCCAAACAGCCCAAACGGAAGTGTGACGAACTGGTGTAAGCCGAACGGTGTGGAAAAGGCCGTTTTCTCCCGGGATAATGGAGTCAAGGGGATCTGCCAATATCCCTTCGTCAAATCCAGTGTCGAGTAAAAGCGAGCCGTGCCTAGTCGATCGAGCAGCTCATCAATACAAGGCATTGGGTACGCGTCGAATTTAGACACCGCGTTGACTTTTCTATAGTCCACACAGAACTGGACCGAGCCGTCGGCCTTGGGAACCAAGACCACCGGGCTGCTCCAGTCACTGTGGGACTCCTCGACGATGCCCATTTTGAGCATGGCCTGAAGTTCTTCCCGAACCACCTTTTTTTTGTGTTCGGGTAGCCTGTAAGGGTGGCTACGCACTACCACCCCCGGGGGCGTCTCTATGTGGTGTTCTATGAGGTTAGTGCGACCAGGCAGGGGCGAGAACACGTCCGAAAACTCGGCCTGCAACTGGGCGACCTCCGTGAGTTGGGTCGGGGAGAGGTGGTCTCCACAGGGGACCGGAGAGGTACGTGATGCCAATGTCCCTTTTTGAACCTCCGGCCCCAGCTCCGCCTTCTCCGGAACTACCGACACCAACGCCACGGGGACCTCCTCGTTCCAGAGTTTTAGCAGATTGAGGTGGTAGATCTGTAGTGCCCCACCCGTCTGTTCGCCTCACCTCATAGTCGACGTCCCCGACTCGCCGTGTGACCTCAAAGGGCCCTTGCCACTTGGCGATCAATTTGGAGCTCGACGTGGGCAACAGTACGAGTACTTTATCTCCCGGTGTGAACTCTCTAAGGCGCGTACCCTTGTTGTACAGGCGGGCTTGCCGTTCCTGGGCCTGCCGCAAATTCTCCTGAGTTAGGTGGGTGAGCGTGTGGAGTTTTGCGCGCAGGTCCATAACGTACTGAATTTCGTTCTTACTTTGTGAAGGTCCCTCCTCCCAATTTTCCCGCAGCACGTCCAGGATGCCGCGCGGCTTATGCCCATATAATAATTAGAACGGGGAGAACCCCGTGGAGGCTTGAGGGACCTCTCGCACTGAGAACAGCAAGGGTTCGAGCCACTTATCCCAATTACGTGCGTCCTCACTTACGAATTTCTTAATAATATTTTTGAGGGTGCGGTTGAACCGTTCCACTAAACCGTCCGTTTGTGGGTGATATACGCTGGTGCGGATCGGCTTAATCCCCAATAACCCATACAGCTCGCGCAGTGTTCGTGACATAAACGTAGTGCCTTGGTCAGTCAGAATCTCTTTCGGGATTCCAACTCGGGAGATGACACGGAAGAGTGCCTCTGCAATACTGTGTGCTGAGATATTGCGCAGAGGCACTGCTTCCGGGTATCGCGTTGCATAGTCCACCAGAACTAATATAAAGCGGTACCCTCGTGCTGACCGATCTAATGGCCCGACGAGAGCCATCCCAATTCTCTCAAACGGGGTCTCGATTAACGGTAGAGGGCGCAAAGGCGCCTTTGGAATGGCCGCTGGATTTACTAACTGGCATTCGCGGCATGCCGTACACCACCTACGGACATCGCCGCGAATCCCCGGCCAATAGAATCGGGCCATTATTCGGGCTAGTGTTTTATCCTGCCCCAAGTGTCCAGCCATGGGATTAAAGTGAGCCGCCTGGAATACCAATTCCCGGCGGCTCTTTGGAATCAAAAGCTGCGTGACTTGCTCTTTAGTTTGTGTGTCCTGCGTCACTCGGTATAATCTATCCTTCATAATCGCGAAGTAGGGGAAGGACGGGGTGGCGTTCGGCTGGAGCGTTTGACCATCGATTACTCTCACTTGGTCAAACGCATGCCGCAGAGTCTCGTCTCGCGACTGCTCTAATGGGAAATCCGCGAGGGATTCCCCAATAGAGAGAGGAGGAGCCGGCGGCTCCTCACTCTGACGCGGAGATGACGTAGACGGCTCTGTGACAGCTGCTCCCACCAAAGCGACACCAGGACCTCCCCCTGTCAAATGGCAGGACCCACTCTCTACTAGGCGTGTCATTAAACCCCGAAATCCCGGCCAATCAGTCCCCAAAATTAAAGAGTGGGTAAGGCGAGGATTAACCGCCGCCTTCACTATAAATTTTTCCCCTCTGAAAATAATGTGGACCGACACCAAAGGGTAGCGGTGAATATCCCCATGCACACACAACACCCTCACCCCTGGTGCTCCCCCCAATGCCTCGTTTTGAACCAGGCTTTGGCGAATTGAGGTCCGATTACAACCAGAATCCACCAACGCCTGATATGTAGCCCCTTGGATACTCACCGGTATGCGATACGCTCCGGCTCGATCGAGGGCGGCCTCTGGCGCATCGGGGATCCGAACCACCGCGCCCACTTCCATTGTTGTGCACTGCTGTTGAAGGTGGCCCGGCTCCCCGCAGCGCCAGCCAACCGGCCCGGGCTTTCCCTCTGCACCAGTGATCTGGGGTTCACTCACCTGAGGTGGGGGAGAGAGACACAGAAGGGAGAAATGGGAGGGCACCGCGGGTGCGGCGGGCCGGCTGGGGTGGGGCCGGCCCCCGCCTCCGCGGTGGGGGAATGGGGCGAGGACGGGACACAGGAGGAGGGAGAGAGAGAGAGAGAGAGAGGAGAGAAGAGAAGATGCCCTCTGCCGTCCTGCCGCCGGGACAGCCGCCAAATGGTTCTCCGCCAGCTCGACTGCCTGATCCAGCGACGCCGGGCGGTGGCACCGGACCCACTCCGCAGTTCCTGCTGGCAAGCGAGCGACGAACTGTTCCAGCGCCACCTGGTCGAGGATTCCTTCGGCGTCGCGGTTGTTGGCCCTCAGCCACCGCCAGCAGGCGTCCCGGAGCTGCTGGCCAAACGCGAACGGCCGGCCGACTTCCTCCAAGCGCAGCGCGCGGAAGCGCTGGCGCTGCTGTTCTGGAGTGCGCCCCATGCGCTGGAGGACGGCCCGGCGGAGGTCTGCGTAGGCCAGCCGGCAGTCGGCGGGGAGCTGTAGCGCGGCCAGCTGTGCTTCTCCCGTGAGCAGGGGGAGGAGGCGCGCCGCGCGCTGCTCCATCGGCCACCCCGAGGCTTCGGTGACTTGCTCAAAGAGCGTGATGAACGCCTCGGGGTCATCCTGCGGGCCCATCTTGGTGACAGTGAGGGGAGACGGGCCCACGGCAGGAGCGCTGGTGGACCCCGCCGACGTGAGGAGGTGCCGGAACGCCTGTCGATCTTCTTGTTGGGCCAACACCAGGGCCTCGAACCGCTCTTCTTGCTCCTTTCGGAGGGTGAGTAGCGCCTGGTGCTGGCTTTGCTGGGCCGTGGCAAGGGCGTGGACCAGTTCAGCAAACGGGGAGGACTCCATGGGGCTGAGAGGCTGCTGTGCTCCAGATCCCAGGTTTCGGCACCACTGTAGAGGTCAGAGCAGGTGGGTGGAGCACAGAAGTACGGCAGGACAGAACTGAGTTCAAAAAAACTATTTATTGTGTTCCTTTTCAGTTACACACACTCCCAGTCACCCAGAGAGACACACACACAAGCCGTCTGGTGCAGGAGAGAGCTCACTTCCTCTGCTCTCTCTCTCCTTATATAGGGCGTGGTTGCTGGGAAGACACACAAACACATTAATTGCTCTCAGGTGAAGTGATTCTGTCACTTACCTTCCCTGACTCCGCCCTCCTGTCACAGACCGGCGCTTGACCACGCCCCCGCTGCCACAGTTATTTTTTCTGGTTTTCCAGATAGCCATTTTTGCCAAGCCTGATAAAAAAAATTCAATAAACAAACTTTTCCCCTCTTGGCGACACTATATTTAGGCCCTCCTATAAACATTTCGGGCAAGAACTCCTCCCCTAGGCCCCTGAACCACATCTTCAATGGTCTAAACAAGTTCTCTACCCAACTGCAGTTGGGGACAGGTGCTCTACATCTTCATCTCGACCACAGAAGGAACATTCCCTCGCTACTGCTGGATTCAGGTGTGCTACGTGTCTGTATGTAGCTATGGCTTTGTGGCTCACTCTCCACTGTAGATCGGCAGTTTGTTTCTCTATTGGGGGGGGGGTGTAGAGGGCTTACCAGCATCCTTTCATGGAGAAGTCCAGGCCAAACAAACCTGACCACCTCGAGGCCTTCAGCCCTCTCAGTGCTGCCTGGTGTGTCAACTTTTACACAAGTAGTGTAGCTTGCCTTCTTGGAGAGGCTCTTGAAGCTTCCCAGCACTGGAGTTCAAAAAGAGAAGAGCAAGTCCCCGTCCTCTTCTTGTGGTTGTTCCACAGCTGCTGAAACAGTGAAGGGTGGGCAATCATTGTTGTGCTCGCTCGTCTCTGTGTCAGGCCTCCTTGAGGTTCCTCCGCAGCCCTCAGGCAGCGCCTCTTGGAGCTCACTGATGAATTTTTCTACTAGGTGAGGGGATCGTAAGCCAGCGACATTTTGTATGAAGGCTGCTGATTTCCACCGGTCGCTCTCTATCAGCTGAGCCAGTGTTGTGCACCCACTCCTCCGCAGAGATGCCTGTATGCTTGCGGTGTTCAGCAGTCTTGATGAGATCCATGGATTATACACCAGAGGCTCTCTGAGGATCCACTTTTCTGGCTGAGAGAGGCTCCTATGAACCGTAAACACCTGCTGCCATGTTCGCAGCATTGACTGGTAGAAGTTGGGAAGGCTCCTCAACTCCATCTGCTGCGTGTTCAACAGGAGCAGCTGCTGGGTGTAGCCAAGCCCCTCTACTTTCCTCAGGAATGTGTTTGTTGTTTTTTTCCATACTGCATCTTCGTTGTATAGCAGCTTCTGCGCTGCCTGCAGCCGGAAAGTGGAGATCCGGCTGTGTATGTCCCCCTTCTTTTTTTGCGATCAAATTTTTATTAAAGTTTGAGAAAAAGTCAAAAAGAAGCATGCCAAGACTTTTAGGGATTCAACATCACAACACAGTCTCAATTTGCACATTAGGCATACAGTGGGCCCGAGACAAAGGAGCGTGTCATGGGACACCACAGAACACAGAAGAAGTAACATTATTAATCACAAGCAAAAAATAAAAAATAAAATAAAAATATAAAAATGCACACACACACGCACATGTACAGACACACCGACACAGGACACACACAAAGACATACAAAACAAAACAGAGAGGAACTTGACATGCAGGGACACAGGAATGAATGAGAGTCAGTGGTGAAAAACAAAAAACAAGCTCACAGCATATCTTTCAGAGTCTCAGCAGTACTACGCCAGGCATTTAGTGTGCTCTCATTAGCACCATTAATTCGGGCTGTTGAAAGTTCCAAATATACGACATCCAGAAAAGAAAGAGTCCAAGACTTGATAGTGAGAGAATGAGGTGGCTTCCAGCGAGTGGCAACCATTTTCTTGGCCGCTGTCAGTCCGGCAAAAATTATACGCTTCTTGAGTTTGGAAATATTAAGAGTAGACAGGTCATTCAGAAGCAACACACACATATTAACAGGTACCGTTTCTTGTATCAAATCAGATAACTTAGCTGCAACATTGCTCCACAGTTGTCCAACAGGAGGGCATTCCCAAAACGTGACTAAACGTGCCCTGAGCTTTCAGAGAGCACAGATTGCAAAAAGGATCATTAATAATTTTCATATGATGAAGTTTGACGGGGGTAAGGTATATTCTATGTAAAAAATTTAAATGAATTTGCTGGTGGTCTGGATTATGCGACACATCACGAATGCTAGACCACACGTCATCCCAATCAAAATCTTAAGTCAGACCTGGGCAATCTCTTCTCCAGACCCTCTTCTAATGGAAGTGTGGGGGTGTCAGTTACCAGTAAAAAATTATATAATTTGGATACCATACTCATCGTTTTAGCATGTTTAGTAAATATATCTCGGAGTGGATGAATAGGTAAAAAACCACTGGCGGCTCGTTAATAGGGGCGATTTGGGCGATGCACTCCCAATCAGGGGGGAGATTTTTTTTTTTTAATCTACTCCTACTACCAACAGTAATGTCATTGTCCAATCAGGCTAAGGTCGCGCCTGGTGTAGCCACGCCCTTTTGGGGCGATTTCTGTCAGGTTCAGATTTGCCCCAAAATCTCCCATTGACACTAATGGTACGTACGTTTTTTTCGAAAATCATGCTCCCAATGCATTTTCTATTAGGTTTTATGTGCTCGCACAAGCAGCGTGCTTACGTCATACGCCTGTTGTGCCGCGCAAGTGTTGCCAGATTGGTTTTAAGTGCATTTTGGCGGGTTTTGAATATAATTTTGGGCTGGAAAACGCAACTTGCGCGGGAAATGTGTGAACATTCTATGAAGATGGCGGCGAGTGTTGAGTGCAACAATACGATAGCGTCTCTGAAAGAAGTTCCCTTTAGTCGTCGTACCAATGAGGAGAAAACGGCAATCAAACAGCTAGGACCTCCTAGACCGAATTTAAACATCAAGCAAGTGTCTACGAAGGGGGAGAAGACCTACTCAAGAGGTTTTAACAAGAACTGGTACCACCGGAAAACTTGGCTAGCTGGCTGTGATGTAGTCAATGCTCGTTTTTGCTACCCTTGCGTTCTCTTCCATCCTGGAAGTAGCACAGCAGACGGTACAGTGATATCTGATATTTGAATTTACTAGGCAAAAGTTGTTTTTTTGTGTGTGTGTGTGTGTTTTACCAATGGCAGTTTAACATTGCCATGCTTGGAATATTTCAGTAGCCTCAAGTTCTCTCTGACTTGGTGTAAATTAAGCATATTTTCAGTTTTTATATATTGTACAGTATGTGTTCATTGGAGCCAGCAGCACCTTACCTTTTTTCCAACTTGTTAAGCCAAGTTGCACTGACTACAAAACCTTGTGTAACCTTGTGCGTGTATATAGCTAAATAACTAAAGCCTTTTGTGTTCATTGACATGCTTGTAATACTTTAAATTTCCTTTTAAGGCATGGCTTTCTGTAGGAATTCTTGGGAAAAAAAACTGCAGAATTTATTTAGAATTATTTGTTAAAATGGTGTAATTCCATATAAAAAAACACATAATTAAGCTGCACATGTTTGTTTGATGGTTATGCTTTTCATCTTTTTCAAAACTTAAACACTTGTTTTGGATTTATATCCTGCCACTTTAATTGCATTCTTTAGAATTGAAGAAATTAGAATGTTTATAATTAAGAATTTGTCTACTTAATATAGAATACTGGAATAATATGAGAAAATAAATGAGTAATGTAATATTAATTGATTGTGATGCCAAATGTTTTGCTTTGAAGGCTTCACAATGAATCTTCCTTAGTTTTAGCCTGGCAAGCCAGACTAAATGTGAATATTTGCCACTCGTAGGCAAAAATATTTTTGGCGCTAGGCGGGTGGGTCTAGTTTACTAGGCTACCTTAGTTTGCCACCTTTAACTTGTTCAGTGGGGCGGCACGGTGGTGTAGTGGTTAGCGCTGTTGCCTCACAGCAAGAAGGTCTGGGTTCGAGCCCCGTGGCCGGCGAGGGCCTTTCTGTGCAGAGTTTGCATGTTCTCCCCGTGTCCGCGTGGGTTTCCTCCGGGTGCTCCGGTTTCCCCCACAGTCCAAAGACATGCAGGTTAGGTTAACTGGTGACTCTAAATTGAGCGTAGGTGTGAATGTGAGTGTGAATGGTTGTCTGTGTCTATGTGTCAGCCCTGTGATGACCTGGCGACTTGTCCAGGGTGTACCCCGCCTTTCACCCGTAGTCAGCTGGGATAGGCTCCAGCTTGCCTGCGACCCTGTAGAAGGATAAAGCGGCTTGAGATAATGAGATGAGATGAACTTGTTCAGTGTTGCCACCTAGTGGAGAGAAGAGATATTGTCTATATTGATATCTGAATTTACCAGGCAAAAACAAGTTCGGCCAATTGATTTGCTAACTAGGTCAATTTACTTCAGTCCTGTGGACATTTACGGTCCGTGTAGACATAACGGGGGAAAATTGCCCCCCCTGAAAAAAAATTCAGGAGCTGCCACTGTAAAGAACACTGCCACGGGACGCCATATGCTTTAAGGGCTGACCTCAGCTGCAAATAAAAGAAAAAGGAGGAACCAGGCAGATTGAATGCATCCTTAAGATCAGTAAAAGAAAGCAGTCCAAAGTTGTTATAAATGCCTTTCAAATAGTGGACACCTCTCTCCTCCCACTGAGGAGCTGAGATAGGTCTACCACCAATCAGAAGGGCTTTGTTATTGAAAATTGGAGAAAGCGTGTGCCACTTGCAGGAAAGATGACAATGTGTTTCAGCTGATCTCCATGTTAATACAAGATGGGAGATAATGGGACCAAAACGCAACTGACATTGTCTTTTAGACATGTTGACAAAAAGGACATCTTTGAGCATCCATGGGTTTACTAAGTTGTTTTCTAGGGTGAGCCAAGAGACAGTGGAGTGTGGACCAAACCAGGAGAGCAGGGGTCTGAGCAAAAATGACCAAGAATAAAGTTCAAAATTAGGAACGGCCAGTCCGCCATTCTCCCTCCTCCTCTGCAGAGTAGACATTTTCAAACGCGGCCGCTTTCGGTTCCAGATGAATTTGGAAGTTGCAGATTGGAGTTTGCTCCAGTAGCCAGACGGAGGGGGGAGGGGGCCATAGCGCTGACAAAATTAATCCTGGGCAAGATATTCATTTTTATAATAGAGACGCGGGCCCGAATAGAGATGGGTAGAACAATCCACTGGTCCATGTCCTTTAGGACCTTGTTCAGAGCGAGAGAATAATTATATTTAACAATCTGATTTAGAGAAGAAAAAATTTCGATTCCCAGATACGTAAACTGCTGCACTGTGGGGATATTTACAGGAAGGACCGATGTCTTGGCAGAATCATTCAGATATAGGAGAGCAGACTTAGACCAGTTAATTTTAAAACCCAACATACTTCCAAACTCCTCACAGATGGACAAGAGGTGTGATATAGACTGAGCAGGATTTTCTAGATATATTAATACATCGTCCGCACACAAAGATAGTTGGTGTTGTGTGTTACGGACAGTGATAGGTGAGACCAGACTGGACTGACGAATCGATTGCGCTAACGGCTCCAAGGAATGCACAAACAATGCAGGACTCAACGGGCAGCCCTGGCGCGAGAACCTGGAAACCAGAAAGAGAGCAAAGAGAGTTCGACCAGTTAGCACCTGTGCTGAGGGGTTCGAATACAATGTTTGAATTAACCCAATAAAAGTGCTACCAAAGCCCATCGCCTCCAGAACAAACCACAAATACGACCATTCTAACCGGTCGAAGGCTTTCATGGCATCAAGTGAAAGCACAGACATGGCTGTACTGTTGTCTATTGCAGCGTCAATGACATGAAGAAGGCGTCTAATATTGTCCGCTGCCAGTCGTGCTTTTATAAAGCCTGTCTGGTCGGGACTAACTAATGATGGCATGTAACATTCAAGGCGGCGAGCGAGAAGTTTTGCAAAAATTTTCAGATCAGAATTAAGGAGGCTAAGAGGGCAGTAGCTAGAGCAGTCAGTTGGGTCCTTATCTCTTTTCAGCAGCAGTGAAATGAGAGCTGTGTTAGGGGTCATCCATAATTTTCATCATTATCACGAGCGTACAAACCGTACATGGGGGGGAGGGGGTTAATGACCAGGCGTACACTTTTTAAAAATGAAAAAATGATGATCCGTCAATGTGTGAATTGGCGGCCGCCATGTTAAAAATTTCGCGCCACATCGGTGTTGCCAGCTAGCTCTACACGCTTTCTTTCTTCAATACAACAACAATGGCTGACCCAGATTTTGACCACATTTACAAATTTGTGAATAGCAGAAATACCGCTATTCACAAGACTCATTCAAACGAGTACGAGCAGTTTTTAAATGTTTATTGTTTCCTGCATTCATCTGAGAAGCGGCAGGAGGCAGTTAGGGCAGGACAGGCTGCTTGGAAAGAATCAAAAACGAACGTTTCAAAGCAAGCTGAGCTGTGCCGGCAAGCGATCGTCCGGATGGAAAAAAATCAAGTCAACTTTTACAATTCGGGATTATTTCTCTCGTAAAACGGTATGTAGGATATCACATGGGTATTTTGTACTTGCGTCAGCAGTCAGTTGAATTGTATACAGTCAGTCAGCTCCCCTTAAAAAGACAGTCCCTAATTTTCAAAAATGAATCGCCTGCTTTCTATGAAAACTTCTGGACCCGTCTTGTGTCTTCTTTTCTTCTCTTGTGAATCTTTGTATTGTCCTGTCATCCGATTTTAATAAAAAGTAATACAAGACATGGTTTTATTTTGAATTCCTATTCCATGTAGATCCATCATTTTTTTTGTCCGCTAATGTACACTTTTTTTGGGGGGAGGGGGTGTTGCTCAAAAGTCTACTCTTTGTAGACTCATGATAATGATGAAAATTATGGATGACCCCTTAACATCCCTAGAGAAACTGCCTTTTTCAATCGAAAAATTAATCATATCCAGAAGAAATGGGCCCAACTGCTCCCAAAAACAGGTATAAAATTCAGGAGGGATCCCATCAATACCCGGCGATTTGCCTATCTGCATGACCTGCACTGCATCTCTCACCTCGTCAAGCGAGATTAGTTTATCTAAATCGGCAGAATCTGTGCTTGAAAGTCGGGGCAATTGTAACTGACTTAAAAATCTGTCACACCGGCTTTTATCTGGGGGTACCTCTGACTTATACTGTATAAATTACCATAAAACGTTTGGAATATTACATTTATCTGTTTGGGGTCAGTACTGATATTGCCATTTGCAGATTTAATAGCTGGGATGTCTGAAAAATTCTCACTGCTCCTAATCCTCATAGCCAAGAGACGGGCTGGTCTGGCACCGTGAAAATAGTACCGTTGTCGGGTCCTATGAATTTGAAATTTGGACTGCTGCTTCATAATATTGTTGATTTCCTTCTTGACTAGTGTACGCTGTAATGCCACTTGCTCTGTAAAATCATGTTGTAAAATAGAATCCAACCTAGTAAACTCTGCTTCAAGATTTTGCAACTGAAGGGATCTGGTTTTACGTAAATTAGAACTAAACAATATTGTATTGCTCCTAATGAAGCCCTTTATTGCATCCCAAAGGACCCTAGGGTCCTCCACAGAACCAGCATTAAAATTGACAAATTCCTCGAAACCTACAATGAATTGATGAATAAATGCTTCATTTTTTTAACAGCGAAGTATTGAAGCGCCACCTGGCCGCACGCTTAGTTAGTCGGCCCAGAGTTGCGGAGCAGAAAACCCCTTTATGGTTTGATAGAGCTATCGGAAGCAACTCTGCTGTGTTAATAAATTGAAAAAGTTGAGGGGAAGCAAACAGAAAATCTATTCTAGAGAAAGACTTATGTCTACCGGAGAAAAAAGTGAAATCTTTAACAGAAGGATTGATCAATCGCCATATATCTATAAGTCCCAAATTGTCAGCCCAGGATTTCAGAACATCTGTGGCCAGACCCTGCTCCCCCGAGGATGTTGCATTCGATCCATCAAAAGCTGGGTCCTTGGGGGCGTCGTGGCTCAGGTGGATAAGGCGCCACACCATAAATCTGGGGACCCGGGTTTGATCCCGACCCGAGGTCATTTCCCGATCCCTCCCCGTCTCTCTCCCTCTCCTGCTCATTTCCTGTCTCTACACTGTCCTATCTAATAAAGGTGAAAAAAGCCCAAAAAATATCTTTAAAAAAAAAAGCTGGGTCCCACACTGCATTGAAATCGGCACCCACAATAAAGGAATAGTCTGTTAGATCTAAAATTTTAGTTGTAAGCAAATTGTAAAAACTGCTGTCAAAAACATTAGGAGCATATGCTGCAATGAGCGCTATTTTCCTGCCATTAAATTCCACATTAGCAATCACAATTCTACCCATGTCATCTGCCCAAGATGTCAGTGCTTTAACTGGTAAACTGCATCTCACTACAATGGCCACACCTTTAGTTTTTGTAACTACAGAGGAGAAGGCTATAGTATGGAAAAATTTATTAGCAAGACATCCAGTGTCTGCTTTTAGCAAATGTGTCTCCTGCAGCAGCGCGATGTCAAAATTTTTTCTTTTCAACAAACCTAAAGTACTAGTACGTTTGTGAGGAGCATTCAATCTGCCACAGTTCCAAACTAAAATTTTAAGTTCACCCATAATCTAACAAAATTGTCCCAGGTACAGCTGCATAAAAAAATGCCACCATAACTCTCTGTCTGGATAAACTCTGGTACAAGTGCATCCCAAGTAAAGTCCCTCATTACACAACACACACAAAACGTAAACGCAACATACAAAACAGGTGAAAAAAAACATTAACATATAAACAACCCCTCCTAGAACTGCCACCTTATTGTGGTGGAGGGGTTTGTGTGCTTGAATGATCCTAGGAGCTATGTTGTCGGGGGCATTATGCCCCTGTCAGGGTCTCCCAAGGCAGACAGGTCCTAGGTGACAGGCCAGACCAAGAGCAGTTCACCAAAACTCTTATGGAGAATCAATCAAGGACCGTGACGTCGCCCGGTATGGTGCAGCCAGGGCCCCACCCTGGAGCCAGGCCCGGGGTTGGGGCTCGTATGCGAGCACTTGGTGGCCGGGCCTTTGCCCATGGGGCCCGGCCGGGCTCAGCCCGAAGCAGTGATGTGGGCCCGACCTCCTGTGGGTTCACCACCCACAGAGGTAGCCGTAGGGGGCCGGTGCAGTGTGAATTGGGAGGCAGTCGAAGGCAGGGGCCTCGACGACCTGATCCCCGGACACAGCGGCTAGCTGTTGGGACATGGAATGTCACTTCACTGGAGGGGAAAGAGCCTGAGCTTGTGCGGGAGGTTGAGAGGTACCGGCTAGAGATAGTCGGGCTCACCTCCACGCACAGCTTGGGCTCTGGAACCCAGCTCCTCGAGAGGGGCTGGACTCTCCACTTCTCTGGAGTCGCCCATGGTGAGCGGCGGCGGGCTGGTATGGGCTTGCTTATAGCTCCCCAGCTCAGCCGCCATGTGTTGGAGTTTACCCCAGTGAATGAGAGGGTCGCCTCTCTGCGCCTTCGGATTGGGGAGAGGGCTCTTGCTGTTGTTTGTGCCTACGGGCCGAATAGCAGTATAGAGTATCCGGCCTTCTTGGAGTCCCTGGGAGAGGTACTGAGAGGTGCTCAGACTGGGGACTCCATTGTTCTACTGGGGGACTTCAATGCTCACGTGGGCGACGACAGTGACACCTGGAGGGGCGTGGTTGGGAGGAACGGCCTCCCCGATCTGAACCCGAGTGGTGTTTTGTTATTGGACTTCTGTGCTAGTCACGGTTTGTCCATAACGAACACCATGTTCGAGCATAGGGGTGTCCATAAGTGCATGTGGCACCAGGACACCTTAGGTCGGAGGTCGATGATCGACTTTGTTGTCGTTTCATCTGATCTCTGGCCCTATGTCTTGGACACTCGGGTGAAGAAAAGGGCTGAGCTGTCAACTGATCACCACCTGGTGGTGAGTTGGATCCGCTGGCGGAGGAGGAAGCCGGACAGACCTGGCAGGCCCAAACGTATGGTGAGGGTCTGCTGGGAACGTCTGGCCGAGCACTCTGTCGGGGGGGGTCTTTAACTCCCACCTCCGGGAGAGCTTTTCCCAGCTTCCGAGGGAGGCGGGGGACATTGAGTCTGAGTGGACCATGTTCTCTACCTCCATTGTAGACGCAGCTGTTCGGAGCTGTGGCCACAAGGTCTTCGGTGCCTGTCGTGGCGGCAATCCCCGAACCCGGTGGTGGACACCAGAAGTAAGGGATGCCGTCAAGCTGAAGAAGGAGTCCTATTGGGCCATGTTGACCTCCGGGACTCCTGAGGCAGCTGACGGGTATCGGCAGGCCAGGCGTGCTGCAGCTCGGGCAGTTCTGGAGGCAAAAACTTGGAACTGGGAGGAGTTCAGGGAGGCCATGGAGAAGGACTATCGGTCGGCCTCGAAGAAATTCTGGCAAACCGTCTGGCACCTCAGGAGGGGGAAGCAGTACTCCGCCAACACTGTTTATAGTGCGGGTGGGGAGCTGTTGACCTCGACTGGGGACATTGTCAGGTGGTGGAAGGAATACTTTGAGGATCTCCTCAATCCCACCATCATGTCTTCCATTGAGGAGACTGAGGCTGATGACTCAGAGGTGGACTCGTCCATTACCCAAGCCGAAGTCACTGAGGTGGTTTGCAAGCTCATCGGTGGCAAGGCACCGAGGGTGGATGAGATCCGCCCTGAGTATCTCAAGTGTCTGGATGTTGTGGGGCTGTCTTGGTTGACACGCCTCTGCAACATCGTGTGGCGGTCGGGGACAGTGCCTCTGGAGTGGCAGACTGGGGTGGTGGTCCCTCTTTTTAAGAAAGGGGACCGGAGAGTGTGCTCCAATTATAGGGGAATCACACTTCTCAGCCTCCCAGGGAAGGTTTACTCCAGGGAGAGGAGAATTCGACCAATAGTTGAACCTCGGATCCAGGAGGAACAATGCGGTTTTCGTCCTGGTCGCGGAACACTGGACCAGCTCTATACCCTTCATAGGGTGCTTGAGGGTTCATGGGAGTTTGCCCAACCAGTCCACATGTGCTTTGTGGATCTGGAGAAGGCATTCGACTGTGTCCCTCATGGTATTCTGTGGGGGGTGCTTCAGGAGTATGGGGTTCGGGGCTCTTTGCTAAGGGCTGTCCGGTCCCTGTATGAATGGAGCAGGAGTCTGGTTCGCATTGCCAGCAGTAAGTCAGACATGTTCCCAGTGCATGTTGGACTCCGGCAGGGCTGCCCTTTGTCACCGGTTCTGTTCATAATTTTTATGGACAGAATTTCTAGGCGCAGTCAGGGGCCGGAAGGAATCCTGTTTGGGAACCACAGGATTTCATCTCTGCTTTTTGCGGATGATGATGTCCTGTTGGCTTCTTCAAACCAGGACCTTCAGCATGCACTGGGGCAGTTTTCAGCTGAGTGTGAAGCAGTTGGGATGAGAATCAGCACCTCCAAGTCTGAGGCCATGGTTCTCGACCGGAAAAGGGTGACTTGCCCTCTCCAGGTTGGTGGAGAAGTCCTGCCTCAAGTGGAGGAGTTTAAGTATCTCAGGATCTTGTTCATGAGTGAGGGAAGGATGGAGCGTGAGGTCGACAGGCAGATCAGTGCAGCCTCCGCAGTGATGCGGTCGCTTTACTGGTCTGTCGTGGTGAAGAAGGAGCTGAGTCAAAAGGCGAAGCTCTCGATTTACTGGTCGAGCTACATTCCGACTCTCACCTATGGTCATGAGCTTTGGGTAATGACCGAAAGAACAAGATCGCGGATACAAGCGGCCAAAATGAGTTTCCTTCGCAGGGTGGCTGGGCACTCCCTTAGAGATAGGGTGAGAAGCACAGTCACTCGGGAGGAGCTCGGAGTAGAGCCGCTGCTCCTCCACATCGAGAGGAATCAGCTGAGGTGGCTCGGGCATCTCTTTCGGATGCCTCCTAGATGCCTCCCTGGGGAGGTGTTCCAGGCATGTCCCCCCGGGGAAGACCCAGGACACGCTGGAGGGACTATGTCTCTCGGCTGGCCTGGGAACGCCTTGGTGTTCTTCCCGAGGAGCTGGCCGAGGTGTCTGGGGAAAGGGAAGTTTGGGCTTCCATGCTCAGACTGCTGCCTCCGTGACCCGGCCCCAGATAAGCAGATGAAGACGAAACGAGACGAACATATAAACAAATCGTAAATCGTAAATTAGGTCTGTGACCATGATGGATATGGGGCAGCCATGGGAAAAGGGCCAGCCCAGCACTGTAACAGTAACATTAATTTTAGATGGAGTAATTTAGTTCAATATTAACTGGACTAATAACAAACACATATGTCCAACTGTACGATTTTTCACAACCCGGCGGACGAACACCACAGTGCCCATAAAACATAACTGGTTTAGGGATAGTTATACTTAAAACATAGTGATAATAATTAACCAAGTATATTTGTCGAAAACAGGCTATTCCACAGCTTACCGAGTGAAAAGTCTCAATTTCAAGGTTAGTCCTTCATGTCGAATAACAGCAAGATAAACAATATGAGTCCTACCAACAGTCTCTCCAGCTAAAAGAACCCGTAACTGAATAAGTGCCATACCAACGCCGACTCCAGCAGCAGCAGCAGCAGCAGCAGCATCCGAAACGGATTAACAGTCAAGACGGGAGGGTGTTATCATCACCTCCCGCGGCGGACTCCGGGCCCGGGGTCGGAACAGACCTCAGGAAATCCTCTGCTTCTTTGGGGGAGGTGAAGGCTTTGTATTGAGCACCGTCCTTGATTTTCAAAGTGGCGGGATACAGTAAGAAAAAGTCCAGACCTTTAGCTCAAGCTGAATCCATGACCTGACGAAAGGCTTGGCGGCGTTTGACTGTGAAACCGCTGTAATCCGGGGAAAAACGGATCCTCCGACCCTTAATAGTAAGCGGATCCTTCCTTGCAGCCTGCAAAATGGCCTGGCGGGTCAGGTAACGGAGCACATTGAAGATCAGGGTGCGGCTATCTTCTCGGTTGCGGGCGTTGTCGTTATAGATCCGGTGCGCTCTCATAATCTCAATCTGGAGACCACCAAGAGCAGGGAACCATTTGGGCAGAGAATGCGCAAGAAATCAAGCAGCGCTGGAGCCTTCGAGCCCCTCTTCTAGACCAGTGACGCGAACATTGCACCTTCTGTTCCTATCTTCCAAGTCAGCTAACTTCCACTCCATAGCATGTAGCACTTGACCGTGGCTGTCCAGTGTACTGGTGTTGCTTCCAACAGTGGTTTTCAGTGCATTTACGTCAGATTTAATGGCACCGAGACTCGCCATCAGTGTTGCAAGTTCTGCCTGGATAGCACTTAGCTTCTCATCATTGTCTTTCCCCACCTGTTGAATCTGGGCGAGGCGTGGCTCAAAGTAGGCCTGCTGCTTCTCCAGCACGGAGTCAGCAATGGCATCAATATCCTGCCGGTTGCTTTTGGTTTTCGTAGTCATCGTTATCTGCTAACTCTAAGCAACCGAAAAAACACCAGTGTAAAAAACCGGTAATCCCACAAAAAACAACAATTTGGCGAGGCTGGGCTGGGAGCTGAGAGCCTAGGCTGCCATCTTGTCCAGCTGGTCATGTGACTCCCCGTATGTCCCCCTTCTTGTCCTGGTAGATAAAGCACTGGTGCCCTAGTCCAGTGTTGGCCCGACCAGAAGAAATTCACCAGTCTCCTCTGCATTTCGCGTATGAAATCCACAGGTGATTCCAGGACACCAAGTTTGCGCCACAGAGTGGAGGCAGCCAGGTTGTTTATCACCAAGACCTTCCCCCTGTAGGACAACTGAGACGATACCCAATTCCATTTTGACAGCTTGGCAACCACCTTCTCCAGCATGCCCTCCTAATCCTTTTTCTTAAAATTGTCTGTCCCTAAAAACACGCCCAGGAACTTCATCCCATCCTTACCCCACTGTAAGCCTCCTGGTATTCGTGGTGGTCCAGTGTTCCCCCACCCACCTATGAGGAGTCCTTCACTCTTTTCCCAGTTGACTTTGGCTGAAGACTCATGCTCATATATTGCCAGGCTGGCATTAAGTCCTGCTACATCCTCCTGCTTCGTAATAAAAACTAACATCATCTGCATATGCAGACAATATGCATTTTTCTCCTGTGGGGTCACCTGGAATACTAAAACCACCGAGTTCTCCTCAGGCTGCTGAGGAGAGGTTCAATAGCGAGACTATTGTCGAGAAAAGCTGTTCAGAGAGCAGACAGCCCTGTCTGATGCCCCTCTGTACTGGAACCAGACAGCTCAGTCCACCTCCCACCTTCACCATGGCCGAAGCATCAGCATACAGAAGCTTAATCCAAGAAATAAAAGTTTCCCCAAACCCAAATCTTTTAAGAACATTAAAAAGGTAGTCATGTCCTACCCGATCAAAAGCTTTTTCCTGATCTAATGATAGAAGGCCCACATTATATTTCCCTGTGATTCCAATGTCTATAATGTCTCTGATTAAAAACAAAAATTGTCCATGATAGATCTGTCAGGCACACAGTATGACTGATCCTTATGAACCAGAGTGCTTAAAACTTTCAGTCTAGTTGCCAGACACTTTGCTAAAATCTTATCGCCCAGGCAGAGAAGGGAAACAGGCCACCAGTTCTTGAGTGAGCCCAGATCTCCTTTCTTCAGCAGCAGTGACAGAACAGCATGCCGGCTGCTACTAGGCAGTAGCCTCCTCGTCGCACGGTCCTTCATCACGTTGTGATAGTCCTTCCCCAGCACTCCCCAGAAGTGCTTGTAGACCTCAGCTGGCAGTCCATTTATTCCAGGCGCACGTCCTGCTGATTGCTGCTGAACAGCTTGTGTAAGTTCCCTGAATGTGATGTTGGTGTCCAGGGTCTCCCTCTGCCTTGGGCTGAGTTCTGGTAGTCCCTGAAGAAGCTGGGCTGTGCTCTCTTCATCACCGTTACCAGCTGCGTAGAGCTTGGAGTAGAAGGCCACTGCCAGCTTCCTCATTTCAGCTGGGTCTGTTGTCAGGGACCCATCAGGTTGACAAAGATGCAGCATTTGTCTCTGTTGTGCCGCCTTCTGCTCAAGTTTGAAAAAGAAAGCACTGGGGGTGTCCATGTCTGTCACTGCACCCATTCTGACTCTAACCAGAGCCCCCTTCACCTGTTCCTGAAGAAAGAAACTCAAGTCCTGCTTCTTCTCCTGCAGTGCCCTGCTCACCTCCGGAGCATTTTGGTTTTCTAAGTTGCTTTCAAAGTATAAAATCTCCTTCTCCAGCCTATTAATAGTTGATTTTATGTTCGCAGTAGCACATGCAGTATAGTTCTGGCAAAAAGTTTTTATCTGAGTTTTTCCCACCTCTGACTCAGATTCTCAAATTCATTTTTCTTCTGTTTCCAGTGATTCCAACTAACATAAACTTTTCACAAAACACTGTATCGAGTAACAGTTTTACATTCAAATGCCAATAATAATGTGGGTGTGGTAGTTTAATCATGTTTATGTCAACAGTCATCATGTGATGATCCGTAAAACCATTAGGGAATATAAAAGCATTGATTATTCTATTATTATATGAACTGCTCACATATATTCTGTCTCATCTAGCAGCAGAAAAAACAGCATCAGACACCTTCACCCATGTGTACTGTCTTGATTTTACATTTCTGCTTCTCCATACAGCTACTAAATTCGCCTTTTTTATGAGGTTGTGAAGCAGCTGACTAGACTGGGGATGCGGCTCCTCCCCATTTCTGCTAAAATAAAATCAGTAGTGCAGTTCCAGTCCCCCCATTACCATAAAACAATCTTTACCGCACTGCTGCAGTGTGGTGTCTATCTTTCCTAAAACACTCGAGCGCTCTGGGCCGCTATCAGGTGCATAAACATTTATAAAAAGAAACAAGGTGCCCTGAATTTTGGCTTCAACAACTAAACCCCTCCCCTTTACGAGCTCGGTTACTGAGATCACTGTGACATTAATATTTTTTGCAAAGAGAATTGCTGCTCCTGCACTAGTGTTCGATCCATGACTTAAAATATGGTTCCCTTCCCTCCAAACACCCAACTCCACCTCATTAGTGCTGTCAGAATGCGTCTCTTCCAAGAATATAACCTCGACTTTTTTAATTCGTAAGTATTCTGTTAACAGCTCTTTTATCACTTTCTCTAGCCCCGTTAATATTTAGAGACCCTAAACAGAAAGACTGCATTAGGAAATGAGAAAAAGGGCAGGATCAGCAGTAACAGAGAGGAAAACAGGAGGATAGACTTCACCACGTGACTTTATCACTTTTCCCCCGAGTGACGGGGGTCTTGCCCCTCCGCAATTTTGCCAACATTTTCTTAAGTCTGAATCTCTTTTTCCTGCACAGTACAACATAACCGACTGTCCGCTGTAACATAACCACTGACACAATAAACTTATCCAAATCGGAGAAGTAATCAATCACCTCTACTGTTTTCCCAAATGTTTGATCTAAAAGCGTGTTAATTTCCTCTCGAGAGTCGAGCTGTTCATCCATCGCCTGCGAGCCCAGATCAGACAGGCTGGAGATCTCAGACAGAGCATCCTCATTCCCCGTGACCTCATCACCCCCTTCTTCTGCCGGTGGCTCTCCGGTGTTCAGTACAGTGATGTCTGTGACAGGTGGGTCAGTAACGGGCTCTGGAGTGATGGTCTCTGCCCCGCTATCTGACCCCAGATCAGTGCCTTCCCCATCATCCGGCACCGCAAGGTTCTGATCCACTGACTGCCTCCGTTAGAGGATCAGTTTCTGTTTCAGTTTTATCCACCGTGTTTCCCACTGAAACGTTACAGTCACTGATTTTTTGTCCCGCTGGTTCTTCCACAGCCGGGACGCTCGAGTCAGAAATCTCCATTTGTTTCTTTGGGTCCCTTTTGGACCACAACCGAACCAATGCTGGTCCCTTCGCCCTCATCGGCCTGAGCTTTATGAGGGCATGCAAACTTTTTATGGCCGATATCGCCGCATTCAAAACACCGCATGCTCCCTGTAGTCGCATACAGCATGTAAGATTTGTTTCCATGTAAAACACGAAAAGAAACATCTAATGCTGGAGACTCGAGGAACATGAAGACCTGCCGCTGAAAAGACAGCACATGTTTCAGGGCCTCGTTCTTACAGCCCAGTGGAATCATTTTTATTGTGGTGAATTTCCCGAACCTTGAGAGCTCGCACTCGATGTCACTGTTCGGGATAAAAGGGGGAACATTAGAGATGGTGACTTTAACTGTGGGCGAAACTCGTGGCGTAATTGGCACAAACACTTCATTTATCCACACCCCGGTCTCAACAAGACGATTCGCCAGCTGTTCTTCTTTAAAAAACATTACCACTGCTTTATTCATCCTAGACGCCGAAGCAATATTTTCATATTCGACCTGTTTACTGACTACAAGCAGCACATCCTCCACACTCGATCCCGCTTCAGGGCCACACCCAACCGGGTGAGATGCCATTCCTACACCCCGCCACCTCACCACTTTCCTCCTAACAAATCTAAATCAACAATCAACACAAAATCTTAGATAATGCTAAATTGAAAGTTACTTTAATGCTTAAAGCAAGAAAAACCAAGAAATAAAGTATGAAAAAAGAAAGGGATAAACCCCAAACAATCGCGCTCTCACCGTGAATCCTCACTCACTCACACACTCCCAGCATGCGAGAGAGAGAGAGAGAATCAGAGAGAGGGAGAGAGAGAATCAGAGAGAAAGAGAGAGATAATCAGAGAGAGAGAGAGACAATATCAGAGAGAGGGAGAATCAGAGAGACTTTTTTACTTTTTAAGCCACCTTTAATTACGCCATTGTTCCATGTATGTTTTTTTCACAAGAAATAAAACTAAATAATGGAGAAAAATAAAAAGGTACATAAGTCATTACTAGAAAAACATCAAATTCAATACATAAAAACACCTTTTCTGTTAAAACATTCTCACACACACACACACACACACACACACACACAATTATACATTAAAAGTTGAGAGTTAGTGCACCATCCTCTTCAAGTGAAAATAAAACCTGTCTAAAACCCCACAGATCTATAAAAAAGTCTCCAGGTTATTGGTTAGTCTGTAAAAAGCACACTCTACCTTAAGACGAGATGCAACCAAACCTTTCAGGCTCTGAACCACATCAGTCCATCCCCAGGCCCAGCATCTGATTCTTTCTGGTCTTCCAGGTCTTCCAGATTAAAAAATTAATTAAAACCTGAGTCTGTCTTTTCCTGACTGTGTATTTCAGCCCAAAGACAAACAAAGGGACAGAAATTTTCTCCCCTAGGTGTTCCACCCACTCTTGCAATGTCTTAAATAGGCCCGCTAGCCGAGGACAAAGAGACACCAAGTGTTCTAGGGTTTCTTGTTGATGACAGAAGGGACAGTCCTCCCCAGTGCTGGGATCCAGGTGAGCCCTGTGTCTGTTTGTGGCTATTACTCCATGTATGATCCTCCACTGGAGGTCAGCCCTCCGTTTTTTGATGGGTGGCTTGTACAGAGTCCTCCAGCAGCCTTTAGGGGTGCGTTCTGGAGCAAAAACCTGGGTCCATCTCGACTCCCTGACTTTGACCAAAGAGCGGAAGTTCAGTACCTTTACGCAGCTTTAGTAGAGCTGCTTCTTCCCGCATGAGCTGAAGTTGCCCAGCACTGGTGTTTTCAGGGACAGAAGCAGCCCTCTCTCCTCTCGCCACTCTTCAGTCGCAAGTCTGATGCTTAGTGCAGGAAAGATGTACTCATGGCCCTCGTGCCATAGGTCAACCAGGGTACGGTCCTGGGTGTACACCCTGAGGGGTACAGACAGGGATTGCCAGACCTTGTCCACTATCTTCTTTAGCACCCTGGAAGACCTGATGCCGATGACTCCACCAAGCCTCTCCGGAGGTGTTCTTATAAGGTGGCCCAGTTTGATGATACCAGCCTCGATGAACTTGACGCGGAGTGACGTGGAAGAAAGCATGCCAGATGTAAAGAGGTCATTGTATAACAGCGGCTCCTCAAAGATCCACAAACCAGGTCTGAGGTCCGTGGTCCGTGCGGTCTTGAACGTCCTCCACACATCAAGCACCAAGTTGTAGAAAGGTGTTATTCCAGTCAGGTCAACTTCAGAGGTCTTTAAAAGAAACAGCTGTTTGTTCAGTCTTAGCCAGCCAGCCTTCTTCAGGAGCAGCTGAGCAGATGCCAGCCAGCAATAACCGCAGCCATAGAGTAGCCTCTGCGGTGTTTGCAGTCTGAAGGCAGCAATTCCTGATGGAATGTCCATGAGGCCTTGTCCTCCCTCAGCTACAGGGAGATACAGAACCGGTGCCCTCAGCCAATGCTGACCTGACCTGAAGTTGTTCACCAGGAGCCGCTGTATGTCCTTCACGAGGCCTGGTGGTGGCACTAAGATGATCAGTCTATGCCAAAGAGAAGAGGCGACCAGGTTATTGGCTACCAGAACTCTACCCCTGTAGGACAGCTGTGGAAGCAACCATTTCCATTTAGACAACTTAGCACTCACCTTCACCAGCACTCCCTCCCAGTTCTGTTTTTGGAAGTCCTCTCCTCCCAAGCACACTCCCAGAACTTTGATGCCTCTTTTTTCCCCACTTAAGTTTCCCGGGTAGCTCAGGGATGTCTCACGCTTCAGTTCTCTCTCTCTCTCCAGCGCTTCAGTTCTCTCTCTCCAGTTCTCTCTCTCCAGCGCTTCAGTTCTCTCTCTCCAGTTCTCTCTCTCCAGCGCTTCAGTTCTCTCTCTTCAGTTCTCTCTCTCTCCAGCGCTTCATTGGGAATAAATGGAGGGACTCCGGACACGGTGACCCAGACAGAGGGCACCGCCAGCGGGGAAACTTGCACAAACTCATTGTTTATATATATATTGCTCTCTATGAGCTGACCAACAAGTTCTGCATGTTTCATAAACACCACCACTGCTTTATTCATGCGGGAGGCGCACAGGATATTACCATAACCTACCTGTGTTCCGACCATGAGCAGCACCTGCTCTACCAGAACCGTGGGTTGTGGTACCACCCTTACTCCATAGGACAGGGGCGGCATCCTGGAGGACACCATCCCTGCCAAACAGCCAACAAACAAACACTCACACAAACAAAACACTAAAACACCACTACCAACAACTACAAAATACTCAGAAATTAAATAAACACAAGAAAAAAACAAAAGTTTAGATAGGAAAACCGCAAGCTCTCAGCTAACGCTCACCACACCCTCCACCAGCAAACTCCCAGCATGCAGTGCAGAGAGAGAGAGAGAGAGGGAGAGAGAATCAGAGAGGGAGGGAGAGAGAGAGACCATGTCACTCCACAGTTCCTCTGTCACTCAGTTATGCCGCATTATGATGAATTTTTTTTTCTTAATTAAACACACACACAAAGAAATCCATTAAAATATAACCACATCATAATCATGAGCTGCAACAACTAGCTCCATCAGGAGGTGGTCCCCTGAAATGGAAGATGCCCTCAGAGACTGCTATGACATCGTGGACTGGGATGTGCTGTTTAGCCCACACTGTGAGGACATAGAGGGGCTGACACACTGTCTGACAGATTACCTCAACTTCTGTGCAGACGTGGTCTCCCCCGCTAAGACTGTATGGTGTTACCCTAATAACAAGACATGGGTAACACAGGAAGTCAAAGCTGTCCTCAACAGGAAGAAGGCCGCCTTCAGGAGCAGGGATAGGGAGGCGATGAAAGCAGCACCGCAGGTGGTGAAACGCTGCATGAGGGAAGCTAAGGACAGCTACAGGAGGAAGGTGGAGCAGAAGCTGAAGGAGAACAGCATTTGGGAGGTCTGGGAAGGTGTGAAAACCATCACAGGCCACAATACAAAGACCAGAGTCATTGAGGGGACAGTGGAGAGGGCGAATGAGTTGAATGACTTCTTCAATCGGTTCAACCAGCCCATGTCCCCCCCCACCGTCTCCCTCACTGCAGCCATCTCTCCTTCTTCCCTCAACACACCTCCCCCCAGTCATCACAGCAGCTCCCTCCTCCCCCACCTCAACACAGACTCCTCTATGCATTACTGCAGACCAGGTCAGAGGTCAACTGAGGAAGCTTCACCCCAGGAAAGCAGCAGGCCCGGACAAGGTGTGTCCCCGACTACTGAAGACCTGCGCTGCTGAACTGGGTGAACCACTCCAACCCATCTTCAACCTCAGCCTGCAGCTGGGGAGAGTGCCAACCCTCTGGAAGACATCATGTATCATTCCAGTTCCCAAAAAGAATTGGCCCAGCGAGCTGAATGACTTCCGACCGGTGGCACTCACTTCACATCTGATGAAGACGTTGGAGCGGCCCTTCCTCAGCCTCCTCAGACCCCAGGTACAACACGCCCAGGACTGTCTGCAGTTTGCGTACCGGGCAGGTGTCAGTGTGGAAGACACCATCCTCTACCTGCTACACTGAGCCCACTCGCATCTGGATAAGGGAAATGGCACAGTGAGGATCCTCTTCTTGGACTTCTCGAGTGTCTTCAACACCATCCAGCCCCTACTGCTTCAGGACAAACTGAACAGGATGCGAGTGGACCCCTGCCTGGTCACCTGGATCTCCAGCTACCTCACTGACAGGCACATCAGGTACATCAGGCTGAAGGACATCACATCTGACACTGTGATTAGCAGCACCGGAGCACCCCAGGGCACGGTGCTGGCCCCTCTTCTCTTCACCCTGTACACCATGGACTTCTGCTACAACTCGGAGCTGTGTCACATTCAGAAGTTTGCCGATGACACAGCCATCGTGGGGTGTCTCAGTGATGACAGAGAGGAGGAGTATAGGAGCCTGGTGAGGGACTTTGCTGTGTGGTGCACCAGGAACCATCTGCAGCTCAACGCCTCGAAGACCAAGGAGCTGGTCATTGACTTTGGGAGGCCCAGACCAAGGTCACGACCAGTTCTGATTGAGGGAGTCGAGGTGGAGGCTGTGGATTCCTACAAGTACCTCGGGCTGTGGCTGGACAGCAAGCTGGACTGGACTTGCAACACCAATCACTTATACAGGAAGGGACAGAGCAGGCTATACTTCCTTAGGAGGCTGCGGTCCTTTAACATCTGCAGGAAACTCCTGTGGATGTTCTATCAGTCTGTGGTCGCCAGTGTCCTGTTTTACACCGTGGTGTGCTGGGGGGGGCAGCACATCCAAGAAGGACACATCCAGGCTGGACAAACTGATCAGGCGGGCCGGCTCTGTGGTCGGCATGAAGCTGGACTCTCTGGTGACGGTGGCGGAGAAGAGGACTATGGACAAACTACTGAACATCATGGACGATGCCAGTCACCCTCTGCACACCGTCATCAGCAACCAGAGGAGCCTGTTCAGTAACAGAATGCTCCTTCCCAAGTGCAGGACGAACAGACTCAAAAACTCCTTTGTCCCTCACGCCATCAGACTGTACAACTCCTCTCTGAGGGGGAGGAGGGGTAACAGGAGGACAGAGGACGGGAAGGAGCAGTAGCCTAGCCTGACAATAAGCAATACTGGACAATGTGCAATATAATGTGCAATATAAAGTGCAATATCTCTCCTGCTTCCCCCCCCACACACACACTTACCCTAACCCCACTTCTCCCCCCCTCCTCTCTTCCCCATATCTTATTCTTTTGATATTTGTATATGTAAATACTTAATTTATTTTCATTTATCTAGAAGTTTTTCTCTATTTCTTTTCTCTGTTTATCTGTAATGATGCTGCTGGAATCTTAACTTCCCTGAGGGAACCCTCCCAAAGGGATCAATAAAGTCTAATCTAATCTAATCTAATCTAATCTAATCTAATCTAATCTAATCTAATCTAATCTAATCTAATCTAATCTAATCTAATCTAATCTAATCTAATCTAATCTAATCTAATCTAATCTAATGTGTAGCACCTGGTAGTGTGCAATGTGTGTGTGTGAGATGTCTGGTATTTGTTGGTTGTCCAAGCAAATGGGTTCATTAAACATCAGAGTATTTTCAGATATGATCAATATCATACTGATACCTACATCATCTATACAGGAGAGACAGTGTGTGTGTGTGTGTGTGTGTGTGTGTGTGTGTGTGTGTGTGTGTGTGTGTGTGTCTCACAGGGCAGGAACAGACTGCAAATCAGTGAGTGACTTTGTCAATGTCAGATGATTTGCTGAGACAAGAGGAGGGGGGGGGGATGAGTGTCTTTTTGCTCAGATCAGTTTCAGAAGCCGGACACACACACACACACACACACGCTTACTTTCAAATGTAATGTTATGTCCAATGCTGAGTGCTGAATTTATTGTGTTATTTTATCAACAAACAAATCACTAAAATAATAAAAAAATTAACTTTAACACAAGTGTTCTGTAGAATTTGGCAGACTTTGACAGGGTTCTGCAGTAATCAGTAGGGTTCTATAGGGTTGTGCAGTATTCAGTAGGGTTCTGCAGTATTTGGTAGAGTTCTTTAGGGTTCTGCAGTATTCAGCAGGGTTCTGTAGTGTTCTGCACTATTCGGTAGAGTTCTGTAGGGTTCTGCACTATTCGGGAAGGTTCTGTAGGGTTCTGTAGTATTCAGTCAGGTTCTGTAGTGTTCTGCACTATTCCATAGAGTTCTGTAGGGTTCTGCACTATTCGTTAGAGTTCTGTAGGGTTCTGCAGTATTCGGTAGAGTTCTGTAGGGTTCTGCAGTATTCGGTAGAGTTCTGTAGGGTTCTGCAGTATTCGGTAGAGTTCTGTAGGGTTCTGCAGTATTCGGTAGAGTTCTGTAGGGTTCTGCACTATTCCATAGAATTCTGTAGGGTTCTGCAGTATTCAGTAGAGTTCTGCAGTATTCGGTAGAGTTCTGTAGTGTTCTGCACTATTCCATAGAGTTCTGTAGGGTTCTGCAGTATTCGGTAGAGTTCTGCAGTATTCGGTAGAGTTCTGTAGTGTTCTGCATTATTCCATAGAGTTCTGTAGGGTTCTGCAGTATTTGGTAGAGTTATGTAGGGTTCTGCAGTATTCAGTAGAGTTCTGTAGGGTTCTGCAGTATTCAGTAGAGTTCTGTAGGGTTCTGCAGTAGAGTTCTGTAGGGTTCTGCAGTAGAGTTCTGTAGTATTCGATAGAGTTCTGTAGTATTCGGTAGAGTTCTGTAGGGTTCTGCAGTAGAGTTCTGTAGGGTTGGGCAGACTTTGCTAGAGTTCTATAGGTTTGTGTAGACTTCAGTAGAGTTGTGTCGAGTCCTGTAGACTTCAGTGGGGTTCAGTAGATGGTTAGCAGTCTGCTGTCAGTGGACTGTTCAGAACCCGGTGTGCTGTCCGGTGTCCCACAGGGTTCAGGTCCGTTATTATTCTCCTTTTATATTCCTCAGACACAAACATCAAACTCTCTTTCTTATTTCTACATCAATTATCCATAATTACAAAGCCAATAATTAACTAGATTAGGAATAAGAACAGAAAAAACCACACCCAATCAGGTTACACTGCTGTACGGAACACAAAGTGCTGTCCAAACCTTCCTGCTCCACATAAACAAAGCGAAAGCAGGATCGGTGGTGACACAAGCAGGATGAGGCTTGTTGGACGCGTTACACACCTCGGAGGTGGAACGAATTTGTGAACAGAAGACAGCACGGCGGATGAAGGAGAACTGTGGTCAGATTTACTAAACAGGGCAAATTAGTATGAGGTTACAAATAAGGAAAAGTGCAGATGGGCGTGCCACCATAAGGTCCATTCCTTGTCGTGGTGTGGTGGCTTGCGTGTCTCCGTGACCCCTAGAGCTATGCCAGCTGGAGCATAAGCTCCTGGTAGGGCCTCCCATGCTGGATTGGTCGAAGGGTAGAGGCCAGACTAAATGTGGACCAACTCCCCCGGAGTTCAACGGGTTTGCGTAGGGCCAACACCCCTGCCTAGAAAAAACTTGCGTTACAGAAGCATCAACGACAGTTCAAAATCAACAAGACCTGGGAGAGGAAGGGCCTCTACATAGGAGGAGTATGACGCAGTACAGTGAAAGCCGGAAGGAAGCTGTAAGGCTGACCCCCTTTCTAACTCCTAGGAAAGCATCAAGGATTGCGACATGGAACATCAGGACAATGTATGAAACGGGAAGAACAGTCCAGGTTGCACAGGAGATGAGGAACTACAACATCTGTCTGTTGGGGTTGAGTGAAACGAGGTGGCTACAGTCAGGACAGCTGAGACTGTCATCAGGAGAAACACTGCTATATGCGGGACACTCGGAAGCTGACGCCCCCCCCCACTCTGAGGGAGTGGCATTGATGATGAGTCCGGAAGCTCGGAGGGCACTCATCAGTTGGGAACCAGTCAGCTCACGCATCATCACAGGAACTTTTGCCACCAAGAAGAAGTGGATCAGAATGTATGTCATCCAGTGCTACGCTCCTACAAATGAAGCTGAAGAGGAGATAAAGGACGACTTTTATTACCAGCTTCAAGCAGTGCTGGATAGAAGGGGAGCTAAAGACATCACAATCCTCATGGGTGACTTCAACGCCAAGATTGGAGCAGATAACACAGGATATGAGGACGTCATGGGCATTCATGGACTTGGACAGATGAATGAAAATGGCGAGCGCTTTGCAGACCTGTGTTCCTTGAATGAGTTGGTGATTGGAGGAAGCATCTTTCCACACAAGCGAATTCACCTGGCCACATGGAGGTCTCCAGACCACATCACGGAAAACCAGATCGACCACATGTGTATCAGTAGGAAATTCAGGAGATTCTGCCAGGACGTATGGGTGATGTGAGGTGCCAATGTGTCGTCTGATCACCACCTGCTCCTGATGACAGCTAGGCTCAGACTCAAGAAGTTTCACACAACTACCAACACGCGCACCAAGTACAACGTGGGACTTCTTAGAACCAAGGAGGTGCAGACGGCATTCCAGATCAGCCTTCAGAACCAGTTCCAGCTATTGCAGGAACTTGTTGAGGAGGGAGAGGTGGACATAGAGAGTCAGTGGGAGCACACGAAGAAAGTTTGGCGTGACACTTGTGAAGAAGTGCTGGGAAAGAAGAAAGTGCAGCACAAGGAGTGGATTTCTGAAGCCACCTTGAAGAAGATAAAAGCAAGGAAAGCAAAGAAAGCAGTGCTCAACATGAGCAACATGAGAGCAGCAAAGGCAAAAGCACAAGAAGAGTACACGGCAGCAGAAAAGGAAGTCAAAAGCAGTGTGAAGAAGGACAAGAAGGACTATACTGACGACCTGGCCAAGCAAGGGGAAGAAGCAGCTGGACAAGGAAACATGAAAGACCTGTATATGGTGACAAAGAAACTTGCAGGCAAATTCCAGCAGATGGACAAGCCAGTGAAGGACAAGAGTGGGAACCTCCTCACAGCAACAGAGGAACAGCTGAGGAGATGGGTGAAGCACTTCAATGAACTGCTTAATCGACCAGCACCAGAAGCACCACCAGACATCCCACCCACAGAGGCAGAGCTACCAATCAACTGCGAGAAACCTTCCAAGGCAGAGATCAAGAAGGCCATCAAGTCGCTCAAGAATGGGAAGTCAGCAGGACCGGATGAGATTCCACCAGAAGCCATCAAAGCGGACCTGGACACAGCGGTCAACATGCTGTATGACCTCTTTGGCAAGATCTGGGAAGAGGAGAAGATCCCGAATGACTGGAAGGAGGGAATTCTCATCAAGTTGCCGAAGAAAGGGGACCTGACTGAATGCAGCAACTATAGGGGAATCATGCTCCTATCTGTCCCTGGCAAGGTCCTGAACAGAGTGCTGTTGGAGAGGATGAAGGAGGTAGTGGATACCAAGCTCCGGGATGAACAGGCAGGATTTTGCAGCAACAGATCCTGTACGGACCAGATCGCCAGCCTGCGCATCATCGTGGAGCAGTCCCTGGAGTGGAATTCCCCCCTCTACATCAACTTCATAGACTATGAGAAGGCATTCGACAGCGTGGACAGAGAGACGCTGTGGAAGCTACTGCAGCATTATGGAGTCCCCAGGAAGCTGATCTCACTCATCCAGTGCACATACCAAGGCATGACCTGCAGAGTGGCACATGCAGGTCAACTGTCAGCAAGTTTTGAAGTTCGAACCGGAGTACGACAGGGGTGCTTACTTTCTCCACTCCTTTTCCCCCTGGTCATTGACTGGATCATGAGGACCACAACAACAGGCAGGAACAACGGAATACAATGGACACTCTGGTCGCAGCTGGATGACCTGGACTTTGCTGATGACCTGGCGCTCCTGTCACACAACCACAGACAGATGCAGGACAAGACCACGCGCCTAGCAGAAACATCAGCAGGGACAGGGCTCAAGATCAACAGCAGGAAAACCGAGTTGATGAAGATCAACACGACGGCCAATACACCAGTCACTGTTGATGGGGAGCCAGTCAAGGAGACAGAGTCGTTTGTCTACCTGGGGAGCGTGGTGGACAGGCAGGGAGGCACGGACCATGACATGACTGCCAGGATTGGAAAGGCAAGAGCAGCCTTCATTATGTTGAAGAACATCTGGGCATCAAAGGTGATCAGCAAGGCCACAAAGATGCACATCTTCAACTCCAACGTCAAGTCAGTACTACTCTATGGCTCTGAGACGTGGAGGATGACCAAGGCGACACAACAGAAGATCCAGACCTTCATCAACACATGTCTGAGGCGCATCTTCAACATCAGGTGGCCAGAGAAAATCATGAATGAGGAGCTGTGGCAGAGAGCGGGTCCGGAGGCAGTTTCCAGCCAGATGCTGAGGAGGAAGTGGGGCTGGATTGGACACACCCTCAGGAAGCCAGCATCCAGCATCACACGCCAAGCCTTAACCTGGAACCCGCAAGGGAAGAGGGGTCGGCCCAGGAACAGCTGGAGGCGCGACACTGACGCAGAACTGCAGAGGATGGGAACCAACTGGACAGGCGCAGGAAGGACAGCCCAGAGTCGAGTCAGATGGCGAAGCATCGTTGATGGCCTATGCTCCCCAGCGGGCAATGTGCTTAAGTAAGTAAGTAAGCAGCTGGGCGTGTCCAGCTCTGCAGGTGATCTACTAACAATGTGCAAATGAATGAACACACACGCAGTCAGGTCACTTTAATAATAAAGACCAAAGCAATCGACTGAGAGCAGCACAAATCAGAGCAGAGTCACAAACAGGTCCAGAATAACGTGACTTGGCCAATCGATACGTTCTGATAACGTGTTCCTCTGGTGTCCCACATAAATTCATAAAAGTGGAGGAAATTCTCTCTCTCTCGGGCCATGCAGTGGGACTTTCACAAGCACATAAATTATATTTTTAATAGAAAGTATTAATCTGAACAAAAAGAAATCTATTCTGTGCTCTGAACATCTGTGCATTCGCTGTGTCTCATCTCTGTCTTTACAGACGCCACCAACTGAAAGTGAATCTGGACCCGAGTGCTGAAAACACGATCCGTTTCTGTCATGTAGAAATGGTTCAGTTTTTCCCCAACAAGTGTTCGGCAATCAACTGTTGGGACGACGGGAGGGTACACCACACCCATGTTCAACCATCTCAAACAAAATCATCGCAAAAAACACGCTGAATGTTGATCTTTGTTCCACAGCAGGCAAACGTTCAGTCAAACACCACGTTCTGACTGTTCTTATCTGATACTTCTGTCATTTTGGCAGGGACTTTATATTTGTATTGTTTCTCAATTTGCCTGAAGTTTGTAATAAAATGGCACTGGCAGTTTGAAATTACTTTTGCATCATTTATGTTAATTGGGTACAAACACCCCACTGTGTGTGTGTGTGTGTGTGTGTGTGTGTGTGTGTGTGTGTGTGTTCCTGTCCTGTGCCCTTAAATGATCGATCTGGACCCAGACCAGTTGCCGCCAGAAGAGTGCAGACACAGAGTGAGTGAGAGACAGACAGCTGTGTGCTGTTATTCCTCTCACTGTGATGTCATCTGAAGCCACAGTCACATTTATCACTATCAGTTCACATACATCGACATGTTCACACCACAAAGTTCCAACATGAAAATATTGTGCAGTTCTTCAGATCGAGAGTTTAATTTGCATTTACATCACTGACACACAATAACCATCACTGTGCTGACCTTTAAAATGAGCATATATTTTTCCAAAACAATAAACTTTCTTGGTTTCTACATTTGATGTGTCTTATTTTCAATGAAATATAGTTTCCATGATTTGCAAATTGTCATATTGTTTTTTTTTTTATTTACATTTTACACAGTGTCCCAAATTTAAAGAATTTGGGTTTTGTTTGTGTGTGAGAGACTCACAGGCGTGTGTGACGGAGAAACTGTCACTCTGCTCCAGGTTGTCCACATTGTAGTGCAGGTGAAACGGTTTCTCTGTCACATTCTGGTTGGTGTTATAGAGCTGAACTGCAAACCGGAACACACTGTGCTCCTGTACAGTAGAACGCAGAAACACACCACCTGAGAGAGAGAGAGAGAGTGATTTTAATCTATCCAGTTGCAACCCTAACCCTGTTTTTAGGAATAAATTTAATTTACTACACACACACACACACACACACACACACAGAGGATGGACAGTGTGCAGGAGGAAGAACAGAATGCACCCTGGGGAGAAAATTTCAGCAGGAAAAAGAAGAGAGGAGAAGGAAAAGAAACACAAGGAAAGACAGAAAAGAAGTGAAGAAACTGAAAACATGAAAAAGAAAAAAGTGTCTGTGTGTGTGTAAAGGAAGAAAAGAAGAAATAAGAGAATCTGTGATTAAACTGAGCCATTTTTGTTCATTATCTAACAACCCCACTGCAGTCTGATTAATGACTGAAACACACACACACACACACACACACACACACACACAGCAGTCCCTTTATGACTGTTACCCATTGAGTCTAACACAATTGTACAGATCATTAACAGTTTGTACAGAATGTGTGTGTGTGTATACACTTGATTACATAATAGTGATAATAATAATAATAATAATACACTAATAACTTTAACTGCAGAAGAGTGTGAGTCAGTGAAACTTGAGCTTGTGTTGAATGTAAAGTGTGAGTTGAGAGCAGCAGGATGTGAGTCCAGTGCGAGTATCGATCACCTGTCGTGTAAACACAGTTCTGACAGGTTCCAGGTGTCACTCAGGATCAGGGTAAAGGGCGTCTTTGCTAGAAAACTGACTTATGTCATGAGAAATATGTACAAGTTTACATTCACTATCAGGTTCACTAATAAACCTCCAGTGAGCTCCTGAAGCTCCAGCAGCACTCGGCTCTGCTCACTGACCCTCTCACCACTGCTTCCTGTGCACCCTGGGGATGGAGGAAGCACTCACTCCACACCACTGTGTTACTTTACACAACTGTTCACAACTGCAGCTTCACTGTGTCACATGTCGACATGTAAAAACATGTGAAGTCGTTAAAACTAACCCAAGAAGTTTTAACAGGTGACAGATTTACTGTGAAACTCACTGCAGGAATTTCACTTTTACTCAGGTGAGTCATTACAACTGCAGCAGCACTCTCACTCACACACGCACTCTCACACACACACGCACTCTCACACACACACGCACTCTCACACACGAACACGCACTCACGCACACGCGCACTCACACACGCACACGCACTCTCACACGCACTCTCACACGCACACGCACTCTCACACGCACTCTCTCACACGCACACGCACTCACACACGCACTCTCACACATGCACTCTCACACACATGCACTCTCACGCACTCACACGCACACGCACTCTCACACGCACTCTCGCACGCACGCACTCTCGCACGCACTCTCGCACGCACGCACTCTCACTCACACGCACTCTCACTCACACGCACTCTCACTCACACGCACTCTCACTCACACGCACTCTCACTCACACGCACGCACTCTCACTCACACGCACGCACTCTCACTCACACGCGCACGCACTCTCACACGCACTCTCACTCACACACGCACTCTCACTCACACACGCACTCTCACTCACACACGCACTCTCACTCACACACGCACTCTCACGCACTCTCACACGCACACGCACTCTCTCACACGCACTCTCTCACACGCACACGCACTCTCACACGCACACGCACTCTCACACGCACACGCACTCTCTCACACGCACTCTCTCACACGCACACGCACTCTCACACGCACACGCACTCTCACACGCACACGCACACGCACTCTCACACGCACACGCACTCTCACTCACACGCACTCTCACTCTCACTCACACGCACTCTCACTCGCACACGCACTCTCACTCGCACTCACACGCACACGCACTCACACACGCACGCACACACGCACGCACACACGCACGCACACACGCTCTCACACGCACATGCACACGCACTCACACACGCACGCACACACGCACGCACACACGCACGCACACACACACGCACACACGCTCTCTCACACCCGCACACTCTCACACGCGCACTCACACACGCGCACGCACTCTCTCACACGCGCACGCACTCTCTCACACGCGCACGCACTCTCACACGCACTCTCACTCACACACGCACTCTCACTCACACACGCACTCTCACTCACACACGCACTCTCACGCACTCTCACACGCACTCTCTCACACGCACTCTCTCACACGCACACGCACTCTCACACGCACTCTCACACGCACACGCACTCTCACACGCACACGCACTCTCTCACACGCACTCTCTCACACGCACACGCACTCTCACACGCACACGCACTCTCACACGCACACGCACTCTCACACGCACACGCACTCTCACTCGCACACGCACTCTCACTCGCACACGCACTCACACGCACACGCACTCACACGCACACGCACTCACACACGCACGCACACACGCACGCACACACGCACGCACACACGCACGCACACGCTCTCACACGCACACGCACTCTCACACCCGCACTCACACACGCGCACGCACTCTCTCACACGCGCACGCACTCTCTCACACGCGCACGCACTCTCTCACACGCGCACGCACTCTCTCACACGCGCACGCACTCTCTCACGCGCACGCACTCTCTCACACGCGCACGCACTCTCACACGCACACGCACTCTCTCACGCACTCTCACTCACACACGCACTCTCACTCACACACGCACTCTCACTCACACACGCACTCTCACTCACACACGCACTCTCACGCACTCACACGCACACGCACTCTCACACGCACACGCACTCTCGCACGCACTCTCGCACGCACTCTCGCACGCACTCTCGCACGCACTCTCACGCACGCACTCTCACTCACACGCACGCACTCTCACACGCGCACGCACTCTCACACGCGCACGCACCCTCACACGCGCACGCACTCTCACACGCACTCACACACGCACTCTCACTCACACACGCACTCTCACTTACACACGCACTCTCACGCACTCTCACACGCACACGCACTCTCTCACACGCACTCTCTCACACGCACACGCACTCTCACTCGCACACGCACTCTCACTCGCACTCTCACTCGCACACGCACTCTCACACGCACGCACACACACACGCACACACACGCTCTCACACGCACACGCACTCTCACACGCGCACACGCACTCTCACACGCGCACTCACACACACGCGCACTCTCACACACGCGCACTCTCACACGCGCGCACTCTCACACGCGCGCACTCTCACACGCGCGCACTCTCACACGCGCACTCACACACGCGCGCGCACTCACACGCGCACGCACTCTCTCACACGCGCACGCACTCTCACACGCGCACGCACTCTCACACGCACTCTCACTCACACACGCACTCTCACTCACACACGCACTCTCACTCACACACGCACTCTCACTCACACACGCACTCTCACTCACACACGCACTCTCACTCACACGCACGCACTCTCACTCACACGCACGCACTCTCACACGCGCACGCACTCTCACACGCACACGCACTCACACACGCACTCTCACTCACACACGCACTCTCACTCACACACGCACTCTCACTCACACACGCACTCTCACTCACACACGCACTCTCACGCACACGCACTCTCTCACACGCACTCTCACACGCACACGCTCTCTCACACGCTCTCTCACACGCACTCACACACGCACTCACACACGCACTCACACACGCACTCACACACGCACTCACACACGCACTCACACACGCACTCACACACGCACTCACACACGCACTCACACACGCACTCACACACGCACTCACACACGCACTCACACGCACGCGCACTCACACACGCACTCTCACACGCACACGCACTCTCACACGCACTCTCTCACACGCACACGCGCACTCTCACACACGCACTCTCACACGCACACGCGCACTCTCACACGCGCACTCTCACACGCGCGCACTCTCACACGCACGCGCACACGCACTCTCACACGCACTCTCACACGCACTCTCACACGCACTCTCACACGCACTCTCACTCACACACGCACTCTCACTCACACACGCGCTCTCACTCACACACGCGCTCTCACGCGCACTCTCACTCAATCACACACACACGCACGCACTCTCACTCACTCTCACTCACACACGCACTCTCACTCTCTCTCACACACGCACGCACTCTCACTCACGCACGCGCTCTCACTCACACACACGCGCTCTCTCTCGAGCGCGCTCTCTCTCGAGCGCGCACTCTCTCGAGCGCGCTCTCTCTCGAGCGCGCTCTCTCTCGAGCGCGCTCTCTCTCGAGCGCGCTCTCTCTCGAGCGCGCTCTCTCTCGAGCGCGCTCTCTCTCGAGCGCGCTCTCTCTCGAGCGCGCTCTCTCTCGAGCGCACTCTCTCATATGCGCTCTCACTCACACACGCACGCACTCTAACACGCACTCTCACTCACACACACACGCACTCTCACACACGCGCACTCTCACACACGAGCGCACTCACACACGCGCACTCTCGCGCACGCGCACTCTCACACGCACTCTCACGCGCACTCTCACGCGCACTCTCACGCGCACTCTCACGCGCACTCTCACTCACACGCACTCTCACTCACACGCACTCTCACTCACATGCACTCTCACACACACGCACTCTCACACACACGCACTCTCACACACACGCACTCTCACACACACATGCACTCTCACTCACACACGCACTCTCACGCGCACTCTCTCGCGCGCACGCACTCTCACTCACACACGCGCTCTCACGCGCACTCTCACTCAATCACACACACACGCACGCACTCTCACTCACTCTCACTCACACACGCACTCTCACTCACACACACGCATGCACTCTCACGCACTCTCACTCTCACTCACACACGCACGCACTCTCACTCACGCACGCACTCTCACTCACACACGCACTCTCACTCACACGCACTCTCACTCACACGCACTCTCACTCACACGCACTCTCACTCACGCACTCTCACACACACGCACTCTCACACACACGCACTCTCACACACACGCACTCTCACACACACATGCACTCTCACTCACACACGCACTCTCACGCGCACTCTCTCGCGCGCACGCACTCTCACTCACACACGCGCTCTCACGCGCACTCTCACTCAATCACACACACACGCACGCACTCTCACTCACTCTCACTCACACACGCACTCTCACTCACACACGCATGCACTCTCACGCACTCTCACTCTCACTCACACGCACGCACTCTCACTCACGCACGCACTCTCACACACACACGCGCTCTCACACACACACGCGCTCTCGCGCGCTCTCTCTCGAGCGCGCTCTCTCTCGAGCGCGCTCTCTCTCGAGCGCGCACTCTCACTCATATGCGCTCTCACTCACTCACACACGCACTCTAACACGCACTCTCACTCACACACACACGCACTCTCACACACACGCACTCTCACACACACGCACTCTCACACGCACATGCACTCTCTCACACGCACTCACTCACACACGCACTCTCACTCACACGCACTCTCACACACGCACTCTCACTCACACACACGCACTCACACACACACGCACTCACACACACACGCACTCTCACACACACGCACTCTCACACACGCACATGCACTCTCACACACGCACTCTCACGCACTCTCACTCACACACGCACTCTCACTCACACACGCACTCTCACGCAATCACACACGCACTCTCACACACACACACGCACTCTCACTCACACACGCGCTCTCGCGCGCACTCACACGCGCGCACTCTTTCGAGCGCGCGCTCTCTCGAGCGCGCTGTCTCGCGCGCACGCACTCTCACTCATATGCGCTCTCACTCACTCACACGCACGCACTAACACGCACTCTCACTCACACGCACTCTCACTCACACACGCACTCTCACTCACACACGCACTCACACACACGCACTCACACACACGCACACGCACTCACACACACGCACACGCACTCTCACACACGCACTCTCACACGCACACGCACTCTCACACACACACGCACTCTCACACACACACGCACTCTCACACACACACGCACTCTCACACACACGCATGCACTCTCACACACGCACATGCACTCTCACACGCACACTCACATGCACACACTCTCTCACACGCACTCTCACACGCACATGCACTCTCACACGCACACTCGCACACACGCACTCTCACACACACACGCACTCTCACACGCACTCTCACTCACACACGCACTCTCACTCACACACACGCACTCACACACACGCACGCACTCACACGCACGCACTCACACGCACGCACTCTCACTCACACACGCACTCTCACTCACACGCATGCACTCTCACGCACTCTCACTCTCACACGCACCCTCACTCACGCACGCACGCACTCTCACACGCACGCACTCTCACTCACGCACGCACTCTCACTCGCACTCTCACGCAATCACACACGCACTCTCACTCACACACGCGCTCACGCGCGCACTCTCTCGAGCGCGCTGTCTCGCGTGCACGCACTCTCACTCATACGCGCTCTCACTCACACACGCACGCACTAACACGCACTCTCACTCACACGCACTCTCACTCACGCACTCTCACTCACGCACGCACTCACACAAGTGCTCTCTCGCGCACTCACACACACACTCTCACTCACGCACTCTCACTCACACGCTCTCTCGTGCACTCACACACGCACTCTCACTCGCACGCTCGTACATGCACTCTCACACACACGCACTCACACATGCACACACTCACTCACTGACACACGCACGCACTCTCACTCACTCACGCTCTCTCGCGCACTCACACTCACGCACTCTCACACACGCACTCTCACGCACTCTCACGCTCTCGTGCACTCACACACGCACTCTCACGCTCTTTCGCGCACGCACACACTCTCACTCACGCACTCTCACGCTCATACATGCACTCTCACATGCACACACTCACGCTCTCTCGCGCACACACACACACGCACTTGCACTCACGTGATCGCACTCACGCATGCACTCTCACTCACTCAGGGATAAAATCAGCTCATATTTTAAGTCGTTCAAATTGTGTAAAGCTGCTTTGCGACAGTGTTTATTGTTAAAAGCGCGAAACAGATAAACTCGACTCGACTCTTCCATTCTCTCACTCAGACACTGCCGCGAGTGTGTTAGAGTGACTCACACTATAGCAGGTGTTCGAATCCCCGCTGTGTCAGTTATAAAGTGACAGGTGTGTGTGTGTGTGTGTGTGTGTGTGTGTGTGTGTGTGTACACACACTTACCGATGCTGATCTGGTTTGGAAATCCTGCGCGTGAGTCCATGAGCCACGGG